>NC_079147.1:169553529-170156515 GCF_945859685.1 Eupeodes corollae | reverse complement strand
AAATCATTTTTGTGATTTATGCATCAATTGAAAGGTGGGTCGATGCTCTGTATTTTAGTGAAAACCGCATCATGTTTGGAGGCTTGGTTGAGGAAATAGAGCAAACCGAAAGATAATTTGTGATGAGCTGGGTCGAAATTCTGTAATTTTACTTTTTGACTAATTTTTCGGAAAACGAGCGATCGTATAACATTTTTGGTTTGCAGTTGTGGGTAGAGCATTTAAATACCTTTCTTTTGATGTGCATTTTGATTGGGTGGGAAATAGTTTTGAAAATACTACTTTTTTCGGCAAGGGTTAGCCCACGATTTTCTCGAAAAAACTGAAAAAAAATCATTATTTGTGATTTATGCATCAATTGAAAGGTGGGTCGAAGCTCTGTATTTTAGTGAAAACCGCATCATGTTTGGAGGCTTGGTTGAGGAATAGAGCAACCGAAAGATAATTTGTGATGAGCTGGGTCGAAATTCTGTAATTTTACTTTTTGACTAATTTTTCGGAAACGAGCGATCGTATAACATTTTGGTTTGCAGTTGTGGGTAGAGCATTTAAATACCTTTCTTTTGATGTGCATTTTGATTGGGTGGGAAATAGATTTGAAAATGCAACTTTTTCGGCAATGGGTTAGCCCACGGATTTTCTCGAAAAACTGAAAAAAAATCATTTTTGTGATTTATGCATCAATTGAAAGGTGGGTCGAAGCTCTGTATTTTAGTGAAAACCGCATCATGTTTGGAGGCTTGGTTGAGGAAATAGAGCAACCGAAAGATAATTTGTGATGAGCTGGGTCGAAATTCTGTAATTTTACTTTTTGACTAATTTTTCGGAAACGAGCGATCGTATAACATTTTGGTTTGCAGTTGTGGGTAGACGCATTTAAATACCTTTCTTTTGATGTGCATTTTGATTGGGTGGGAAATAGTTTTTGAAAATACTACTTTTTTCGGCAAGGTTAGCCCACGATTTTCTCGAAAAACTGAAAAAAAAAAATCATTTTTGAGATTTGTGCATCAATTGAAAGGTGGGTCGATGCTCTGTATTTTAGTGAAAACCCGCATCATGTTTGGAGGCTTGGTTGAGGAAATAGAGCAACCGAAAGATAATTTGTGATGAGCTGGGTCGTAATTCTGTAATTTTACTTTTTGACTAATTTTTCGGAAACGAGCGATCGTATAAAATTTTGGTTTGCAGTTGTGGGTAGAGCATTTAAATACCTTTCTTTTGATGTGCATTTTGATTGGGTGGGAAATAGTTTTGAAAATACTACTTTTTTCGGCAATGGGTTAGCCCAACGATTTTCTCGAAAAACTGAAAAAAAATCATTTTTGTGATTTATGCATCAATTGAAAGGTGGGTCGATGCTCTGTATTTTAGTGAAAACCGCATCATGTTTGGAGGCTTGGTTGAGGAAATAGAGCAACCGAAAGATAATTTGTGATGAGCTGGGTCGAAATTCTGTAATTTTACTTTTTGACTAATTTTCGGAAACGAGTGATCGTATAACATTTTGGTTTACAGTTGTGGGTAGAGCATTTAAATACCTTTCTTTTGATGTGCATTTTGATTGGGTGGGAAATTGTTTTGAAAATACTACTTTTTTCGGCAAGGGTTAGCCCACGATTTTCTCGTAAAAACTGAAAAAAAAATCATTTTTGTGATTTATGCATCAATTGAAAGGTGGGTCGATGCTCTGTATTTTAGTGAAAACCGCATCATGTTTGGAGGCTTGGTTGAGGAAATAGAGCAACCGAAAGATAATTTGTGATGAGCTGGGTCGAAATTCTGTAATTTTACTTTTTGACTAATTTTTCGGAAACGAGCGATCGTATAACATTTTGGTTTGCAGTTGTGGGTAGAGCATTTAAATACCTTTCTTTTGATGTGTATTTTGATTGGGTGGGAAATAGTTTTAAAAATATTACTTTTTTTCGGCTAGGGGTTAGCCCACGATTTTCTCGAAAAACTGAAAAAAAATCATTTTTGTGATTTATGCATCAATTGAAAGGTGGGTCGATGCTCTGTATTTTAGTGAAAACCACATCATGTTTGGAGGCTTGGTTGAGGAAATAGAGCAACCGAAAGATAATTTGTGATGAGCTGGGTCGAAATTCTGTAATTTTACTTTTTGACTAATTTTCGGAAAAGAGAGATCGTATAACATTTTGGTTTGCAGTTGTGGGTAGAGCATTTAAATACCTTCTTTTGATGTGCATTTTGATTGGGTGGGAAATAGTTTTGAAAATACTACTTTTTTTCGGCAAGGGTTAGCCCACGATTTTTCTCGAAAAACTGAAAAAAAATCATTTTTGTGATTTATGCATCAATTGAAAGGTGGGTCGATGCTCTGTATTTTAGTGAAAACCGCATCATGTTTGGAGGCTTGGTTGAGGAAATAGAGCAACCGAAAGATAATTTGTGATGAGCTGGGTCGAAATTCTGTAATTTTACTTTTTGACTAATTTTTCGGAAAAGAGAGATCGTATAACATTTTGGTTTGCAGTTGTGGGTAGAGCATTTAAATACCTTTCTTTGATGTGTATTTTGATTGGTTGGAAATAATTTTGAAAATACTACTTTTTTTCGGCAAGGGTTAGCCCACGATTTTCTCGAAAAACTGAAAAAAAATCATTTTTGAGATTTATGCATCAATTGAAAGGTGGGTCGATGCTCTGTATTTTAGTGAAAACCGCATCATGTTTGGAGGCTTGGTTGAGGAAATAGAGCAACCGAAAGATAATTTGTGATGAGCTGGGTCGAAATTCTGTAATTTTACTTTTTGACTAATTTTTCGGAAACGAGCGATCGTATAACATTTTGGTTTGCAGTTGTGGGTAGAGCATTTAAATACCTTTCTTTTGATGTGCATTTTGATTGGGTGGGAAATAGTTTTGAAAATGCTACTTTTTTCGGCAAGGGTTAGCCCACGATTTCTCGAAAAACTGAAAAAAAATCATTTTTGTGATTTATGCATCAATTGAAAGGTGGGTCGATGCTCTGTATTTTATTGAAAACCGCATCATGTTTGGAGGCTTGGTTGAGGAAATAGAGCAACCGAAAGATAATTTGTGATGAGCTGGGTCGAAATTCTGTAATTTTACTTTTTGACTAATTTTTCGGAAACGAGCGATCGTATAACATTTTGGTTTGCAGTTGTGGGTAGAGCATTTAAATACCTTTCTTTTGATGTGCATTTTGATTGGGTGGGAAATAGTTTTGAAAATACTACTTTTTTCGGCAAGGGGTTAGCCCACGATTTTCTCGAAAAACTGAAAAAAAATCATTTTCTGTGATTTATGCATCAATTGAAAGGTGGGTCGATGCTCTGTATTTAGTGAAAACCGCATCATGTTTAGAGGCTTGGTTGAGGAAATAGAGCAACCGAAAGATAATTTGTGATGAGCTGGGTCGAAATTCTGTAATTTTACTTTTTGACTAATTTTTCGGAAACGAGCGATCGTATAACATTTTGGTTTGCAGTTGTGGGTAGAGCATTTAAATACCTTTCTTTTGATGAGCATTTTGATTGGGTGGGAAATAGTTTTGAAAATACTACTTTTTTCGGCAAGGGTTAGCCCACGATTTTCTCGAAAAACTGAAAAAAAATCATTTTTGTGATTTATGCATCAATTGAAAGGTGGGTCGATGCTCTGTATTTTAGTGAAAACCGCATCATGTTTGGAGGCTTGGTTGAGGAAATAGAGCAACCGAAAGATAATTTGTGATGAGCTGGGTCGAAATTCTGTAATTTTACTTTTTGACTAATTTTTCGGAAACGAGCGATCGTATAACATTTTGGTTTGCAGTTGTGGGTAGAGCATTTAAATACCTTTCTTTTGATGTGCATTTTGATTGGGTGGGAAATAGTTTTGAAAATACTACTTTTTTCGGCAAGGGTTAGCCCACGATTTTCTCGAAAAACTGAAAAAAAAAATCATTTTTGTGATTTATGCATCAATTGAAAGGTGGGTCGATGCTCTGTATTTTAGTGAAAAACCGCATCATGTTTGGAGGCTTGGTTGAGGAAATAGAGCAACCGAAAGATAATTTGTGATGAGCTGGGTCGAAATTCTGTAATTTTACTTTTTGACTAATTTTTCGGAAACGAGCGATCGTATAACATTTTGGTTTGCAGTTGTGGGTAGAGCATTTAAATACCTTTCTTTTGATGTGCATTTTGATTGGGTGGGAAATAGTTTTGAAAATACTACTTTTTTCGGCAAGGGTTAGCCCACGATTTTCTCGAAAAACTGAAAAAAAATCATTTTTGTGATTTATGCATCAATTGAAAGGTGGGTCGAAGCTCTGTATTTTAGTGCAAAACCGCATCATGTTTGGAGGCTTGGTTGAGGAAATAGAGCAACCGAAAGATAATTTGTGATGAGCTGGGTCGAAATTCTGTAATTTTACTTTTTGACTAATTTTTCGGAAACGAGCGATCGTATAACATTTTGGTTTGCAGTTGTGGGTAGAGCATTTAAATACCTTTCTTTTGATGTGCATTTTGATTGGGTGGGAAATAGATTTGAAAATGCAACTTTTTCGGCAATGGGTTAGCCCACGATTTTCTCGAAAAACTGAAAAAAAATCATTTTTGTGATTTATGCATCAATTGAAAGGTGGGTTGAAAACTGTATTTTTAGTGAAAACCGCATCATGTTTGGAGGCTTGGTTGAGGAAATAGAGCAACCGAAAGATAATTTGTGATGAGCTGGGTCGAAATTCTGTAATTTTACTTTTTGACTAATTTTTCGGAAACGAGCGATTGTATAACATTTTGGTTTGCAGTTGTGGGTAGAAGCATTTAAATACCTTTCTTTTGATGTGCATTTTGATTGGGTGGGAAATAGTTTTGAAAATACTACTTTTTTCGGCAAGGGTTAGCCCACGATTTTCTCGAAAAACTGAAAAAAAAATCATTTTTGAGATTTGTGCATCAATTGAAAGGTGGGTCGATGCTCTGTATTTTAGTGAAAACCGCATCATGTTTGGAGGCTTGGTTGAGGAAATAGAGCAACCGAAAGATAATTTGTGATGAGCTGGGTCGAAATTCTGTAATTTTACTTTTTGACTAATTTTTCGGAAACGAGCGATCGTATAACATTTTGGTTTGCAGTTGTGGGTAGAGCATTTAAATACCTTTCTTTTGATGTGCATTTTGATTGGGTGGGAAATAGTTTTGAAATACTACTTTTTTTCGGCAAGGGTTAGCCCACGATTTTCTCGAAAAACTGAAAAAAAATCATTTTTGTGATTTATGCATCAATTGAAAGGTGGGTCGATGCTCTGTATTTTAGTGAAAACCACATCATGTTTGGAGGCTTGGTTGAGGAAATAGAGCAACCGAAAGATAATTTGAGATGAGCTGGGTCGAAATTCTGTAATTTTACTTTTTGACTAATTTTTCGGAAAAGAGAGATCGTATAACATTTTGGTTTGCAGTTGTGGGTAGAGCATTTAAATACCTTTCTTTTGATGTGCATTTTGATTGGGTGGGAAATAGTTTTGAAAATGCTACTTTTTCGGCAATGGGTTAGCCTAGGATTTTCTCGAAAAACTGAAAAAAAATCATTTTTGAGATTTATGCATCAATTGAAAGGTGGTCGATGCTCTGTATTTTAGTGAAAACCGCATCATGTTTGGAGGCTTGGTTGAGGAAATAGAGCAACCGAAAGATAATTTGTGATGAGCTGGGTCGAAATTCTGTAATTTTACTTTTTGACTAATTTTTCGGAAACGAGCGATCGTATAACATTTTGGTTTGCAGTTGTGGGTAGAGCATTTAAATACCTTTCTTTTGATGTGCATTTTGATTGGGTGGGAAATAGTTTTGAAAATACTACTTTTTTCGGCAAGGGTTAGCCCACGATTTTCTCGTAAAACTGAAAAAAAAATCATTTTTGTGATTTATGCATCAATTGAAAGGTGGGTCGATGCTCTGTATTTTAGTGAAAACCGCATCATGTTTGGAGCTTGGTTGAGGAAATAGAGCAACCGAAAGATAATTTGTGATGAGCTGGGTCGAAATTCTGTAATTTTACTTTTTGACTAATTTTTCGGAAACGAGCGATCGTATAAACATTTTGGTTTGCAGTTGTGGGTAGAGCATTTAAATACCTTTCTTTTGATGTGCATTTTGATTGGGTGGGAACATAGTTTTGAAAATACTACTTTTTTCGGCAAGGGTTAGCCCACGATTTTCTCGAAAAACTGAAAAAAAATCATTTTTGTGATTTATGCATCAATTGAAAGGTGGGTCGATGCTCTGTATTTTAGTGAAAACCGCATCATGTTTGGAGGCTTGGTTGAGGAAATAGAGCAACCGAAAGATAATTTGTGATGAGCTGGGTCGAAATTCTGTAATTTTACTTTTTGACTAATTTTTCGGAAACGAGCGATCGTATAACATTTTGGTTTGCAGTTGTGGGTAGAGCATTTAAATACCTTTCTTTTGATGTGCATTTTGATTGGGTGGGAAATAGTTTTGAAAATACTACTTTTTTCGGCAAGGGTTAGCCCACGATTTTCTCGAAAAACTGAAAAAAAATCATTTTCTGTGATTTATGCATCAATTGAAAGGTGGGTCGAAGCTCTGTATTTTAGTGAAAACCGCATCATGTTTGGAGGCTTGGTTGAGGAAATAGAGCAACCGAAAGATAATTTGTGATGAGCTGGGTCGAAATTCTGTAATTTTACTTTTTGACTAATTTTTCGGAAACGAGCGATCGTATAACATTTTGGTTTGCAGTTGTGGGTAGAGCATTTAAATACCTTTCTTTTGATGTGCATTTTGATTGGGTGGGAAATAGATTTGAAAATGCAACTTTTTCGATTCGATTTTCTCGAAAAACTGAAAAAAAAAATCATTTTTGAGATTTATGCATCAATTGAAAGGTGGGTCGATGCTCTGTATTTTAGTGAAAACCGCATCATGTTTGGAGGCTTGGTTGAGGAAATAGAGCAACCGAAAGATAATTTGTGATGAGCTGGGTCGAAATTCTGTAATTTTACTTTTTGACTAATTTTTCGGAAACGAGCGATCGTATAACATTTTGGTTTGCAGTTGTGGGTAGAGCATTTAAATACCTTTCTTTTGATGTGCATTTTGATTGGGTGGGAAATAGTTTTGAAAATACTACTTTTTTCGGCAATGGGTTAGCCCACGATTTTCTCGAAAAACTGAAAAAAAATCATTTTTGTGATTTATGCATCAATTGAAAGGTGGGTCGATGCTCTGTATTTTAGTGAAAACCGCATCATGTTTGGAGGCTTGGTTGAGGAAATAGAGCAACCGAAAGATAATTTGTGATGAGCTGGGTCGAAATTCTGTAATTTTACTTTTTGACTAATTTTTCGGAAACGAGCGATCGTATAACATTTTGGTTTGCAGTTGTGGGTAGAGCATTTAAATACCTTTCTTTTGATGTGCATTTTGATTGGGTGGGAAATAGTTTTGAAAATACTACTTTTTTCGGCAAGGGTTAGCCCACGATTTTCTCGAAAAACTGAAAAAAAATCATTTTTGTGATTTATGCATCAATTGAAAGGTGGGTCGAAGCTCTGTATTTTAGTGAAAACCGCATCATGTTTGGAGGCTTGGTTGAGGAAATAGAGCAACCGAAAGATAATTTGTGATGAGCTGGGTCGAAATTCTGTAATTTTACTTTTTGACTAATTTTTCGGAAACGAGCGAGCGTATAACATTTTGGTTTGCAGTTGTGGGTAGAGCATTTAAATACCTTTCTTTTGATGTGCATTTTGATTGGGTGGGAAATAGATTTGAAAATGCAACTTTTTCGGCAATGGGTTAGCCCACGATTTTCTCGAAAAACTGAAAAAAAATCATTTTTGTGATTTATGCATCAATTGAAAGGTGGGTCGAAGCTCTGTATTTTAGTGAAAACCGCATCATGTTTGGAGGCTTGGTTGAGGAAATAGAGCAACCGAAAGATAATTTGTGATGAGCTGGGTCGAAATTCTGTAATTTTACTTTTTGACTAATTTTTCGGAAACGAGCGATCGTATAACATTTTGGTTTGCAGTTGTGGGTAGAGCATTTAAATACCTTTCTTTTGATGTGCATTTTGATTGGGTGGGAAATAGTTTTGAAAATACTACTTTTTTCGGCAAGGGTTAGCCCACGATTTTCTCGAAAAACTGAAAAAAAATCATTTTTGAGATTTATGCATCAATTGAAAGGTGGGTCGATGCTCTGTATTTTAGTGAAAACCGCATCATGTTTGGAGGCTTGGTTGAGGAAATAGAGCAACCGAAAGATAATTTGTGATGAGCTGGGTCGAAATTCTGTAATTTTACTTTTTGACTAATTTTTCGGAAACGAGCGATCGTATAACATTTTGGTTTGCAGTTGTGGGTAGAGCATTTAAATACCTTTCTTTTGATGTGCATTTTGATTGGGTGGGAAATAGTTTTGAAAATACTACTTTTTTCGGCAAGGGTTAGCCCACGATTTTCTCGAAAAACTGAAAAAAAATCATTTTTGAGATTTATGCATCAATTGAAAGGTGGGTCGATGCTCTGTATTTTAGTGAAAACCGCATCATGTTTGGAGGCTTGGTTGAGGAAATAGAGCATTCGAAAGATAATTTGTGATGAGCTGGGTCGAAATTCTGTAATTTTACTTTTTGACTAATTTTTCGGAAACGAGCGATCGTATAACATTTTGGTTTGCAGTTGTGGGTAGAGCATTTAAATACCTTTCTTTTGATGTGCATTTTGATTGGGTGGGAAATAGTTTTGAAAATACTACTTTTTTCGCCAAGGGTTAGCCCACGATTTTCTCGAAAAACTGAAAAAAAAAATCATTTATGTGATTTATGCATCAATTGAAAGGTGGGTCGATGCTCTGTATTTTACTGAAAACCGCATCATGTTTGGAGGCTTGGTTGAGGAAATAGAGCATTCGAAAGATAATTTGTGATGAGCTGGGTCGAAATTCTGTAATTTTACTTTTTGACTAATTTTTCGGAAACGAGCGATCGTATAACATTTTGGTTTGCAGTTGTGGGTAGAGCATTTAAATACCTTTCTTTTGATGTGCATTTTGATTGGGTGGGAAATAGTTTTGAAAATACTACTTTTTTCGGCAATGGGTTAGCCCACGATTTTCTCGAAAAACTGAAAAAAAATCATTTTTGTGATTTATGCATCAATTGAAAGGTGGGTCGATGCTCTGTATTTTAGTGAGAACCGCATCATGTTTGGAGGCTTGGTTGAGGAAATAGAGGAACCGAATGATAATTTGTGATGAGCTGGGTCGAAATTCTGTAATTTTACTTTTTGACTAATTTTTCGGAAACGAGCGATCGTATAACATTTTGGTTTGCAGTTGTGGGTAGAGCATTTAAATACCTTTCTTTTGATGTGCATTTTGATTGGGTGGGAAATAGTTTTGAAAATACTACTTTTTTCGGCAAGGGTTAGCCCACGATTTTCTCGTAAAACTGAAAAAAAATCATTTTTGTGATTTATGCATCAATTGAAAGGTGGGTCGATGCTCTGTATTTTAGTGAAAACCGCATCATGTTTGGAGGCTTGGTTGAGGAAATAGAGCAACCGAAAGATAATTTGTGATGAGCTGGGTCGAAATTCTGTAATTTTACTTTTTGACTAATTTTTCGGAAACGAGCGATCGTATAACATTTTGGTTTGCAGTTGTGGGTAGAGCATTTAAATACCTTTCTTTTGATGTGCATTTTGATTGGGTGGGAAATAGATTTGAAAATGCAACTTTTTCGGCAATGGGTTAGCCCACGATTTTCTCGAAAAACTGAAAAAAAATCATTTTTGTGATTTATGCATCAATTGAAAGGTGGGTCGAAGCTCTGTATTTTAGTGAAAACCGCATCATGTTTGGAGGCTTGGTTGAGGAAATAGATCAACCGAAAGATAATTTGTGATGAGCTGGGTCGAAATTCTGTAATTTTACTTTTTGACTAATTTTTCGGAAACGAGCGATCGTATAACATTTTGGTTTGCAGTTGTGGGTAGAGCATTTAAATACCTTTCTTTTGATGTGCATTTTGATTGGGTGGGAAATAGTTTTGAAAATACTACTTTTTTCGGCAAGGGTTAGCCCACGATTTTCTCGAAAAACTGAAAAAAAAATCATTTTTGAGATTTATGCATCAATTGAAAGGTGGGTCGATGCTCTGTATTTTAGTGAAAACCGCATCATGTTTGGAGGCTTGGTTGAGGAAATAGAGCAACCGAAAGATAATTTGTGATGAGCTGGGTCGAAATTCTGTAATTTTACTTTTTGACTAATTTTTCGGAAACGAGCGATCGTATAACATTTTGGTTTGCAGTTGTGGGTAGAGCATTTAAATACCTTTCTTTTGATGTGCATTTTGATTGGGTGGGAAATAGTTTTGAAAATACTACTTTTTTCGGCAATGGGTTAGCCCACGATTTTCTCGAAAAACTGAAAAAAAATCATTTTTGTGATTTATGCATCAATTGAAAGGTGGGTCGATGCTCTGTATTTTAGTGAAAACCGCATCATGTTTGGAGGCTTGGTTGAGGAAATAGAGCAACCGAAATATAATTTGTGATGAGCTGGGTCGAAATTCTGTAATTTTACTTTTTGACTAATTTTTCGGAAACAAGCGATCGTATAACATTTTGGTTTGCAGTTGTGGGTAGAGCATTTAAATACCTTTCTTTTGATGTGCATTTTGATTGGGTGGGAAATAGTTTTGAAAATACTACTTTTTTCGTCAAGGGTTAGCCCACGATTTTCTCGAAAAACTGAAAAAAAATCATTTTTGAGATTTATGCATCAATTGAAAGGTGGGTCGATGCTCTGTATTTTAGTGAAAACCGCATCATGTTTGGAGGCTTGGTTGAGGAAATAGAGCAACCGAAAGATAATTTGTGATGAGCTGGGTCGAAATTCTGTAATTTTACTTTTTTTACTAATTTTTCGGAAACGAGCGATCGTATAACATTTTGGTTTGCAGTTGTGGGTAGAGCATTTAAATACCTTTCTTTTGATGTGCATTTTGATTGGGTGGGAAATAGTTTTGAAAATACTACTTTTTTCGGCAAGGGTTAGCCCACGATTTTCTCGAAAAACTGAAAAAAAATCATTTTTGAGATTTATGCATCAATTGAAAGGTGGGTCGATGCTCTGTATTTTAGTGAAAACCGCATCATGTTTGGAGGCTTGGTTGAGGAAATAGAGCAACCGAAAGATAATTTGTGATGAGCTGGGTCGAAATTCTGTAATTTTACTTTTTGACTAATTTTTCGGAAACGAGCGATCGTATAACATTTTGGTTTGCAGTTGTGGGTAGAGCATTTAAATACCTTTCTTTTGATGTGCATTTTGATTGGGTGGGAAATAGTTTTGAAAATACTACTTTTTTCGGCAAGGGTTAGCCCACGATTTTCTCGAAAAACTGGAAAAAAATCATTTTTGTGATTTATGCATAAATTGAAAGGTGGGTCGATGCTCTGTATTTTAGTGAAAACCGCATCATGTTTGGAGGCTTGGTTGAGGAAATAGAGCAACCGAAAGATAATTTGTGATGAGCTGGGTCGAAATTCTGTAATTTTACTTTTTGACTAATTTTTCGGAAACGAGCGATCGTATAACATTTTGGTTTGCAGTTGTGGGTAGAGCATTTAAATACCTTTCTTTTGATGTGTATTTTAATTGGGTTTGAAATAGATTTGAAAATGCTACTTTTTCGGCAATGGGTTAGCCCACGATTTTCTCGAAAAACTGAAAAAAAATCATTTTTGTGATTTGTGCATCAATTGAAAGGTGGGTCGATGCTCTGTATTTTAGTGAAAACCGCATCATGTTTGAAGGCTTGGTTGAGGAAATAGATTTGTGATGAGCTGGGTCGAAATTCTGTAATTTTACTTTTTGACTAATTTTTCGGAAACGAGCGATCGTATAACATTTTGGTTTGCAGTTATGGGTAGAGCATTTAAATACCTTTCTTTTGATGTGCATTTTGATTGGGTGGGAAATAGTTTTGAAAATACTACTTTTTTCGGCAAGGGTTAGCCCACGATTTTCTCGAAAAACTGAAAAGAAATCATTTTTTGTGATTTATGCATCAATTGAAAGCTGGGTCGATGCTCTGTATTTTAGTGAAAACCGCATCATGTTTGTAGGCTTGGTTGAGAAAATAGAGCAACCGAAAGATAATTTGTGATGAGCTGGGTCGAAATTCTGTAATTTTACTTTTTGACTAATTTTTCGGAAACGAGCGATCGTATAACATTTTGGTTTGCAGTTGTGGGTAGAGCATTTAAATACCTTTCTTTTGATGTGTATTTTGATTGGTTGGGAAATAATTTTGAAAATACTACTTTTTTCGGCAAGGGTTAGCCCACGATTGTCTCGAAAAACTGAAAAAAAATCATTTTTGTGATTTATGCATCAATTGAAAGGTGGGTCGATGCTCTGTATTTTAGTGAAAACCGCATCATGTTTGGAGGCTTGGTTGAGGAAATAGAGCAACCGAAAGATAATTTGTGATGAGCTGGGTCGAAATTCTGTAATTTTACTTTTTGACTAATTTTTCGGAAACGAGCGATCGTATAACATTTTGGTTTGCAGTTGTGGGTAGAGCATTTAAATACCTTTCTTTTGATGTGCATTTTGATTGGGTGGGAAATAGTTTTGAAAATACTACTTTTTTCGGCAAGGGTTAGCCCACGATTTTCTCGAAAAACTGAAAAAAAATCATTTTTGAGATTTATGCATCAATTGAAAGGTGGGTCGATGCTCTGTATTTTAGTGAAAACCGCATCATGTTTGGAGGCTTGGTTGAGGAAATAGAGCAACCGAAAGATAATTTGTGATGAGCTGGGTCAAAATTCTGTAATTTTACTTTTTGACTAATTTTTCGGAAACGAGCGATCGTATAACATTTTGGTTTGCAGTTGTGGGTAGAGCATTTAAATACCTTTCTTTTGATGTGCATTTTGATTGGGTGGGAAATAGTTTTGAAAATACTACTTTTTTCGGCAATGGGTTAGCCCACGATTTTCTCGAAAAACTGAAAAAAAAATCATTTTTGTGATTTATGCATCAATTGAAAGGTGGGTCGATGCTCTGTATTTTAGTGAAAACCGCATCATGTTTGGAGGCTTGGTTGAGGAAATAGAGCAACCGAAAGATAATTTGTGATGAGCTGGGTCGAAATTCTGTAATTTTACTTTTTGACTAATTTTTCGGAAACGAGCGATCGTATAACATTTTGGTTTGCAGTTGTGGGTAGAGCATTTAAATACCTTTCTTTTGATGTGCATTTTGATTGGGTGGGAAATAGTTTTGAAAATACTACTTTTTTCGTCAAGGGTTAGCCCACGATTTTCTCGAAAAACTGAAAAAAAATCATTTTTGAGATTTATGCATCAATTGAAAGGTGGGTCGATGCTCTGTATTTTAGTGAAAACCGCATCATGTTTGGAGGCTTGGTTGAGGAAATAGAGCAACCGAAAGATAATTTGTGATGAGCTGGGTCGAAATTCTGTAATTTTACTTTTTGACTAATTTTTCGGAAACGAGCGATCGTATAACATTTTGGTTTGCAGTTGTGGGTAGAGCATTTAAATACCTTTCTTTTGATGTGCATTTTGATTGGGTGGGAAATAGTTTTGAAAATACTACTTTTTTCGGCAAGGGTTAGCCCACGATTTTCTCGAAAAACTGAAAAAAAATCATTTTTGAGATTTATGCATCAATTGAAAGGTGGGTCGATGCTCTGTATTTTAGTGAAAACCGCATCATGTTTGGAGGCTTGGTTGAGGAAATAGAGCAACCGAAAGATAATTTGTGATGAGCTGGGTCGAAATTCTGTAATTTTACTTTTTGACTAATTTTTCGGAAACGAGCGATCGTATAACATTTTGGTTTGCAGTTGTGGGTAGAGCATTTAAATACCTTTCTTTTGATGTGTATTTTGATTGGGTGGGAAATAGATTTGAAAATGCTACTTTTTCAGCAATGGGTTAGCCCACGATTTTCTCGAAAAACTGAAAAAAAATCATTTTTGTGATTTGTGCATCAATTGAAAGGTGGGTCGATGCTCTGTATTTTAGTGAAAACCGCATCATGTTTGGAGGCTTGGTTGAGGAAATAGATTTGTGATGAGCTGGGTCGAAATTCTGTAATTTTACTTTTTGACTAATTTTTCGGAAACGAGCGATCGTATAACATTTTGGTTTGCAGTTGTGGGTAGAGCATTTAAATACCTTTCTTTTGATGTGCATTTTGATTGGGTGGGAAAAAGTTTTGAAAATACTACTTTTTTCGGCAAGGGTTAGCCCACGATTTTCTCGAAAAATTGAAAAAAAATCATTTTTGTGATTTATGCATCAATTGAAAGCTGGGTCGATGCTCTGTATTTTAGTGAAAACCGCATCATGTTTGTAGGCTTGGTTGAGGAAATAGAGCAACCGAAAGATAATTTGTAATGAGCTGGGTCGAAATTCTGTAATTTTACTTTTTGACTAATTTTTCGGAAACGAGCGATCGTATAACATTTTGGTTTGCAGTTGTGGGTAGAGCATTTAAATACCTTTCTTTTGATGTGTATTTTGATTGGTTGGGAAATAATTTTGAAAATACTACTTTTTTCGGCAAGGGTTAGCCCACGATTTTCTCGAAAAACTGAAAAAAAATCATTTTTGTGATTTATGCATCAATTGAAAGGTGGGTCGATGCTCTGTATTTTAGTGAAAACCGCATCATGTTTGGAGGCTTGGTTGAGGAAATAGAGCAACCGAAAGATAATTTGTAATGAGCTGGGTCGAAATTCTGTAATTTTACTTTTTGACTAATTTTTCGGAAACAAGCGATCGTATAACATTTTGGTTTGCAGTTGTGGGTAGAGCATTTAAATACCTTTCTTTTGATGTGCATTTTGATTGGGTGGGAAATAGTTTTGAAAATACTACTTTTTTCGGCAAGGGGTTAGCCCACGATTTTCTCGAAAAACTGAAAAAAAAAAACATTTTTGAGACTTATGCATCAATTGAAAGGTGGGTCGATGCTCTGTATTTTAGTGAAAACCGCATCATTTTTGGAGGCTTGGTTGAGGAAATAGAGCAACCGAAAAATAATTTTTGATGAGCTGGGTCGAAATTCTGTAATTTTACTTTTTGACTAATTTTTCGGAAACGAGAGATCGTATAACATTTTGGTTTGCAGTTGTGGGTAGAGCATTTAAATACCTTTCTTTTGATTGGGTGGGAAATAGTTTTGAAAATACTACTTTCTTCGTCAAGGGGTTAGCCCACGATTTTCTCGAAAATCTGAAAAAAAAATCATTTTTGTGATTTATGCATCAATTGAAAGGTGGGTCGATGCTCTGTATTTTAGTGAAAACCGCATCATGTTTGGAGGCTTGGTTGAGGAAATAGAGCAACCGAAAGATAATTTGTGATGAGCTGGGTCGAAATTCTTTAATTTTACTCGTACTTTTTGACTAATTTTTCGGAAACGAGAGATCGTAGAACATTTTGGTTTGCAGTTGTGGGTAGAGCATTTAAATACCTTTCTTTTGATGTGTATTTTGATTGGGTGGGAAATAGTTTTAAAAATACTACTTTTTTTGGCAAGGGGTTAGCCCACAATTTTTAGGAAAAACTGAAAAAAAATCGTTTTTGAGATTTATGCATCAATTGAAAGGTGGGTCGATGATCTGTATTTTAGTGAAAACCGCATCATGTTTGTAGGCTTGGTTGAGGAAATAGAGCAACCGAAAGATAATTTGTGATGAGCTGGGTCGAAATTCTGTAATTTTACTCGTACTTTTTGACTAATTTTTCGGAAACGAGAGATCGTATAACATTTTGGGTTGCAGTTGTGGATAGAGCATTCAAATACCTTTCTTTTGATGTGTATTTTGATTGGGTGGGAAATAGTTTTGAAGATACTACTTTTTTCGGCAAGGGGTTAGCCCACGATTTTCTCGAAAAACTGAAAAAAAATCATTTTTGAGATTTATGCATCAATTGAAAGGTGGGTCGATGCACTGTATTTAAGTGAAAACCGCATCATGTTTGGAGGCTTGGTTGAGGAAATAGAGCAACCGAAAGATAATTTGTGATGCGCTGGGTCGAAATTCTGTAATTTTACTTTTTGACTAATTTTTCGGAAACGAGAGATCGTATAACATTTTGGTTTGCAGTTGTGGGTAGAGCATTTAAATACCTTTCTTTTGATGTGTATTTTGATTGGGTGAAAAATAGTTTTAAAAATACTACTTTTTTTCGGCTAGGGGTTAGCCCACGATTTTCTCGAAAAACTGAAAAAAAATCGTTTTTGAGATTTATGCATCAATTGAAAGGTGGGTCGATGCTCTGTATTTTAGTGAAAACCGCATCATGTTTGGAGGCTTGGTTGAGGAAATAGAGCAAAAATCATTTTTGCGATTTATGCATCAATTGAAAGGTGGGTCGATGCTCTGTATTTTAGTGAAAACCGCATCATGTTTGGAGGCTTGGTTAAGGAAATAGAGCAGCCGAAAGATTATTTGTGATGAGCTGTTTCGAAATTATGTAATTTTACTTTTTGCCTAACTATTCGGAAACGAGCTATCGTATAACATTTTGGCTTGCAGTTGTGGGTAGAGCATTTAAATACCTTTCTTTTGATGTGTATTTTGATTGGGTGGGAAATAGTTTTGAAAATACTACTTTTTTCGGCAAGAAAAAAAATCATTTTTGTGATTTATACATCAATTGAAAGGTGGGTCGATGCTCTGTATTTTAGTGAAAACCGCATCACGTTTCTAGGCTTGGTTGAGGAAATAGAGCAACCGAAAGATTATTTGTGATGAGCTGGGTCGAAATTCTGTAATTTTATTTTTTGACTAATTTTTCGGAAATGGGAGATCGTATAACATTTTGGTTTGCAGTTGTGGGTAGAGCATTTAAATACCTTTCTTTTGATGTGTATTTTGATTGGGTGGGAAATAGTTTTGAAAATACTACATTTTTCGGCAAGGGGTTAGCCCACGATTTTCTCGAAAAACTGAAAAAAAAACATTTTTGAGACTTATGCATCAATTGAAAGGTGGGTCGATGCTCTGTATTTTAGTGAAAACCGCATCATGTTTGGAGGCTTGGTTGAGGAAATAGAGCAACCGAAAGATAATTTGTGATGAGCTGGGTCGAAATTCTGTAATTTTACTCGTACTTTTTGACTAATTTTTCGTAAACTAGAGATCGTATAACATTTTGGGTTGCAGTTGTGGGTAGAGCATTCAAATACCTTTCTTTTGATGTGTATTTTGATTGGGTGGGAAATAGTTTTGAAAATACTACTTTTTTCGGCAAGGGGTTAGCCCACGATTTTCTCGAAAAACTGAAAAAAAACCATTTTTTAGACTTATGCATCAATTGAAAGGTGGGTCGATGCTCTGTATTTTAGTGAAAACCGCATCATGTTTGGAGGCTTGGTTGAGGAAATAGAGCAACCAAAAGATAAATTGTGATGAGCTGGGTCGAAATTCTGTAATTTTACTTTTTGACTAATATTTCGGAAACGAGATATCGTATAACATTTTGGTTTGCAGTTGTGGGTAGAGCATTCAAATACCTTTCATTTTTGAGATTTATGCATCAATTGAAAGGTGGGTCGATGCTCTGTATTTTAGTGAAAACCGCATCATGTTTGGAGGCTTGGTTGAGGAAATAGAGCAACCAAAAGATAAATTGTGATGAGCTGGGTCGAAATTCTGTTATTTTACTTTTTGACTAATTTTTCGGAAACGAGATATCGTATAACATTTGGGTTTGCAGTTGTGGGTAGAGCATTCAAATACCTTTCATTTTTGAGATTTATGCATCAATTGAAAGGTGGGTCGATGCTCTGTATTTCAGTGAAAACCGCATCATTTTTGGAGGCTTGGTTGAGGAAATAGAGCAACCGAAAGATAATTTGTGATGAGCTGGGTCGAAATTCTGTAATTTTACTTTTTGACTAATTTTTCGGAAACGAGAGATCGTATAACATTTTGGTTTGCAGTTGTGGGTAGAGCATCTAAATACCTTTCTTTTAATGTGCATTTTGATTGGGTGGGAAATAGTTTTAAAAATACTACTTTTTTTCGGCAATGGGTTAGCCCACGATTTTCTCGAAAAACTGAAAAAAAATCATTTTCGAGATTTATGCATCAATTGAAAGGTGGGTCGATGCTCTGTATTTTAGGAAAAACCGCATCATGTTTGGAGGCTTGGTTGAGGAAATAGAGCAACCGAAAGATAATTTGTGATGAGCTGGGTCGAAATTCTGTAATTTTACTCGTACTTTTTGACTAATTTTTCGGAAACGAGAGATCGTATAACATTTTGGGTTGCAGTTGTGGGTAGAGCATTCAAATACCTTTCTTTTGATGTGTATTTTGATTGGGTGGGAAATAGTTTTGAAAATACTACTTTTTTCGGCAAGGGGTTAGCCCACGATTTTCTCCAAAAACTGAAAAAAAAATAATTTTTGAGATTTATGCATCAATTGAAAGGTGGGTCGATGCTCTGTATTTTAGTGAAAACCGCATCATGTTTGGAGGCTTGGTTGAGGAAATAGAGCAACCGAAAGATTATTTGTGATGAGCTGGGTCGAATTCAGTAATTTTACTTTTTGACAAATTTTTCGAAAATGAGAGATCGTATAACATTTTGGTTTGCAGTTGTGGGTAGAGCATTTAAATACCTTTCTTTTGATGTGTATTTTGATTGGGTGGGAAATAGTTTTGAAAATGCTACTTTTTTCGTCAAGGGGTTAGCCCACGATTTTCACGAAAATCTGAAAAAAAAATCATTTTTGTGATTTATGCATCAATTGAAAGGTGGGTCGATGCTCTGTATTTTAGTGAAAACCGCATCATGTTTGGAGGCTTGGTTGAGGAAATAGAGCAACCGAAAGATTATTTGTGATGAGGGTCGAAATTCTGTAATTTTACTTTTTGACTAATTTTTTGGAAACGAGAGATCGTATAACATTTTGGTTTGCAGTTGTGGGTAGAGCGTTTTAATACCTTTCTTTTGATGTGCATTTTGATTGGGTGGGAAATAGTTTTGAAAATACTACTTTTTTCGGCAAGGGGTTAGTTAGCCCACGATTTTATCGAAAAACTGAAAAAAATATCATTTTTGTGATTTATGCATCAATTGAAAGGTGGGTCGATGCTCTGTATTTTAGTGAAAACCGCATCATGTTTGGAGGATTGGTTGAGGAAATAGAGCAACCGAAAGATTATTTGTGATGAGCTGTTTCGAAATTCTGTAATTTTACTTTTTGACTAATTATTCGGAAACGAGCTATCGTATAACATTTTGGCTTGCAGTTGTGGGTATAGAGCATTTAAATACCTTTCTTTTGATGTGTATTTTGATTGGGTGGGAAATAGTTTTGAAAATACTACTTTTTTCGGCAAGAAAAAAAATCATTTTTGTGATTTATGCATCAATTGAAAGGTGGGTCGATGCTCTGTATTTTAGTGAAAACCGCATCATGTTTCTAGGCTTGGTTGAGGAAATAGAGCAACCGAAAGATTATTTGTGATGAGCTGCGTCGAAATTCTGTAATTTTACTTTTTGACTAATTTTTCGGAAATGGGAGATAGTATAACATTTTGGTTTGCAGTTGTGGGTAGAGCATTTAAATACCTTTCTTTTGATGTGTATTTTGATTGGGTGGGAAATAGTTTTGAAAATACTACTCAAATACCTTTCTTTTGATGTGGATTTTGATTGGGTGGGAAATAGTTTTAAAAATACTACTTTTTTTCGGCTAGAGGTTAGCCCACGATTTTCTCGAAAAACTGTAAAAAAATCATTTTTGAGATTTATGCATCAATTGAAAGGTGGGTCGATGCTCTGTATTTTAGTGAAAACCGCATCATGTTTGGAGGCTTGGTTGAGGAAATAGAGCAAAAATCATTTTTGCGATTTATGCATCAATTGAAAGGTGGGTCGATGCTCTGTATTTTAGTGAAAACCGCATCATGTTTGGAGGCTTGCTTGAGGAAATAGAGCAACCGAAAGATTATTTGTGATGAGCAGTTTCGAAATTCTGTTATTTTAGTTTTTGACTAATTTTTCGGAAACTAGAGATCGTAGAACATTTTGGCTTGCAGTTGTGGGTAGAGCATTTAAATACCTTTCTTTTGATGTGTATTTTGATTATGTGGGAAATAGTTTTGAAAATACTACTTTTTTCGGCAAGGGGTTAGCCCACGATTTTCTCGAAAAACTGAAAAAAAATCATTTTTGTGATTTATGCATCAATTGAAAGGTGGGTCGATGCTCTGTATTTTAGTGAAAACCGCATCATGTTTGGAGGCTTGGTTGAGGAAATAGAGCAACCGAAAGATAATTTGTGATGAGCTGGGTCGCAATTCTGTAATTTTACTCGTACTTTTTGACTAATTTATCGGAAACGAGAGATCGTATAACGTTTTGGTTTGCAGTTGTGGGTAGAGCATTTAAATACCTTTCTTTTGATGTTTATTTTGATTGGGTGGGAAATAGTTTTGAAAATACTACTTTTTTTGGCAAGGGGTTAGCCCAAAATTTTCACGAAAAACTGAAAAAAAAATCATTTTTGAGACTTATGCATCAATTGAAAGGTGGGTCGATGCTCTGTATTTTAGTGAAAACCGCATCATGTTTGGAGGCTTGGTTGAGGAAATAGAGCAACCGAAAGATAATTTGTGATGAGCTGGGTAGAAATTCTGTAATTTTACTTTTTGACTAATTTTTCGGAAAATAGAGATCGTATAACATTTTGGTTTGCAGTTGTGGGTAGAGCATTTAAATACCTTTCTTTTGATGTGTATTTTGATTGGGTGGGAAATAGTTTTGAAAATACTACTTTTTTCGGCAAGGGGTTAGCCCACGATTTTCTCGAAAAATCGAAAAAAAATCATTTTCGAGATTTATGCATCAATTAAAAGGTGGGTCGATGCTCTGTATTTTAGTGAAAACCGCATCATGTTTGGAGGCTTGGTTGAGGAAATAGATCAATCAGAAGATTATTTGTGATGAGCTGGGTCGAAATTCTGTAATTTCACTTTTTGACTAATTTTTCGGAAACGAGAGATCCCAAACCATTTTGGTTTGCAGTTGTGGGTAGAGCATTTAAATACCTTTCTTTTGATGTGTATTTTGATTGGGTGGGAAATAGTTTTGAAAATACTACTTTTTTCGGCAAGGGGTTAGCCCACGATTTTCTCGAAAAACTGAAAAAAAAATCATTTTTGTGATTTATGCATCAATTGAAAGGTGGGTCGATGCTCTGTATTTTAGTGAAAACCGCATCATGTTTCTAGGCTTGGTTGAGGAAATAGAGCAACCGAAAGATTATTTGTGATGAGCTGGGTCGAAATTCTGTTATTTTACTTTTTGACTAATTTTTCGGAAACGAGAGATCGTATAACATTTTGGCTTGCAGTTGTGGGTAGAGCATTTAAATACCTTTCTTTTGATGTGTATTTTGATTGGGTGGGAAATAGTTTTAAAAATACTACTTTTTTATGCAAGGGGTTAGCCCGCGATTTTCTCGAAAAACTGAAAAAAAAAACATTTTTGAGATTTATGCATCTATTGAAAGGTGGGTCGATGCTCTGTATTTTAGTGAAAACCGCATTATGTTTGGAGGCTTGGTTGAGGAAATAGAGCAACCGAAAGATAATTTGTGATGAGCTGGGTCGAAATTCTGTAATTTTACTTTTTGACTAATTTTTCGGAAAATAGAGATCGTATAACATTTTGGCTTGCAGTTGTGGGTAGAGCATTTAAATACCTTTCTTTTGATGTGTATTTTGATTGGGTGGGCAATAGTTTTGAAAATACTACTTTTTTCGGCAAGGGGTTAGCCCACGATTTTCTCGAAAAACTGAAAAAAAAATCATTTTTGTGATTTATGCATCAATTGAAAGGTGGGTCGATGCTCTGTATTTTAGTGAAAACCGCATCATGTTTCTAGGCTTGGTTGAGGAAATAGAGCAACCGAAAGATTATTTGTGATGAGCTGGGTCGAAATTCTGTTATTTTACTTTTTGACTAATTTTTCGGAAACGAGAGATCGTATAACATTTTGGCTTGCAGTTGTGGGTAGAGCATTTAAATACCTTTCTTTTGATGTGTATTTTGATTGGGTGGGAAATAGTTTTGAAAATACTACTTTTTTATGCAAGGGGTTAGCCCGCGATTTTCTCGAAAAACTGAAAAAAAAAAACATTTTTGAGTTTTCTGCATCTATTGAAAGGTGGGTCGATGCTCTGTATTTTAGTGAAAACCGCATCATGTTTGGAGGCTTGGTTGAGGAAATAGAGCAACCGAAAGATAATTTGTGATGAGCTGGGTCGAAATTCTGTAATTTTACTTTTTGACTAATGACTAATTTTTCGGTAACGAGAGATCGTATAACATTTTGGCTTGCAGTTGTGGGTAGAGCATTTAAATACCTTTCTTTTAATGTGTATTTTGATTGGGTGGGAAATAGTTTTGAAAATACTACTTTTTTCGGCAAGGGGTTAGCCCACGATTTTCTCGAAAAACTGAAAAAAAAATCATTTTTGAGACTTATGCACCAATTGAAAGGTGGGTCAATGCTCTGTATTTTAGTGAAAACCGCATGATGTTTGGAGGCGTTGAGGAAATAGAGCAATCAGAAGATTATTTGTGATGAGCTGGGTCGAAATTCTGTAATTTTACTTTTTGACTAATTTTTCGGAAACGAGAGATCCCAAACCATTTTGGTTTGCAGTTGTGGGTAGAGCATTTAAATACCTTTCTTTTGATGTGCATTTTGATTGGGTGGGAAATAGTTTTAAAAATACTACTTTTTTCGGCAATGGGTTAGCCCACGATTTTCTCGAAAAACTGAAAAAAAAATCATTTTTGAGACTTATGCACCAATTGAAAGGTGGGTCGATGCTCTGTATTTTAGTGAAAACCGCATCATGTTTCGAGGCTTGGTTGAGGAAATAGAGCAACCGAAAGATAATTTGTGATGAGCTGGGTCGAAATTCTGTAATTTAACTCGTACTTTTTGACTAATTTTTCGGAAACTATAGATCATAGAACATTTTGGCTTGCAGTTGTGGGTAGAGCATTTAAATACCTTTCTTTTGATGTGTATTTTGATTGGGTGGGAAATAGTTTTGAAAATACTACTTTTTTCGGCAAGGGGTTAGCCCACGATTTTCTCGAAAAACTGAAAAAAAATCATTTTTGTGATTTATGCATCAATTGAAAGGTGGGTCGATGCTCTGTATTTTAGTGAAAACCGCATCATGTTTCTAGGCTTGGTTGAGGAAATAGAGCAACCGAAAGATTATTTGTGATGAGCTGGGTCGAAATTCTGTTATTTTACTTTTTGACTAATTTTTCGGAAACGAGAGATCGTATAACATTTTGGCTTGCAGTTGTGGGTAGAGCATTTAAATACCTTTCTTTTAATGTGTATTTTGATTGGGTGGGAAATAGTTTTAAAAATACTACTTTTTTCGGCAAGGGGTTAGCCCGCGATTTTCTCGAAAAACTGAAAAAAAAAATCATGTTTGAGATTTATGCATCAATTGGAAGGTGGGTCGATGCTCTGTATTTTAGTGAAAACCGCATCATGTTTGGAGGCTTGGTTGAGGAAATAGAGCAACCGAAAGATAATTTGTGATGAGCTGGGTCGAAATTCTGTAATTTTACTCGTACTTTTTGACTAATTTATCGGAAACGAGAGATCGTATAACATTTTGGTTTGCAGTTGTGGGTAGAGCATTTAAATACCTTTCTTTTGATGTGTATTTTGATTGGGTGGGAAATAGTTTTGAAAATACTACTTTTTTTGGCAAGGGGTTAGCCCAAAATTTTCACGAAAAACTGAAAAAAAAATCATTTTTGAGACTTATGCATCAATTGAAAGGTGGGTCGATGCTCTGTATTTTAGTGAAAACCGCATCATGTTTGGAGGCTTGGTTGAGGAAATAGAGCAACCGAAAGATAATTTGTGATGAGCTGGGTCGAAATTCTGTAATTTTACTTTTTGACTAATTTTTCGGAAACGAGCGATCGTATAACATTTTGGTTTGCAGTTGTGGGTAGAGCATTTAAATACCTTTCTTTTGATGTGTATTTTGATTGGGTGGGAAATAGTTTTGAAAATACTACTTTTTTCGGCAAGGGGTTAGCCCACGATTTTCTCGAAAAACTGAAAAAAAAATCATTTTTGAGACTTATGCACCAATTGAAAGGTGGGTCGATGCTCTGTATTTTAGTGAAAACCGCATCATGTTTTTAGGCTTGGTTGAGGAAATAGAGCAACCGAAAGATTATTTGTGATGAGCTGGGTCGAAATTCTGTAATTTCACTTTTTGACTAATTTTTCGGAAACGAGAGATCCCAAACCATTTTGGTTTGCAGTTGTGGGTAGAGCATTTAAATACCTTTCTTTTGATGTGCATTTTGATTGGGTGGGAAATAGTTTTGAAAATACTACTTTTTTCGGCAATGGGTTAGCCCACGATTTTCTCGAAAAACTGAAAAAAAAATCATTTTTGAGACTTATGCACCAATTGAAAGGTGGGTCGATGCTCTGTATTTTAGTGAAAACCGCATCATGTTTCGAGGTTTGGTTGAAGAAATAGAGCAACCGAAAGATAATTTGTGATGAGCTGGGTCGAAATTCTGTAATTTTACTTTTTGACTAATTTTTCGGAAAATAGAGATCGTATAACATTTTGGTTTGCAGTTGTGGGTAGAGCATTTAAATACCTTTCTTTTGATGTGTATTTTGATTGGGTGGGAAATAGTTTTGAAAATACTACTTTTTTCGGCAAGGGGTTAGCCCACGATTTTCTCGAAAAACTGAAAAAAAATCATTTTTGAGACTTATGCACCAATTGAAATGTGGGTCGATGCTCTGTATTTTAGTGAAAACCGCATCATGTTTGGAGGCTTGGTTGAGGAAATAGATCAATCAGAAGATTATTTGTGATGAGCTGGGTCGAAATTCTGTAATTTCACTTTTTGACTAATTTTTCGGAAACGAGAGATCCCAAACCATTTTGTTTTGCAGTTGTGGGTAGAGCATTTAAATACCTTTCTTTTGATGTGCATTTTGATTGGGTGGGAAATAGTTTTGAAAATACTACTTTTTTCGGCAATGGGTTAGCCCACGATTTTCTCGAAAAACTGAAAAAAAATCATTTTTGAGACTTATGCACCAATTGAAATGTGGGTCGATGCTCTGTATTTTAGTGAAAACCGCATCATGTTTCGAGGCTTGGTTGAGGAAATAGAGCAACCGAAAGATAATTTGTGATGAGCTGGGTCGAAATTCTGTAATTTAACTCGTACTTTTTGACTAATTTTTCGGAAACGAGAGATCGTATAACATTTTGGCTTGCAGTTGTGGGTAGAGCATTTAAATACCTATCTTTTGATGTGTATTTTGATTGGGTGGGAAATAGTTTTGAAAATACTACTTTTTCGGCAAGGGGTTAGCCCACGATTTTCTCGAAAAACTGAAAAAAAAATCATTTTTGTGATTTATGCATCAATTGAAAGGTGGGTCGATGCTCTGTATTTTAGTGAAAACCGCATCATGTTTCTAGGCTTGGTTGAGGAAATAGAGCAACCGAAAGATTATTTGTGATGAGCTGGGTCGAAATTCTGTTATTTTACTTTTTGACTAATTTTTCGGAAACTAGAGATCGTATAACATTTTGGCTTGCAGTTGTGGGTAGAGCATTTAAATACCTTTCTTTTGATGTGTATTTTGATTGGGTGGGAAATAGTTTTAAAAATACTACTTTTTTATGCAAGGGGTTAGCCCGCGATTTTCTCGAAAAACTGAAAAAAAAAAACATTTTTGAGATTTATGCATCAATTGAAAGGTGGGTCGATGCTCTGTATTTTAGTGAAAACCGCATCATGTTTGGAGGCTTGGTTGAGGAAATAGAGCAACCGAAAGATTATTTGTGATGAGGGTCGAAATTCTGTAATTTTACTTTTTGACTAATTTTTTGGAAACGAGAGATCGTATAACATTTTGGTTTGCAGTTGTGGGTAGAGCGTTTTAATACCTTTCTTTTGATGTGCATTTTGATTGGGTGGGAAATAGTTTTGAAAATACTACTTTTTTCGGCAAGGGGTTAGTTAGCCCACGATTTTATCGAAAAACTGAAAAAAATATCATTTTTGTGATTTATGCATCAATTGAAAGGTGGGTCGATGCTCTGTATTTTAGTGGAAACCGCATCATGTTTGGAGGCTTGGTTGAGGAAATAGAGCAACCGAAAGATAATTTGTGATGAGCTGGGTCGAAATTCTGTAATTTTACTCGTACTTTTTGACTAATTTTTCGGAAACGAGCGATCGTATAACATTTTGGTTTGCAGTTGTGGGTAGAGCATTCAAATACCTTTCTTTTGATGTGGATTTTGATTGGGTGGGAAATAGTTTTAAAAATACTACTTTTTTTCGGCAAGGGTATAGCCCACGATTTTCTCGAAAGACTGAAAAAAAATCATTTTTGAGACTTATGCATCAATTGAAAGGTGGGTCGATGCTCTGTATTTTAGTGAAAACCGCATCATGTTTGTTATTTATTTATTTATTTATTTATTTATTTATCAATGGACTATAGTCTGCTGATTACATTTAATATAATAAATAAGCTTACAAGATAATAATAGATATTAAAACACAGCTTTGATACAAACAATTAATTGATTAACTAACGGTATGATTATACAGATTTACATATGATAAGTTAAAAAGTCTAATACTTGTCGTTTAAATTGATCCCTACTCACCACAATGTCGACTTCATTGCAGACGGAATTAAACAATGTCAAGGATCGCGAGATAGGCTCATTTAAGCCATAGTTGGTTCTATGATTAGACACATAAAAAAGGACACGTCTGTTCCGAAGTAATCTTTCCGGGACATAGAACTTTATTAGAGACAATAATTCAATTGAATCGATACGATTACATAAAATATCTTTAATAAATATTATGCTTTGAGTATTTCTTCTAACTTCAAGCGTTTTCAAATCGATAAGTGCACATCTTGAAATATAGTTCGGCATATCATCGGTCCAATATAGATTTCGAAGTGCGAATCTGGTAAATCTTTTCTGAATTCGTTCTATTCTTTGTACACTATTCGCATAAAATGGACTCCAAATTATAGAACAATATTCAAGATAGGGGAGAACTAATGAATTAAATAAGGTTTTAAGTGTATATACGTCTCTAAATTCTTTCGAGTTTCGTCTTATAAAACCAAGCATTGAATTACCTTTGGATACAACAAAATCTATGTGCGCTCTGAAATCCAATTTTGAATCTACAAACACACCAAGATCTTTCACCAATTCGACCCTTGAAAGTGGTTCATGATTGAAGTTATATGAATAATTTATAGCATTAATTGACCTAGTTGCACTAAAAATCTTGCATTTTAAAGAATTTAACTCTAGGTGATTGTATTCGCACCAGTTTAAGAAAAGATCAATTTCCATCTGAAAACTTAAACAATCAGTTAAAGAGCGAATGGGATAAAACATTTTTACATCGTCAGCATACATTAAGCATTTAGATTTATGAAAGGTTAAGGGTAAGTCATTAATAAAAATGAGGAAGAGCAATGGACCAAGGTGACTTCCCTGAGGAAGACCTGAGTCAACACTAATAGGATTAGAGTAATACCCAGATATGTTAACGATTTGACTTCTATCAGATAGGTATGACTCTAACCATAAAAGAAAATATCTATCACAACCTAACAACTTAAGTTTTTGGAGTAGTAAACCGTGGTGGACTCGGTCAAAGGCTTTAATAAAATCCGTATAGAGTACATCTACTTGGAATCCCTTTTCGATTTCATTTAAACAAAAATTAGTGAAAAGAACGAGATTTGTGGCCGATGAGCGACCTTTAATAAAGCCATGTTGTCTAGGCGATAAAAACTGTTTCACGGATGCATAGAATTTATCAGTAATAATTTTTTCAAGAAGTTTTGGAATAGCTGAAATTTTCGAGATTGGCCTATAATTTTTAATTAATTGTTTGGGGCCACTTTTATAGATAGGGTTGATAAATGATATTTTCCACTCGTCCACAAACTCTCCTGACAAGAGTGATTTGTTATATAGGAGTGTGAGAGGAAAACAGATAGATGAGGAGCATTTTGATAAGAGAAGGGGCGGAATTTTATCATAGCCTGATTTTTTAGAAACATCCAATTCACATAAACCATCTAAGACTTCATTCACCGACAAATGCGGAAGAACAAAATTTATATCGGCATTAAAATTTGAATACTTAGAATTGAGATCCTCGATTATGTCTTTATTGTAAGATGATTTAAAAAATTTAGCAAAAAGGTCAGTAGAAGATTGTAAATCATTAGATTTTTCATTGCCATATTCCATACACTGTGGAAAATGAGACACATTTTTGCGCTTCGAATTTATAAAAATCCAAAAAGATTTACTATTTTTTCTTATATTTGATTCAGTAGAATTTATGTATTGTTTATATAAAAAACGATTTAAAAAATCAAATTCTCTTCTAAATTGAAGGAAACGAAATCTATCAAAATTTTGCCCCGTCAATTTGAAACGCTTGAAGGCTTTATTTTTTACATTTTCCAGATTTTTTAGTCTTTTGTTATGCCATGGCAGTTTTAATGATGTTTTTTTCTTTGAAATTGGGACAAAAAGTTCTAAGCCTTCAAAAAGAATACTTTTGAAAATTGTGTACATGTCCTTGAGGGAACCATTTTGAAAAATATTTTCCCAATCAAATGCACTATAAAAACTATTCAATGCAATGAAATCGGCATTCACAAAGTTGAAATTTCTGTCTTCAGTAGGTGAAAGAAGTGCAAATTCATAAAATTCAAAATTTAACTCAAAAGCAATATGGTGAACCGAGTTATTTAATAATGGACATTGAACAGTCTCTATACAATATTTTAAATCATTATTAATAAAAACGAGATCAAGTATTCTGCCTAGATAGTTTGTTATATGATTAATTTGAAATAAATTAAGTGAAGATAATGAATCGACAACTAAACTTTCAATTTCTTTGTATGTATTGAACGGAACTAATGTGAATTCATTTTCTATGAAGCACCAGTCGATTTCACCAAGATTGAAATCGCCTAGTACGCAAGGATACTGATCAGTTGTCAATTCACTAATTAAAGAATTTATATTAATAATATGAACAGAATATAAATCTATTGTACTACGTGGTCTTATATAGCTTGCAATAAAATAAAAATCCTTAGAACTAAGACCTTTAGAGCTGACACACACACAGATTTGCTCGATATCATCAGAATCATTTAACAATTTACATTGCTTACTGTTGAACTTCGAATTTACAGCAATCAACACACCTCCACCTCGGTCCATTCCTGTTGAGGTAGGTCGGTCTTTCCGGTATACTTGATAATAATTATCAAAGAATTCATTTGAGAAAAAATGTGGATTCAGCCAAGTCTCCACAATAACGATGACGTCAAACTCATGAAGTGATGATGAAGTAAATAATTGATGAGATTTAGTTCTTATACCTCCAGCATTTTGGAAATAAACTCTCAGTTTAGACGCAGATGGTGATGTACTGTAGTTTACTTGAGGTATGTCGATATTTGCTGGGTTTGCAGAGGTACAACTTATTTCACCTTGGAGTTGTCCTCCTTCTTGGGAAAATTTACAAATTTTTTGATTTGTACATGCACGGGCCAAATTTTTGGGTCTAAGGCCGAATCGAAGATATTAGCAGGAATACCCAACTTAAAATTGACATAACGAAGTGAACTAGAATCAGCATCTTTTTTAATAAGCTTCGTACAACGCAAATAGCTCTTTGGAATATTTAGCTTAAATGCAGCATAATCTATAACATTTTCCACAGTAACTTTGATCTCCAACCGAGAAAGATGTAGAAAACGAAGCCGGGGAACAGATTGCAGTGTAAATTCACCATCACTAACAGCAGCAGTACCAAACAATGTTTTTTTGGATCGATGATCATTTACATTTTTTGTTTGCTTTAAATTTTTGGTGAAAGTACCTTTTTCAACCTCCTTAAAGGCAACATTGGCAACCCCTTCATCATCTTCCATATCAACTTCCTCCACACTTTCAGCAGCATCAACACAACCATCCAGAGTCACAGCAACAGAGCCAGCAACGTTGGTAGCTGCAGCGGCATTAGCATCAACAACAGCGACATTAGTCTCATCGGAGCCGTCGGATAGTGATGTTGGGCCAGCAGCAACGGACGAAGCCACCGCATGTTTTGATGTAGATGGTTTAGCAAGATCATTACTTGTAGAAGAGTTTGAATTACTTGCTGCTTTTGAACTTTTCTTACATGAAACCGGTTTTTTTACTAGGGTTTTATTGTTGGAACCATACTTCGATGCAAGTGACGGAGATAGAGAAGATTTTGATAGCGGCGAGTAAACAAAACGAGGCGAGGAAGAAATGTTTTTTTCTTTTAAGAGTTGTTTGTTGTTTTTGTTTTGAACCGTAGGCACTGACTTAATTTGGGAGCGTGTCATGCGTATTGGTTTCACAATGTTATCAAAATCAGATTTGCGCTCAGTAAAAATGCGATAAAAATCTTTGACAATTTGAATGCAGCTTATAGAAGAAAAGTTAATGCATAAACCGCACTTCCAGAAAATATTTGCATTAGAATTAAGCGTATCACGATCGGAATTAGTCAATTTTGTACATTTAAAATGGAAACCGGATTGGCAAACTCCGCAAAATATTAAATCGCACTTAGAAGCCGAGAAATTACATTCGGAACATTGGATATCCATAATGAAAACAATGAAAATTGAATTATAAAGAAAAGCTTTTAGTCTGTAGTGAGAACCTTCTGTAATGAGAGACTATTGATGAATTATTGGCTATAAGACACAGCAGCCCGTAGATCAATGTTGGACTTTATTAGTCCAAAACCACACTGTTTGGAGGCTTTGTTGAGGAAATAGAGCAACCGAAAGATAAATTGTGATGAGCTGGGTCGAAATTCTGTAATTTTACTCGTACTTTTTGACTAATTTATCGGAAACGAGAGATCGTATAACATTTTGGTTTGCAGTTGTGGGTAGAGCATTTAAATACCTTTCTTTTGATGTGGATTTTGATTGGGTGGGAAATAGTTTTAAAAATACTACTTTTTTTCGGCTAGGGGTTAGCCCACGATTTTCTCGAAAATCTGAAAAAAAAATCATTTTTGTGATTTATGCATCAATTGAAAGGTGGGTCGATGCTCTGTATTTTAGTGAAAACCGCATCATGTTTGGAGGCTTGGTTGAGGAAATAGAGCAACCGAAAGATTATTTGTGATGAGGGTCGAAATTCTGTAATTTTACTTTTTGACTAATTTTTTGGAAACGAGAGATCGTATAACATTTTGGTTTGCAGTTGTGGGTAGAGCGTTTTAATACCTTTCTTTTGATGTGCATTTTGATTGGGTGGGAAATAGTTTTGAAAATACTACTTTTTTCGGCAAGGGGTTAGTTAGCCCACGATTTTATCGAAAAACTGAAAAAAATATCATTTTTGTGATTTATGCATCAATTGAAAGGTGGGTCGATGCTCTGTATTTTAGTGAAAACCGCATCATGTTTGGAGGCTTGGTTGAGGAAATAGAGCAACCGAAAGATAATTTGTGATGAGCTGGGTCGAAATTCTGTAATTTTACTCGTACTTTTTGACTAATTTTTCGGAAACGAGCGATCGTATAACATTTTGGTTTGCAGTTGTGGGTAGAGCATTCAAATACCTTTCTTTTGATGTGTATTTTGATTGGGTGGGAAATAGTTTTAAAAATACTACTTTTTTTTCGGCAAGGGTATAGCCCACGATTTTCTCGAAAGACTGAAAAAAAATCATTTTTGAGACTTATGCATCAATTGAAAGGTGGGTCGATGCTCTGTATTTTAGTGAAAACCGCATCATGTTTGGAGGCTTTGTTGAGGAAATAGAGCAACCGAAAGATAAATTGTGATGAGCTGGGTCGAAATTCTGTAATTTTACTTTTTGACTAATTTTTCGGAAACGAGAGATCGTATAACATTTTGGTTTGCAGTTGTGGGTAGAGCATTCAAATACCTTTCTTTTGATGTGGATTTTGATTGGGTGGGAAATAGTTTTAAAAATACTACTTTTTTTCGGCTAGGGGTTAGCCCACGATTTTCTCGAAAAACTGAAAAAAAATCGTTTTTGAGATTTATGCATCAATTGCAAGGTGGGTCGATGCTCTGTATCTTAGTGAAAACCGCATCATGTTTGGAGGCTTGGTTGAGGAAATAGAGCAACCGAAAGATAATTTGTGATGCGCTGGGTCGAAATTCTGTAATTTAACTTTTTGACTAATTTTTCGGAAACGAGAGATCGTATAACATTTTGGTTTGCAGTTGTGGGTAGAGCGTTTTAATACCTTTCTTTTGATGTGGATTTTGATTGGGTGGGAAATAGTTTTAAAAATACTACTTTTTTTCGGCAAGGGGTTAGCCCACGATTTTCTCGAAAAACTGAAAAAAAATCGTTTTTGAGATTTATGCATCAATTGAAAGGTGGGTCGATGCTCTGTATTTTAGTGAAAACCGCATCATGTTTGGAGGCTTGGTTGAGGAAATAGAGCAAAAATCATTTTTGCGATTTATGCATCAATTGAAAGGTGGGTCGATGCTCTGTATTTTAGTGAAAACCGCATCATGTTTGGAGGATTGGTTGAGGAAATAGAGCAACCGAAAGATTATTTGTGATGAGCTGTTTCGAAATTCTGTAATTTTACTTTTTGACTAATTATTCGGAAACGAGCTATCGTATAACATTTTGGCTTGCAGTTGTGGGTATAGAGCATTTAAATACCTTTCTTTTGATGTGTATTTTGATTGGGTGGGAAATAGTTTTGAAAATACTACTTTTTTCGGCAAGAAAAAAAATCATTTTTGTGATTTATGCATCAATTGAAAGGTGGGTCGATGCTCTGTATTTTAGTGAAAACCGCATCATGTTTCTAGGCTTGGTTGAGGAAATAGAGCAACCGAAAGATTATTTGTGATGAGCTGCATCGAAATTCTGTAATTTTACTTTTTGACTAATTTTTCGGAAATGGGAGATAGTATAACATTTTGGTTTGCAGTTGTGGGTAGAGCATTTAAATACCTTTCTTTTGATGTGTATTTTGATTGGGTGGGAAATAGTTTTGAAAATACTACTCAAATACCTTTCTTTTGATGTGGATTTTGATTGGGTGGGAAATAGTTTTAAAAATACTACTTTTTTTCGGCTAGAGGTTAGCCCACGATTTTCTCGAAAAACTGTAAAAAAATCATTTTTGAGATTTATGCATCAATTGAAAGGTGGGTCGATGCTCTGTATTTTAGTGAAAACCGCATCATGTTTGGAGGCTTGGTTGAGGAAATAGAGCAAAAATCATTTTTGCGATTTATGCATCAATTGAAAGGTGGGTCGATGCTCTGTATTTTAGTGAAAACCGCATCATGTTTGGAGGCTTGCTTGAGGAAATAGAGCAACCGAAAGATTATTTGTGATGAGCAGTTTCGAAATTCTGTTATTTTAGTTTTTGACTAATTTTTCGGAAACTAGAGATCGTAGAACATTTTGGCTTGCAGTTGTGGGTAGAGCATTTAAATACCTTTCTTTTGATGTGTATTTTGATTATGTGGGAAATAGTTTTGAAAATACTACTTTTTTCGGCAAGGGGTTAGCCCACGATTTTCTCGAAAAACTGAAAAAAAATCATTTTTGTGATTTATGCATCAATTGAAAGGTGGGTCGATGCTCTGTATTTTAGTGAAAACCGCATCATGTTTGGAGGCTTGGTTGAGGAAATAGAGCAACCGAAAGATAATTTGTGATGAGCTGGGTCGCAATTCTGTAATTTTACTCGTACTTTTTGACTAATTTATCGGAAACGAGAGATCGTATAACGTTTTGGTTTGCAGTTGTGGGTAGAGCATTTAAATACCTTTCTTTTGATGTGTATTTTGATTGGGTGGGAAATAGTTTTGAAAATACTACTTTTTTTGGCAAGGGGTTAGCCCAAAATTTTCACGAAAAACTGAAAAAAAAATCATTTTTGAGACTTATGCATCAATTGAAAGGTGGGTCGATGCTCTGTATTTTAGTGAAAACCGCATCATGTTTGGAGGCTTGGTTGAGGAAATAGAGCAACCGAAAGATAATTTGTGATGAGCTGGGTAGAAATTCTGTAATTTTACTTTTTGACTAATTTTTCGGAAAATAGAGATCGTATAACATTTTGGTTTGCAGTTGTGGGTAGAGCATTTAAATACCTTTCTTTTGATGTGTATTTTGATTGGGTGGGAAATAGTTTTGAAAATACTACTTTTTTCGGCAAGGGGTTAGCCCACGATTTTCTCGAAAAACTGAAAAAAAATCATTTTTGAGACTTATGCACCAATTGAAATGTGGGTCGATGCTCTGTATTTTAGTGAAAACCGCATCATGTTTGGAGGCTTGGTTGAGGAAATAGATCAATCAGAAGATTATTTGTGATGAGCTGGGTCGAAATTCTGTAATTTCACTTTTTGACTAATTTTTCGGAAACGAGAGATCCCAAACCATTTTGGTTTGCAGTTGTGGGTAGAGCATTTAAATACCTTTCTTTTGATGTGTATTTTGATTGGGTGGGAAATAGTTTTGAAAATACTACTTTTTTCGGCAAGGGGTTAGCCCACGATTTTCTCGAAAAACTGAAAAAAAAAATCATTTTTGTGATTTATGCATCAATTGAAAGGTGGGTCGATGCTCTGTATTTTAGTGAAAACCGCATCATGTTTCTAGGCTTGGTTGAGGAAATAGAGCAACCGAAAGATTATTTGTGATGAGCTGGGTCGAAATTCTGTTATTTTACTTTTTGACTAATTTTTCGGAAACGAGAGATCGTATAACATTTTGGCTTGCAGTTGTGGGTAGAGCATTTAAATACCTTTCTTTTGATGTGTATTTTGATTGGGTGGGAAATAGTTTTAAAAATACTACTTTTTTATGCAAGGGGTTAGCCCGCGATTTTCTCGAAAAACTGAAAAAAAAAACATTTTTGAGATTTATGCATCTATTGAAAGGTGGGTCGATGCTCTGTATTTTAGTGAAAACCGCATTATGTTTGGAGGCTTGGTTGAGGAAATAGAGCAACCGAAAGATAATTTGTGATGAGCTGGGTCGAAATTCTGTAATTTTACTTTTTGACTAATTTTTCGGAAAATAGAGATCGTATAACATTTTGGCTTGCAGTTGTGGGTAGAGCATTTAAATACCTTTCTTTTGATGTGTATTTTGATTGGGTGGGAAATAGTTTTGAAAATACTACTTTTTTCGGCAAGGGGTTAGCCCACGATTTTCTCGAAAAACTGAAAAAAAAATCATTTTTGTGATTTATGCATCAATTGAAAGGTGGGTCGATGCTCTGTATTTTAGTGAAAACCGCATCATGTTTCTAGGCTTGGTTGAGGAAATAGAGCAACCGAAAGATTATTTGTGATGAGCTGGGTCGAAATTCTGTTATTTTACTTTTTGACTAATTTTTCGGAAACGAGAGATCGTATAACATTTTGGCTTGCAGTTGTGGGTAGAGCATTTAAATACCTTTCTTTTGATGTGTATTTTGATTGGGTGGGAAATAGTTTTAAAAATACTACTTTTTTATGCAAGGGGTTAGCCCGCGATTTTCTCGAAAAACTGAAAAAAAAAAAACATTTTTGAGATTTATGCATCTATTGAAAGGTGGGTCGATGCTCTGTATTTTAGTGAAAACCGCATCATGTTTGGAGGCTTGGTTGAGGAAATAGAGCAACCGAAAGATAATTTGTGATGAGCTGGGTCGAAATTCTGTAATTTTACTTTTTGACTAATGACTAATTTTTCGGTAACGAGAGATCGTATAACATTTTGGCTTGCAGTTGTGGGTAGAGCATTTAAATACCTTTCTTTTAATGTGTATTTTGATTGGGTGGGAAATAGTTTTGAAAATACTACTTTTTTCGGCAAGGGGTTAGCCCACGATTTTCTCGAAAAACTGAAAAAAAAAATCATTTTTGAGACTTATGCACCAATTGAAAGGTGGGTCAATGCTCTGTATTTTAGTGAAAACCGCATGATGTTTGGAGGCGTTGAGGAAATAGAGCAATCAGAAGATTATTTGTGATGAGCTGGGTCGAAATTCTGTAATTTTACTTTTTGACTAATTTTTCGGAAACGAGAGATCCCAAACCATTTTGGTTTGCAGTTGTGGGTAGAGCATTTAAATACCTTTCTTTTGATGTGCATTTTGATTGGGTGGGAAATAGTTTTAAAAATACTACTTTTTTCGGCAATGGGTTAGCCCACGATTTTCTCGAAAAACTGAAAAAAAAATAATTTTTGAGACTTATGCACCAATTGAAAGGTGGGTCGATGCTCTGTATTTTAGTGAAAACCGCATCATGTTTCGAGGCTTGGTTGAGGAAATAGAGCAACCGAAAGATAATTTGTGATGAGCTGGGTCGAAATTCTGTAATTTAACTCGTACTTTTTGACTAATTTTTCGGAAACTATAGATCATAGAACATTTTGGCTTGCAGTTGTGGGTAGAGCATTTAAATACCTTTCTTTTGGTGTGTATTTTGATTGGGTGGGAAATAGTTTTAAAAATACTACTTTTTTCGGCAAGGGGTTGATGTATATTAAAACAAGTACTTTCCATATTTACAATAATGTTTATTCATCTAGAGTTCAAGATAGACTGAGAAGCAGAGATCAGCTAGCCACAAGTCGAACTTAATATTAATACATTAATATCTTCTATAATTATAGTTGTTATATAAAAGTGCATGTATATGCCATATACATTACATATATTCCAATACATCAGGGGTTAGCCCGCGATTTTCTCGAAAAACTGAAAAAAAAAAATCATGTTTGAGATTTATGCATCAATTGGAAGGTGGGTCGATGCTCTGTATTTTAGTGAAAACCGCATCATGTTTGGAGGCTTGGTTGAGGAAATAGAGCAACCGAAAGATAATTTGTGATGAGCTGGGTCGAAATTCTGTAATTTTACTCGTACTTTTTGACTAATTTATCGGAAACGAGAGATCGTATAACATTTTGGCTTGCAGTTGTGGGTAGAGCATTTAAATACCTTTCTTTTAATGTGTATTTTGATTGGGTGGGAAATAGTTTTAAAAATACTACTTTTTTCGGCAAGGGATTGATGTATATTAAAACAAGTACTTTCCATATTTACAATAATGTTTATTCATCTAGAGTTCAAGATAGACTGAGAAGCAGAGATCAGCTAGCCACAAGTCGAACTTAATATTAATACATTAATATCTTCTATAATTATAGTTGTTATATAAAAGTGCATGTATATGCCATATACATTACATATATTCCAATACATCATCTCCTTCCTTTAATTCAATACTCATAGGTAACTAAATGTTCAATTCAATTTTCAAGTAAACATAATGTACTTAAAATAAAGATTAATAATTCATTTTTAAATTACTTAAATATAATTATTATGTTATAGTAAACAACCTAAAATAAAAACAAATTCACTATAATATAATATGTATTATGTACCTATGTTACTTCTTAAGTTGGTCTATAGAAGTCTGGCCTTTTGATATTGCGTCCAAATCTAGTAGTGTATGGTGTTTCTTTTACATTTCGCTGCTCATTGATATTTTTTGTTTCGTTACCTCGTTCATTGACCTTTAGTGGTGAAGAAGTGGACTCGGACACATTTATAGGAACATTGGTATTCTTACTATTGTCTAGAGAAATAGGTTCATTAGTTGTTAATATCTGTGGAGCATTGGCTGACTTTCTTAAATGAACTGTACTTCGTCGAATGACATTATTATTTTCGTTGCGAATCCAATATGAGCGAGGTGTTTCATGTTGTGACACTACTTTTGCAGGCTCCCATTTTTTGTTGTGAAGATACACCACATTATCATCCTCTTTCAGCACAAGATCTTTTCTCGGTTGTTTAACATTTGTCATGCGGTCCTGTTTGGTCTTCAAATGTAATTGTAAATCTTTGGGTATCTTTTGAGCTAACTGTTTGGTGTTTATAGGCAACTTAGTTCTTAGCTTTCGAGACATAAGCATTTCTGCATTAGAATAACCTATACCTGGGATTGGGGTTGTACGATAGTTTAATAAAGCTAGATCTAAATCCTGAACTTGGTTTGATTTTCTTAGCATCATCTTAGTTATATGAACAGCTTTTTCCGCCATACCATTGGCCTGTGGGTACCTTGGGCTGGTATATTTAAAATCAAAATTCATTTCATTTGCAAATTTTTTCATAGAATATGAATTAAAAGGCTGATTGTCAGCTATAATTAGCTTTGGAATTCCATGCATTGAAAAAATGTTTGTTAAAAGTTTTATCATTGTATTTGCTGTTTTATCCCGAGCTGGATGTAATTCTATCCATTTAGAAAAATAATCTATTGCTACGAGATAATATCGACCCCCATACTCTAAAATATCAACACCTATTTTTTGGAAAGGTAGTTCAGGTATAGGGCTAGGGTTCAGTTTATGTTTTTTGTTTTGTGACCTATTCTTTTCGCAAATTTTACACTGTGATATATAATTTTCAATGTCTTTGTACATTTGTGGCCAATACATAATTTGCTTAGCTCGCATAATCGTTTTTGTTAAACCCAAATGTGACTCATGAAGTAAATGCAACATTTGGTTTATTAGATTTGTAGGTACAAAAACGCGGTCTTCAAAAAAAACTAAATCATCTTCTACGTAGAGCTTATCTTTAATTTGCCAAAAAGGCTTTAAATCATTGTCAAGTTTGTCTTTTGATATAGGCCAACCACTTATATAAATGTTTGTTAGTCGTTTTAGAATAAAATCTTTTTTAGTTTCCTCTTGAAATAAATGTTTTTTAGAATCACTCATATTAATCGTGTGAACTAGGTCTCTCAATGATTTTTCAGTATCGACAGTCTTATCAACCATTGAATTTCGTGAAAGTAGGTCCGCTACATGTAAAAATTTCCCTGGGACATACTGAAAATCTAGATCATATCTAGCGAGTTTTAATTTCATTCTTTGTAACCTATGCGAATGAACTTTATTAATTTCTTTTTTACTAATGGAGACTAACGGTTTGTGGTCCGTATGAACAACAACTTTGTGCCCGTAAATATATCTATGAAATTTTTCGCAGGCATAGACTATGGCTAGCATTTCCTTTTCAATTTGTGCATACCCAATTTCTGCTTTTGAAAGGCTTTTTGATGCGTATGTAACCGGCTTTTCGTTTTGGATTAGACAACACCCGAGACCGTTTTGTGAGGCATCTGTTTGTACTATTATGGGTTTAGTTGGATCAAACGTATGCAGAATTGCATTTTCTTTCAGAATATTTTTAATTGCTTCTAATATCTTAGAGTGACTGTCAAGCCACAAAAACTCGACATTTTTTACTAATAACTTACGCAAGGGAGCATTCAGTTCTGCAAAATGAGGAATGAAACTACGCAAGTAGTTTAAAGTACCCATAACTTTTTCTAAATCTTTTTTGTTTTCAGGATTTTTGATTTGCATAATAGCTTCAATGCGGTCAGGGTCAGCCGCAATAGTTTTCCCTGTAATAATGTGCCCTAAATACTTCACACTTTCTAATCGATACTGTAATTTTTCTTTATTAAATTTGACATTTATGCTACGCGCCCTGTCAATTACCCTTTGAACATTGGCATCATGTTCTTCTTTTGATCTGCCACCTACCAAGAAATCGTCAATATATATAGCCGTACCAGGCAGATCTCTAAAATACTTCTGATTTAATTTTTGAAATTTTTCTGGGGCTATTTTTAAACCGAAAGGGAGGACATTCCACTCCCAGGTACCAAAACCAGTGCTAAACGTCGTAAACTCTTTGGAATCTTCATCGAGTTTAACTTGCCAAAAACCTTCACGCATATCAAAAACTGTAAAATATTTCATCCCTGCTGTTGCCTGGCACATTTCTTCAACAGTAGGAATGAGGCAGTGCTCATCTTGTAAATGTTTATTTAGCTCACCCGGATCTATACACAAACGCAACGAACCATTCGATTTTTCAACTATAACCAATTGATGGCACCATGCAGATGGTTTATCTTTTCTGCGAATAAGGCCTCGTTTTTCCATTTCACTTAATGTAGTTTTAACTTTTTCATATAAACTATACGGGATACGTCGAGGAGGTTTGCTAATCGGTTCTGTCCCTGGCTTCAAAACTAATTTGCAAGCTTCGGGAAAACAGCCCGGACCCTCAAAAACATCTATATTTTCCGCGATAAATTTTTTCTTGTCATCTTTAGTCACCTCATGAACCTTGCGAATGAGATCAAACTCAATGCATGTTTTTAATCCTAATATTGGTTTCGAGGAACCTGACACTACTACATATTCAACATCTAATACTTTTGTATTAAATTCAGTGGGGATCTTAACTGACCCTAACGTTTTAATTGGAAACCCTCCATACGCCTCTATTTTGGTTCCGTTAGGCTTAATAATAGCTTTTTCCGCTACATTTTTTACTATTTCATGTGTAATAATGTTCACTTCCGCACCACTATCAAGCTTAAATTCAATGGACGATTTGTTAATTTTTAGTTTTTGATACCAACTATTAGTTTTGTTCGCAACGGAATGTAATTCTCCAACATACAACACTGATTCATCTTCAGATTCATGATCAACATCACTATCATAATTAACCTCATTGACTTTCTTTGCATACTTATTTCTATTGTTCTTACATACATTTGCATAATGATTTAGCTTACCACAGGCCAGACATCTTTTACCATGCGCTGGGCATTTCCCTTGCACGTGGTTAAAATTACACCTTGTACATTTATACTGATTTGTACCATGCTTTGTACTTAAACTTGTATGTGGCTGCTGATCCCCTTCCCTTTTAACAAATCTGAAATTAGAATTTACATTTTCAGCGGTTTTATGTCTTTTATTATTTCTAACACTTCCCGATTGTCTTCTTATAGCTGCAACACAACCCCGTTCACCTTCCATACGTTTAGCTTGTAAACCAGCTTCCTCAGCAACTCGACATGTCTCCTTTGTCTTCGCAAGGTCCAACTGATCTGTCTTGAGTAGTTGTAAACGCACAGCATGATCAGTTATGCCAATAACTATACGGTCCCGTATCATGGATTCTTTTTGTAATCCAAATTCACAGTTTTCTGCTTGTTTCGTTATGTCAGAGAAAAAATGCTCCACCGGTTCTCCTTCTTTCTGATAGCGGGAGAAGAACAGATAACGCTCATAAACGATATTACTTCTGGGAACACAGTAATTTTGGAATGCATTGATAACCGGTTCTATCTTCTGTCGACTTTCTGTAGATAACGCAAGAGTACTGAAGATTTCTATTGCCTGTTCCCCTGCACATGACAAAAATCTCGCAACTTGTACCTCTTCGCTTTCCTTGTTTGTTTTTGATGCCACTGTATAAATGTCCCACGTGTTTTTAAATTTTCTCCAATTTTCTTTAATGTTTCCATCCAATAATAATGAATTGGGTTTTATATAAAAATTTTCACTTTCAATTTTTTGTGTGGACATTTTGTTTTAATTATCTTCCAAAAAAAACTTTTTTATTTATAATTTTATAGTATATCACTATTTTTTTTCGTATAACTTTTATTTAGTCTTAAAATTAAACTTTGGCTGCGCCATGATGTATATTAAAACAAGTACTTTCCATATTTACAATAATGTTTATTCATCTAGAGTTCAAGATAGACTGAGAAGCAGAGATCAGCTAGCCACAAGTCGAACTTAATATTAATACATTAATATCTTCTATAATTATAGTTGTTATATAAAAGTGCATGTATATGCCATATACATTACATATATTCCAATACATCAGGGGTTAGCCCGCGATTTTCTCGAAAAACTGAAAAAAAAAATCATGTTTGAGATTTATGCATCAATTGGAAGGTGGGCCGATGCTCTGTATTTTAGTGAAAACCGCATCATGTTTGGAGGCTTGGTTGAGGAAATAGAGCAACCGAAAGATAATTTGTGATGAGCTGGGTCGAAATTCTGTAATTTTACTCGTACTTTTTGACTAATTTATCGGAAACGAGAGATCGTATAACATTTTGGTTTGCAGTTGTGGGTAGAGCATTTAAATACCTTTCTTTTGATGTGTATTTTGATTGGGTGGGAAATAGTTTTGAAAATACTACTTTTTTTGGCAAGGGGTTAGCCCAAAATTTTCACGAAAAACTGAAAAAAAAATCATTTTTGAGACTTATGCATCAATTGAAAGGTGGGTCGATGCTCTGTATTTTAGTGAAAACCGCATCATGTTTGGAGGCTTGGTTGAGGAAATAGAGCAACCGAAAGATAATTTGTGATGAGCTGGATCGAAATTCTGTAATTTTACTTTTTGACTAATTTTTCGGAAACGAGCGATCGTATAACATTTTGGTTTGCAGTTGTGGGTAGAGCATTTAAATACCTTTCTTTTGATGTGTATTTTGATTGGGTGGGAAATAGTTTTGAAAATACTACTTTTTTCGGCAAGGGGTTAGCCCACGATTTTCTCGAAAAACTGAAAAAAAAATCATTTTTGAGACTTATGCACCAATTGAAAGGTGGGTCGATGCTCTGTATTTTAGTGAAAACCGCATCATGTTTTTAGGCTTGGTTGAGGAAATAGAGCAACCGAAAGATTATTTGTGATGAGCTGGGTCGAAATTCTGTAATTTCACTTTTTGACTAATTTTTCGGAAACGAGAGATCCCAAACCATTTTGGTTTGCAGTTGTGGGTAGAGCATTTAAATACCTTTCTTTTGATGTGCATTTTGATTGGGTGGGAAATAGTTTTGAAAATACTACTTTTTTCGGCAATGGGTTAGCCCACGATTTTCTCGAAAAACTGAAAAAAAAATCATTTTTGAGACTTATGCACCAATTGAAAGGTGGGTCGATGCTCTGTATTTTAGTGAAAACCGCATCATGTTTCAAGGTTTGGTTGAAGAAATAGAGCAACCGAAAGATAATTTGTGATGAGCTGGGTCGAAATTCTGTAATTTTACTTTTTGACTAATTTTTCGGAAAATAGAGATCGTATAACATTTTGGTTTGCAGTTGTGGGTAGAGCATTTAAATACCTTTCTTTTGATGTGTATTTTGATTGGGTGGGAAATAGTTTTGAAAATACTACTTTTTTCGGCAAGGGGTTAGCCCACGATTTTCTCGAAAAACTGAAAAAAAATCATTTTTGAGACTTATGCACCAATTGAAATGTGGGTCGATGCTCTGTATTTTAGTGAAAACCGCATCATGTTTGGAGGCTTGGTTGTTGAAATAGATCAATCAGAAGATTATTTATGATGAGCTGGGTCGAAATTCTGTAATTTCACTTTTTGACTAATTTTTCGGAAACGAGAGATTCCAAACCATTTTGGTTTGCAGTTGTGGGTAGAGCATTTAAATACCTTTCTTTTGATGTGCATTTTGATTGGGTGGGAAATAGTTTTGAAAATACTACTTTTTTCGGCAATGGGTTAGCCCACGATTTTCTCGAAAAACTGAAAAAAAATCATTTTTGAGACTTATGCACCAATTGAAATGTGGGTCGATGCTCTGTATTTTAGTGAAAACCGCATCATGTTTCGAGGCTTGGTTGAGGAAATAGAGCAACCGAAAGATAATTTGTGATGAGCTGGGTCGAAATTCTGTTATTTTACTTTTTGACTAATTTTTCGGAAACTAGAGATCGTATAACATTTTGGCTTGCAGTTGTGGGTAGAGCATTTAAATACCTATCTTTTGATGGGTATTTTGATTGGGTGGGAAATAGTTTTGAAAATACTACTTTTTTCGGCAAGGGGTTAGCCCACGATTTTCTCGAAAAACTGAAAAAAAAAATCATTTTTGTGATTTATGCATCAATTGAAAGGTGGGTCGATGCTCTGTATTTTAGTGAAAACCGCATCATGTTTCTAGGCTTGGTTAAGGAAATAGAGCAACCGAAAGATTATTTGTGATGAGCTGGGTCGAAATTCTGTTATTTTACTTTTTGACTAATTTTTCGGAAACTAGAGATCGTATAACATTTTGGCTTGCAGTTGTGGGTAGAGCATTTAAATACCTTTCTTTTGATGTGTATTTTGATTGGGTGGGAAATAGTTTTAAAAATACTACTTTTTTATGCAAGGGGTTAGCCCGCGATTTTCTCGAAAAACTGAAAAAAAAAAACATTTTTGAGATTTATGCATCAATTGAAAGGTGGGTCGATGCTCTGTATTTTAGTGAAAACCGCATCATGTTTGGAGGCTTGGTTGAGGAAATAGAGCAACCGAAAGATAATTTGTGATGAGCTGGGTCGAAATTCTGTAATTTTACTCGTACTTTTTGACTAATTTATCGGAAACGAGAGATCGTATAACATTTTGGTTTGCAGTTGTGGGTAGAGCATTTAAATACCTTTCTTTTGATGTGTATTTTGATTGGGTGGGAAATAGTTTTGAAAATACTACTTTTTCGGCAAGGGTTAGCCCACGATTTTCTCGAAAAACTGAAAAAAAATCATCTTTGAGATTTATGCATCAATTGAAAGGTGGGTCGATGCTCTGTATTTTAGTGAAAACCGCATCATGTTTGGAGGCTTGGTTGAGGAAATAGAGCAACCGAAAGATAATTTGTGATGAGCTGGGTCGAAATTCTGTAATTTTACTTTTTGACTAATTTTTCGGAAACGAGCGATCGTATAACATTTTGGTTTGCAGTTGTGGGTAGAGCATTTAAATACCTTTCTTTTGATGTGTATTTTGATTGGTTGGGAAATAATTTTGAAAATACTACTTTTTTCGGAAAGGGTTAGCCCACGATTTTCTCGAAAAACTGAAAAAAAATCATTTATGTGATTTATGCATCAATTGAAAGGTGGGTCAATGCTCTGTATTTTAGTAAAAACCGCATCATGTTTGGAGGCTTGGTTGAGGAAATAGAGCAACCGAAAGATAATTTGTGATGAGCTGGGTCGAAATTCTGTAATTTTACTTTTTGACTAATTTTTCGGAAACGAGCGATCGTATAACATTTTGGTTTGCAGTTGTGGGTAGAGCATTTAAATACCTTTCTTTTGATGTGTATTTTGATTGGGTGGGAAATAATTTTGAAAATACTACTTTTTTCGGAAAGGGTTAGCCCACGATTTTCTCGAAAAACTGAAAAAAAATCATTTATGTGATTTATGCATCAATTGAAAGGTGGGTCAATGCTCTGTATTTTAGTGAAAACCGCATCATGTTTGGAGGCTTGGTTGAGGAAATAGAGCAACCGAAAGATAATTTGTGATGAGCTGGGTCGAAATTCTGTAATTTTACTTTTTGACTAATTTTTCGGAAACGAGCGATCGTATAACATTTTGGTTTGCAGTTGTGGGTAGAGCATTTAAATACCTTTCTTTTGATGTGTATTTTGATTGGGTGGGAAATAGTTTTGAAAATACTACTTTTTTCGGCAAGGGGTTAGCCCACGATTTTCTCGAAAAACTGAAAAAAAATCATTTTTGAGACTTATGCACCAATTGAAAGGTGGGTCGATGCTCTGTATTTTAGTGAAAACCGCATCATGTTTCTAGGCTTGGTTGAGGAAATAGAGCAACCGAAAGATTATTTGTGATGAGCTGGGTCGAAATTCTGTTATTTTACTTTTTGACTAATTTTTCGGAAACGAGAGATCGTATAACATTTTGGCTTGCAGTTGTGGGTAGAGCATTTAAATACCTTTCTTTTGATGTGTATTTTGATTGGGTGGGAAATAGTTTTGAAAATACTACTTTTTCCGGCAAGGGGTTAGCCCGCGATTTTCTCGAAAAACTGAAAAAAAAAAATCATGTTTGAGATTTATGCATCAATTGAAAGGTGGGTCGATGCTCTGTATTTTAGTGAAAACCGCATCATGTTTGGAGGCTTGGTTGAGGAAATAGAGCAACCGAAAGATAATTTGTGATGAGCTGGGTGGAAATTCTGTAATTTTACTCGTACTTTTTGACTAATTTATCGGAAACGAGAGATCGTATAACATTTTGGTTTGCAGTTGTGGGTAGAGCATTTAAATACCTTTCTTTTGATGTGCATTTTGATTGGGTGGGAAATAGTTTTGAAAATGCTACTTTTTTGGCAATGGGTTAGCCCACGATTTTTTCAAAAAACTGAAAAAAAATCATTTTTGTGATTTATGCATCAATTGAAAGGTGGGTCGATGCTCTGTATTTTAGTGAAAACCGCATCATGTTTGGAGGCTTGGTTGAGGAAATAGAGCAACCGAAAGATAATTTGTGATGAGCTGGGTCGAAATTCTGTAATTTTACTTTTTGACTAATTTTTCGGAAAATAGAGATCGTATAACATTTTGGTTTGCAGTTGTGGGTAGAGCATTTAAATACCTTTCTTTTGATGTGTATTTTGATTGGGTGGGAAATAGTTTTGAAAATACTACTTTTTTCGGCAAGGGGTTAGCCCGCGATTTTCTCGAAAAACTGAAAAAAAAAAAATCATGTTTGAGATTTATGCATCAATTGAAAGGTGGGTCGATGCTCTGTATTTTAGTGAAAACCGCATCATGTTTGGAGGCTTGGTTGAGGAAATAGAGCAACCGAAAGATAATTTGTGATGAGCTGGGTCGAAATTCTGTAATTTTACTCGTACTTTTTGACTAATTTATCGGAAACGAGAGATCGTATAACATTTTGGTTTGCAGTTGTGGGTAGAGCATTTAAATACCTTTCTTTTGATGTGCATTTTGATTGGGTGGAAAATAGTTTTGAAAATGCTACTTTTTTGGCAATGGGTTAGCCCACGATTTTTTCGAAAAACTGAAAAAAAATCATTTTTGTGATTTATGCATCAATTGAAAGGTGGGTCGATGCTCTGTATTTTAGTGAAAACCGCTTCATGTTTGGAGGCTTGGTTGAGGAAATAGAGCAACCGAAAGATAATTTGTGATGAGCTGGTACGAAATTCTGTAATTTTACTCGTACTTTTTGACTAATTTATCGGAAACGAGAGATCGTATAACATTTTGGTTTGCAGTTGTGGGTAGAGCATTTAAATACCTTTCTTTTGATGTGTATTTTGATTGGGTGGGAAATAGTTTTGAAAATACTACTTTTTTTGGCAAGGGGTTAGCCCGCGATTTTCTCGAAAACATGAAAAAAAAAAATCATGTTTGAGATTTATGCATCAATTGAAAGGTGGGTCGATGCTCTGTATTTTAGTGAAAACCGCATCATGTTTGGAGGCTTGGTTGAGGAAATAGAGCAACCGAAAGATAATTTGTGATGAGCTGGGTCGAAATTCTGTAATTTTACTCGTACTTTTTGACTAATTTATCGGAAACGAGAGATCGTATAACATTTTGGTTTGCAGTTGTGGGTAGAGCATTTAAATACCTTTCTTTTGATGTGTATTTTGATTGGGTGGGAAATAGTTTTGAAAATACTACTTTTTTTGGCAAGGGGTTAGCCCAAAATTTTCACGAAAAACTGAAAAAAAAATCATTTTTGAGACTTATGCATCAATTGAAAGGTGGGTCGATGCTCTGTATTTTAGTGAAAACCGCATCATGTTTGGAGGCTTGGTTGAGGAAATAGAGCAACCGAAAGATAATTTGTGATGAGCTGGGTCGAAATTCTGTAATTTTACTTTTTGACTAATTTTTCGGAAAATAGAGATCGTATAACATTTTGGTTTGCAGTTGTGGGTAGAGCATTTAAATACCTTTCTTTTGATGTGTATTTTGATTGGGTGGGAAATAGTTTTGAAAATACTACTTTTTTCGGCAAGGGGTTAGCCCACGATTTTCTCGAAAAACTGAAAAAAAAATCATTTTTGAGACTTATGCACCAATTGAAAGGTGGGTCGATGCTCTGTATTTTAGTGAAAACCGCATCATGTTTGGAGGCTTGGTTGAGGAAATAGAGCAATCAGAAGATTATTTGTGATGAGCTGGGTCGAAATTCTGTAATTTCACTTTTTGACTAATTTTTTGGAAACGAGAGATCCCAAACCATTTTGGTTTGCAGTTGTGGGTAGAGCATTTAAATACCTTTCTTTTGATGTGCATTTTGATTGGGTGGGAAATAGTTTTGAAAATACTACTTTTTTCGGCAATGGGCCCACGATTTTCTCGAAAAACTGAAAAAAAATCATTTTTGAGACTTATGCACCAATTGAAAGGTGGGTCGATGCTCTGTATTTTAGTGAAAACCGCATCATGTTTCGAGGCTTGGTTGAGGAAATAGAGCAACCGAAAGATAATTTGTGATGAGCTGGGTCGAAATTCTGTAATTTAACTCGTACTTTTTGACTAATTTTTCGGAAACTATAGATCGTAGAACATTTTGGCTTGCAGTTGTGGGTAGAGCATTTAAATACCTTTCTTTTGATGTGTATTTTGATTGGGTGGGAAATAGTTTTGAAAATACTACTTTTTTCGGCAAGGGGTTAGCCCACGATTTTCTCGAAAAACTGAAAAAAAAATCATTTTTGAGACTTATGCACCAATTGAAAGGTGGGTCGATGCTCTGTATTTTAGTGAAAACCGCATCATGTTTCTAGGCTTGGTTGAGGAAATAGAGCAACCGAAAGATTATTTGTGATGAGCTGGGTCGAAATTCTGTTATTTTACTTTTTGACTAATTTTTCGGAAACGAGAGATCGTATAACATTTTGGCTTGCAGTTGTGGGTAGAGCATTTAAATACCTTTCTTTTGATGTGTATTTTGATTGGGTGGGAAATAGTTTTGAAAATACTACTTTTTTATGCAAGGGGTTAGCCCGCGATTTTCTCGAAAAACTGAAAAAAAAAATCATGTTTGAGATTTATGCATCAATTGAAAGGTGGGTCGATGCTCTGTATTTTAGTGAAAACCGCATCATGTTTCTAGGCTTGGTTGAGGAAATAGAGCAACCGAAAGATTATTTGTGATGAGCTGGGTCGAAATTCTGTTATTTTACTTTTTGACTAATTTTTCGGAAACGAGAGATCGTATAACATTTTGGCTTGCAGTTGTGGGTAGAGCATTTAAATACCTTTCTTTTGATGTGTATTTTGATTGGGTGGGAAATAGTTTTGAAAATACTACTTTTTTATGCAAGGGGTTAGCCCGCGATTTTCTCGAAAAACTGAAAAAAAAATCATGTTTGAGATTTATGCATCAATTGAAAGGTGGGTCGATGCTCTGTATTTTAGTGAAAACCGCATCATGTTTGGAGGCTTGGTTGAGGAAATAGAGCAACCGAAAGATAATTTGTGATGAGCTGGGTCGAAATTCTGTAATTTTACTCGTACTTTTTGACTAATTTATCGGAAACCAGAGATCGTATAACATTTTGGTTTGCAGTTGTGGGTAGAGCATTTAAATACCTTTCTTTTGATGTGCATTTTGATTGGGTGGGAAATAGTTTTGAAAATGCTACTTTTTTAGCAATGGGTTAGCCCACGATCTTTTCGAAAAACTGAAAAAAAATCATTTTTGTGATTTATGCATCAATTGAAAGGTGGGTCGATGCTCTGTATTTTAGTGAAAACCGCATCATGTTTGGAGGCTTGGTTGAGGAAATAGAGCAACCGAAAGATAATTTGTGATGAGCTGGGTCGAAATTCTGTAATTTTACTTTTTGACTAATTTTTCGGAAAATAGAGATCGTATAACATTTTGGTTTGCAGTTGTGGGTAGAGCATTTAAATACCTTTCTTTTGATGTGTATTTTGATTGGGTGGGAAATAGTTTTGAAAATACTACTTTTTTCGGCAAGGGGTTAGCCCACGATTTTCTCGAAAAACTGAAAAAAAAAAATCATGTTTGAGATTTATGCATCAATTGAAAGGTGGGTCGATGCTCTGTATTTTAGTGAAAACCGCATCATGTTTGGAGGCTTGGTTGAGGAAATAGAGCAACCGAAAGATAATTTGTGATGAGCTGGGTCGAAATTCTGTAATTTTACTCGTACTTTTTGACTAATTTATCGGAAACGAGCGATCGTATAACATTTTGGTTTGCAGTTGTGGGTAGAGCATTTAAATACCTTTCTTTTGATGTGCATTTTGATTGGGTGGAAAATAGTTTTGAAAATGCTACTTTTTTGGCAATGGGTTAGCCCACGATTTTTTCGAAAAACTGAAAAAAAAATCATTTTTGTGATTTATGCATCAATTGAAAGGTGGGTCGATGCTCTGTATTTTAGTGAAAACCGCATCATGTTTGGAGGCTTAGTTGAGGAAATAGAGCAACCGAAAGATAATTTGTGATGAGCTGGGTCGAAATTCTGTAATTTTACTTTTTGACTAATTTTTCGGAAACGAGCGATCGTATAACATTTTGGTTTGCAGTTGTGGGTAGAGCATTTAAATACCTTTCTTTTGATGTGCATTTTGATTGGGTGGGAAATAGATTTGAAAATGCTACTTTTTCGGCAGCCCACGATTTTCTCGAAAAACTGAAATAAAATCATTTTTGTGATTTATGCATCAATTGAAAGGTGGGTCGATGCTCTGTATTTTAGTGAAAACCGCATCATGTTTGGAGGCTTGGTTGAGGAAATAGAGCAACCGAAAGATAATTTGTGATGAGCTGGGTCGAAATTCTGTAATTTAACTCGTACTTTTTGACTAATTTTTCGGAAACTATAGATCGTAGAACATTTTGGCTTGCAGTTGTGGGTAGAGCATTTAAATACCTTTCTTTTGATGTGTATTTTGATTGGGTGGGAAATAGTTTTGAAAATACTACTTTTTTCGGCAAGGGGTTAGCCCACGATTTTCTCGAAAAACTGAAAAAAAATCATTTTTGAGACTTATGCACCAATTGAAAGGTGGGTCGATGCTCTGTATTTTAGTGAAAACCGCATCATGTTTCTAGGCTTGGTTGAGGAAATAGAGCAACCGAAAGATTATTTGTGATGAGCTGGGTCGAAATTCTGTTATTTTACTTTTTGACTAATTTTTCGGAAACGAGAGATCGTATAACATTTTGGCTTGCAGTTGTGGGTAGAGCATTTAAATACCTTTCTTTTGATGTGTATTTTGATTGGGTGGGAAATAGTTTTGAAAATACTACTTTTTCCGGCAAGGGGTTAGCCCGCGATTTTCTCGAAAAACTGAAAAAAAAAAAATCATGTTTGAGATTTATGCATCAATTGAAAGGTGGGTCGATGCTCTGTATTTTAGTGAAAACCGCATCATGTTTGGAGGCTTGGTTGAGGAAATAGAGCAACCGAAAGATAATTTGTGATGAGCTGGGTGGAAATTCTGTAATTTTACTCGTACTTTTTGACTAATTTATCGGAAACGAGAGATCGTATAACATTTTGGTTTGCAGTTGTGGGTAGAGCATTTAAATACCTTTCTTTTGATGTGCATTTTGATTGGGTGGGAAATAGTTTTGAAAATGCTACTTTTTTGGCAATGGGTTAGCCCACGATTTTTTCAAAAAACTGAAAAAAAATCATTTTTGTGATTTATGCATCAATTGAAAGGTGGGTCGATGCTCTGTATTTTAGTGAAAACCGCATCATGTTTGGAGGCTTGGTTGAGGAAATAGAGCAACCGAAAGATAATTTGTGATGAGCTGGGTCGAAATTCTGTAATTTTACTTTTTGACTAATTTTTCGGAAAATAGAGATCGTATAACATTTTGGTTTGCAGTTGTGGGTAGAGCATTTAAATACCTTTCTTTTGATGTGTATTTTGATTGGGTGGGAAATAGTTTTGAAAATACTACTTTTTTCGGCAAGGGGTTAGCCCGCGATTTTCTCGAAAAACTGAAAAAAAAAAAATCATGTTTGAGATTTATGCATCAATTGAAAGGTGGGTCGATGCTCTGTATTTTAGTGAAAACCGCATCATGTTTGGAGGCTTGGTTGAGGAAATAGAGCAACCGAAAGATAATTTGTGATGAGCTGGGTCGAAATTCTGTAATTTTACTTTTTGACTAATTTTTCGGAAAATAGAGATCGTATAACATTTTGGTTTGCAGTTGTGGGTAGAGCATTTAAATACCTTTCTTTTGATGTGTATTTTGATTGGGTGGGAAATAGTTTTGAAAATACTACTTTTTTCGGCAAGGGGTTAGCCCACGATTTTCTCGAAAAACTGAAAAAAAAAATCATGTTTGAGATTTATGCATCAATTGAAAGGTGGGTCGATGCTCTGTATTTTAGTGAAAACCGCATCATGTTTGGAGGCTTGGTTGAGGAAATAGAGCAACCGAAAGATAATTTGTGATGAGCTGGGTCGAAATTCTGTAATTTTACTTTTTGACTAATTTTTCGGAAAATAGAGATCGTATAACATTTTGGTTTGCAGTTGTGGGTAGAGCATTTAAATACCTTTCTTTTGATGTGTATTTTGATTGGGTGGGAAATAGTTTTGAAAATACTACTTTTTTCGGCAAGGGGTTAGCCCACGATTTTCTCGAAAAACTGAAAAAAAAAAACATGTTTGAGATTTATGCATCAATTGAAAGGTGGGTCGATGCTCTGTATTTTAGTGAAAACCGCATCATGTTTGGAGGCTTGGTTGAGGAAATAGAGCAACCGAAAGATAATTTGTGATGAGCTGGGTCGAAATTCTGTAATTTTACTCGTACTTTTTGACTAATTTATCGGAAACCAGAGATCGTATAACATTTTGGTTTGCAGTTGTGGGTAGAGCATTTAAATACCTTTCTTTTGATGTGCATTTTGATTGGGTGGGAAATAGTTTTGAAAATGCTACTTTTTTGGCAATGGGTTAGCCCACGATTTTTTCGAAAAACTGAAAAAAAATCATTTTTGTGATTTATGCATCAATTGAAAGGTGGGTCGATGCTCTGTATTTTAGTGAAAACCGCATCATGTTTGGAGGCTTGGTTGAGGAAATAGAGCAACCGAAAGATAATTTGTGATGAGCTGGGTCGAAATTCTGTAATTTTACTTTTTGACTAATTTTTCGGAAAATAGAGATCGTATAACATTTTGGTTTGCAGTTGTGGGTAGAGCATTTAAATACCTTTCTTTTGATGTGTATTTTGATTGGGTGGGAAATAGTTTTGAAAATACTACTTTTTTCGGCAAGGGGTTAGCCCACGATTTTCTCGAAAAACTGAAAAAAAAAAACATGTTTGAGATTTATGCATCAATTGAAAGGTGGGTCGATGCTCTGTATTTTAGTGAAAACCGCATCATGTTTGGAGGCTTGGTTGAGGAAATAGAGCAACCGAAAGATAATTTGTGATGAGCTGGGTCGAAATTCTGTAATTTTACCCGTACTTTTTGACTAATTTATCGGAAACCAGAGATCGTATAACATTTTGGTTTGCAGTTGTGGGTAGAGCATTTAAATACCTTTCTTTTGATGTGCATTTTGATTGGGTGGGAAATAGTTTTGAAAATGCTACTTTTTTGGCAATGGGTTAGCCCACGATTTTTTCGAAAAACTGAAAAAAAATCATTTTTGTGATTTATGCATCAATTGAAAGGTGGGTCGATGCTCTGTATTTTAGTGAAAACCGCATCATGTTTGGAGGCTTGGTTGAGGAAATAGAGCAACCGAAAGATAATTTGTGATGAGCTGGGTCGAAATTCTGTAATTTTACTTTTTGACTAATTTTTCGGAAAATAGAGATCGTATAACATTTTGGTTTGCAGTTGTGGGTAGAGCATTTAAATACCTTTCTTTTGATGTGTATTTTGATTGGGTGGGAAATAGTTTTGAAAATACTACTTTTTTCGGCAAGGGGTTAGCCCACGATTTTCTCGAAAAACTGAAAAAAAAAAATCATGTTTGAGATTTATGCATCAATTGAAAGGTGGGTCGATGCTCTGTATTTTAGTGAAAACCGCATCATGTTTGGAGGCTTGGTTGAGGAAATAGAGCAACCGAAAGATAATTTGTGATGAGCTGGGTCGAAATTCTGTAATTTTACTCGTACTTTTTGACTAATTTATCGGAAACCAGAGATCGTATAACATTTTGGTTTGCAGTTGTGGGTAGAGCATTTAAATACCTTTCTTTTGATGTGCATTTTGATTGGGTGGGAAATAGTTTTGAAAATGCTACTTTTTTGGCAATGGGTTAGCCCACGATTTTTTCAAAAAACTGAAAAAAAATCATTTTTGTGATTTATGCATCAATTGAAAGGTGGGTCGATGCTCTGTATTTTAGTGAAAACCGCATCATGTTTGGAGGCTTGGTTGAGGAAATAGAGCAACCGAAAGATAATTTGTGATGAGCTGGGTCGAAATTCTGTAATTTTACTCGTATTTTTGACTAATTTATCGGAAACGAGAGATCGTATAACATTTTGGTTTGCAGTTGTGGGTAGAGCATTTAAATACCTTTCTTTTGATGTGTATTTTGATTGGGTGGGAAATAGTTTTGAAAATACTACTTTTTTCGGCAAGGGGTTAGCCCGCGATTTTCTCGAAAAACTGAAAAAAAAAAATCATGTTTGAGATTTATGCATCAATTGAAAGGTGGGTCGATGCTCTGTATTTTAGTGAAAACCGCATCATGTTTGGAGGCTTGGTTGAGGAAATAGAGCAACCGAAAGATAATTTGTGATGAGCTGGGTCGAAATTCTGTAATTTTACTCGTACTTTTTGACTAATTTATCGGAAACGAGAGATCGTATAACATTTTGGTTTGCAGTTGTGGGTAGAGCATTTAAATACCTTTCTTTTGATGTGCATTTTGATTGGGTGGAAAATAGTTTTGAAAATGCTACTTTTTTGGCAATGGGTTAGCCCACGATTTTTTCGAAAAACTGAAAAAAAATCATTTTTGTGATTTATGCATCAATTGAAAGGTGGGTCGATGCTCTGTATTTTAGTGAAAACCGCATCATGTTTGGAGGCTTGGTTGAGGAAATAGAGCAACCGAAAGATAATTTGTGATGAGCTGGGTCGAAATTCTGTAATTTTACTTTTTGACTAATTTTTCGGAAAATAGAGATCGTATAACATTTTGGTTTGCAGTTGTGGGTAGAGCATTTAAATACCTTTCTTTTGATGTGTATTTTGATTGGGTGGGAAATAGTTTTGAAAATACTACTTTTTTCGGCAAGGGGTTAGCCCACGATTTTCTCGAAAAACTGAAAAAAAAAAATCATGTTTGAGATTTATGCATCAATTGAAAGGTGGGTCGATGCTCTGTATTTTAGTGAAAACCGCATCATGTTTGGAGGCTTGGTTGAGGAAATAGAGCAACCGAAAGATAATTTGTGATGAGCTGGGTCGAAATTCTGTAATTTTACTCGTACTTTTTGACTAATTTTTCGGAAACTATAGATCGTAGAACATTTTGGCTTGCAGTTGTGGGTAGAGCATTTAAATACCTTTCTTTTGATGTGTATTTTGATTGGGTGGGAAATAGTTTTGAAAATACTACTTTTTTCGGCAAGGGGTTAGCCCACGATTTTCTCGAAAAACTGAAAAAAAATCATTTTTGAGACTTATGCACCAATTGAAAGGTGGGTCGATGCTCTGTATTTTAGTGAAAACCGCATCATGTTTCTAGGCTTGGTTGAGGAAATAGAGCAACCGAAAGATTATTTGTGATGAGCTGGGTCGAAATTCTGTTATTTTACTTTTTGACTAATTTATCGGAAACGAGAGATCGTATAACATTTTGGCTTGCAGTTGTGGGTAGAGCATTTAAATACCTTTCTTTTGATGTGTATTTTGATTGGGTGGGAAATAGTTTTGAAAATACTACTTTTTCCGGCAAGGGGTTAGCCCGCGATTTTCTCGAAAAACTGAAAAAAAAAAAAATCATGTTTGAGATTTATGCATCAATTGAAAGGTGGGTCGATGCTCTGTATTTTAGTGAAAACCGCATCATGTTTGGAGGCTTGGTTGAGGAAATAGAGCAACCGAAAGATAATTTGTGATGAGCTGGGTGGAAATTCTGTAATTTTACTCGTACTTTTTGACTAATTTATCGGAAACCAGAGATCGTATAACATTTTGGTTTGCAGTTGTGGGTAGAGCATTTAAATACCTTTCTTTTGATGTGCATTTTGATTGGGTGGGAAATAGTTTTGAAAATGCTACTTTTTTGGCAATGGGTTAGCCCACGATTTTTTCAAAAAACTGAAAAAAAATCATTTTTGTGATTTATGCATCAATTGAAAGGTGGGTCGATGCTCTGTATTTTAGTGAAAACCGCATCATGTTTGGAGGCTTGGTTGAGGAAATAGAGCAACCGAAAGATAATTTGTGATGAGCTGGGTCGAAATTCTGTAATTTTACTTTTTGACTAATTTTTCGGAAAATAGAGATCGTATAACATTTTGGTTTGCAGTTGTGGGTAGAGCATTTAAATACCTTTCTTTTGATGTGTATTTTGATTGGGTGGGAAATAGTTTTGAAAATACTACTTTTTTCGGCAAGGGGTTAGCCCGCGATTTTCTCGAAAAACTGAAAAAAAAAAAATCATGTTTGAGATTTATGCATCAATTGAAAGGTGGGTCGATGCTCTGTATTTTAGTGAAAACCGCATCATGTTTGGAGGCTTGGTTGAGGAAATAGAGCAACCGAAAGATAATTTGTGATGAGCTGGGTCGAAATTCTGTAATTTTACTTTTTGACTAATTTTTCGGAAAATAGAGATCGTATAACATTTTGGTTTGCAGTTGTGGGTAGAGCATTTAAATACCTTTCTTTTGATGTGTATTTTGATTGGGTGGGAAATAGTTTTGAAAATACTACTTTTTTCGGCAAGGGGTTAGCCCACGATTTTCTCGAAAAACTGAAAAAAAAAAATCATGTTTGAGATTTATGCATCAATTGAAAGGTGGGTCGATGCTCTGTATTTTAGTGAAAACCGCATCATGTTTGGAGGCTTGGTTGAGGAAATAGAGCAACCGAAAGATAATTTGTGATGAGCTGGGTCGAAATTCTGTAATTTTACTTTTTGACTAATTTTTCGGAAAATAGAGATCGTATAACATTTTGGTTTGCAGTTGTGGGTAGAGCATTTAAATACCTTTCTTTTGATGTGTATTTTAATTGGGTGGGAAATAGTTTTGAAAATACTACTTTTTTCGGCAAGGGGTTAGCCCACGATTTTCTCGAAAAACTGAAAAAAAAAAAACATGTTTGAGATTTATGCATCAATTGAAAGGTGGGTCGATGCTCTGTATTTTAGTGAAAACCGCATCATGTTTGGAGGCTTGGTTGAGGAAATAGAGCAACCGAAAGATAATTTGTGATGAGCTGGGTCGAAATTCTGTAATTTTACTCGTACTTTTTGACTAATTTATCGGAAACCAGAGATCGTATAACATTTTGGTTTGCAGTTGTGGGTAGAGCATTTAAATACCTTTCTTTTGATGTGCATTTTGATTGGGTGGGAAATAGTTTTGAAAATGCTACTTTTTTGGCAATGGGTTAGCCCACGATTTTTTCGAAAAACTGAAAAAAAATCATTTTTGTGATTTATGCATCAATTGAAAGGTGGGTCGATGCTCTGTATTTTAGTGAAAACCGCATCATGTTTGGAGGCTTGGTTGAGGAAATAGAGCAACCGAAAGATAATTTGTGATGAGCTGGGTCGAAATTCTGTAATTTTACTTTTTGACTAATTTTTCGGAAAATAGAGATCGTATAACATTTTGGTTTGCAGTTGTGGGTAGAGCATTTAAATACCTTTCTTTTGATGTGTATTTTGATTGGGTGGGAAATAGTTTTGAAAATACTACTTTTTTCGGCAAGGGGTTAGCCCACGATTTTCTCGAAAAACTGAAAAAAAAAAAACATGTTTGAGATTTATGCATCAATTGAAAGGTGGGTCGATGCTCTGTATTTTAGTGAAAACCGCATCATGTTTGGAGGCTTGGTTGAGGAAATAGAGCAACCGAAAGATAATTTGTGATGAGCTGGGTCGAAATTCTGTAATTTTACTCGTACTTTTTGACTAATTTATCGGAAACCAGAGATCGTATAACATTTTGGTTTGCAGTTGTGGGTAGAGCATTTAAATACCTTTCTTTTGATGTGCATTTTGATTGGGTGGGAAATAGTTTTGAAAATGCTACTTTTTTGGCAATGGGTTAGCCCACGATTTTTTCGAAAAACTGAAAAAAAATCATTTTTGTGATTTATGCATCAATTGAAAGGTGGGTCGATGCTCTGTATTTTAGTGAAAACCGCATCATGTTTGGAGGCTTGGTTGAGGAAATAGAGCAACCGAAAGATAATTTGTGATGAGCTGGGTCGAAATTCTGTAATTTTACTTTTTGACTAATTTTTCGGAAAATAGAGATCGTATAACATTTTGGTTTGCAGTTGTGGGTAGAGCATTTAAATACCTTTCTTTTGATGTGTATTTTGATTGGGTGGGAAATAGTTTTGAAAATACTACTTTTTTCGGCAAGGGGTTAGCCCACGATTTTCTCGAAAAACTGAAAAAAAAAAATCATGTTTGAGATTTATGCATCAATTGAAAGGTGGGTCGATGCTCTGTATTTTAGTGAAAACCGCATCATGTTTGGAGGCTTGGTTGAGGAAATAGAGCAACCGAAAGATAATTTGTGATGAGCTGGGTCGAAATTCTGTAATTTTACTCGTACTTTTTGACTAATTTATCGGAAACCAGAGATCGTATAACATTTTGGTTTGCAGTTGTGGGTAGAGCATTTAAATACCTTTCTTTTGATGTGCATTTTGATTGGGTGGGAAATAGTTTTGAAAATGCTACTTTTTTGGCAATGGGTTAGCCCACGATTTTTTCAAAAAACTGAAAAAAAATCATTTTTGTGATTTATGCATCAATTGAAAGGTGGGTCGATGCTCTGTATTTTAGTGAAAACCGCATCATGTTTGGAGGCTTGGTTGAGGAAATAGAGCAACCGAAAGATAATTTGTGATGAGCTGGGTCGAAATTCTGTAATTTTACTCGTATTTTTGACTAATTTATCGGAAACGAGAGATCGTATAACATTTTGGTTTGCAGTTGTGGGTAGAGCATTTAAATACCTTTCTTTTGATGTGTATTTTGATTGGGTGGGAAATAGTTTTGAAAATACTACTTTTTTCGGCAAGGGGTTAGCCCGCGATTTTCTCGAAAAACTGAAAAAAAAAAATCATGTTTGAGATTTATGCATCAATTGAAAGGTGGGTCGATGCTCTGTATTTTAGTGAAAACCGCATCATGTTTGGAGGCTTGGTTGAGGAAATAGAGCAACCGAAAGATAATTTGTGATGAGCTGGGTCGAAATTCTGTAATTTTACTCGTACTTTTTGACTAATTTATCGGAAACGAGAGATCGTATAACATTTTGGTTTGCAGTTGTGGGTAGAGCATTTAAATACCTTTCTTTTGATGTGCATTTTGATTGGGTGGAAAATAGTTTTGAAAATGCTACTTTTTTGGCAATGGGTTAGCCCACGATTTTTTCGAAAAACTGAAAAAAAATCATTTTTGTGATTTATGCATCAATTGAAAGGTGGGTCGATGCTCTGTATTTTAGTGAAAACCGCATCATGTTTGGAGGCTTGGTTGAGGAAATAGAGCAACCGAAAGATAATTTGTGATGAGCTGGGTCGAAATTCTGTAATTTTACTTTTTGACTAATTTTTCGGAAAATAGAGATCGTATAACATTTTGGTTTGCAGTTGTGGGTAGAGCATTTAAATACCTTTCTTTTGATGTGTATTTTGATTGGGTGGGAAATAGTTTTGAAAATACTACTTTTTTCGGCAAGGGGTTAGCCCACGATTTTCTCGAAAAACTGAAAAAAAAAAATCATGTTTGAGATTTATGCATCAATTGAAAGGTGGGTCGATGCTCTGTATTTTAGTGAAAACCGCATCATGTTTGGAGGCTTGGTTGAGGAAATAGAGCAACCGAAAGATAATTTGTGATGAGCTGGGTCGAAATTCTGTAATTTTACTCGTACTTTTTGACTAATTTATCGGAAACCAGAGATCGTATAACATTTTGGTTTGCAGTTGTGGGTAGAGCATTTAAATACCTTTCTTTTGATGTGCATTTTGATTGGGTGGGAAATAGTTTTGAAAATGCTACTTTTTTGGCAATGGGTTAGCCCACGATTTTTTCGAAAAACTGAAAAAAAATCATTTTTGTGATTTATGCATCAATTGAAAGGTGGGTCGATGCTCTGTATTTTAGTGAAAACCGCATCATGTTTGGAGGCTTGGTTGAGGAAATAGAGCAACCGAAAGATAATTTGTGATGAGCTGGGTCGAAATTCTGTAATTTTACTTTTTGACTAATTTTTCGGAAAATAGAGATCGTATAACATTTTGGTTTGCAGTTGTGGGTAGAGCATTTAAATACCTTTCTTTTGATGTGTATTTTGATTGGGTGGGAAATAGTTTTGAAAATACTACTTTTTTCGGCAAGGGGTTAGCCCACGATTTTCTCGAAAAACTGAAAAAAAAAAATCATGTTTGAGATTTATGCATCAATTGAAAGGTGGGTCGATGCTCTGTATTTTAGTGAAAACCGCATCATGTTTGGAGGCTTTGTTGAGGAAATAGAGCAACCGAAAGATAAATTGTGATGAGCTGGGTCGAAATTCTGTAATTTTACTTTTTGACTAATTTTTCGGAAACGAGAGATCGTATAACATTTTGGTTTGCACTTGTGGGTAGAGCATTTAAGTAAGATTCTAGTCAATTTCATTATTGTTTAGCTTTAACAATTACTCTATCTGTGATATTACTTTTTAAGTTTTATTTATTTTAATTCGTTTTTAAGTTTTAGTTAATTTAATTTCCTTTTAAGTTGTTAAGTGTAATTTTGCTTTTTTTTTATCTTTAAATTGTTTTAATTTCTAGTTGTGTTCGTCACTAATTTCTCTTAATTATAAAAAAAATATTCGGCAATTTCTCGTATAAATTTTTGTTCGCTCTTTTTATCTCTATACATTCTTTATTTTCTAGGTTACTGTTCTCATTGCATCAAGTGTAATTTGGGTACTCATTTTTGTTTGTATTATTGAATGAACTAAAAGATCCGTTTTTTCATTGTCTGTTTATTCCCCTTTCTATTTGCAAGAACAGGGTTTGCTCTTCCTCCTACTCAATGCAATGATAACTCTCTCTTTGAGTCTTTCTGTTTAGCTTTATAATTTCTATTCTCAACATAATCATCCCCCAACTACTTTCGTTCAATATATTTAACGTTTCAACGTTTGCTAAGCATGGTCTAGAACCCAAAATAATACCGATTTCTAACGTTTGCTAAGCAAGGCCTAGAACCCAGAATAATACCGATATCTACCGTTTGCTAAGCATGGCCTAGAACCCAAAAAAATAACAGTACCAGAACCCTGATGCCGGTATTTAGCATGGATCAGGACCCTAGTGATGCCGGTGATGCCGGTGTTTTAGAACCCTCTAGTTACAACTACTTATATGCATACACACATATAATGTCAACTATTCCTAACTATTGAGGGGTATAAAAAAGGGATTAAATATAATCATCGCCACGCCTTTCAGATGTCGCTTCGATCGTTCCTCTTCATAATTTGTTTTTATATAAAAAAATATTATATATTACCATAATTATTTTGTGTTTTAAAAACTTTATTTTTGTAAACACCATTTGACTCTAGTATACAAGAACTTACTAATAAAATAATAAAGTCCAACCATGATCGTATTCTTTTACAAGCCGACATTGATAGTTTCACATTTTGGTGTGGGAAAAATAGCCTTTTACTCAACCCTTTAAAATGCCAGACTATAACTTTCACTAAAAAACTAATCAGTAACGTATTTGACTACTGTATATCACAGCAAAAACTCTGTCGTGTCTCCACATTTAAAGATTTAGGTGTACATTTCTGTTCCAACTTAGAGTTTACACATCAAATTAATTTTATTGTTAATAAGGCAAGTTCTATGCTTGGTTTTATAAAACGCTGGGCAAAGGAGTTCAATGATCCCTATGTTACCCTTTCTTTGTATAATTGCCATGTTCGTCCTCATCTTGAATATGCTTCGCAGGTATGGACTCCCTATTACGAAATTCATAGAAAACGTATTGAATCAATTCAACATAATTTCATTCGCTTTGCCCTAAAAGGTCTTCCTTGGGAAGATCCCTATGATCATTGTTTAGAACCAGTGCTCCACTATCGTAATCGTTCTCATTTTATTTTTGGTTCCGTAATAGTTAAATGCTAATTTTGTTTTGTATTTTGTGCGTGTGTTAGGCTATATTTGTATTATTTTTTACTAACAACTAACACATGCACTTATGATGAGCCTCTGATCGTAGTTTGACGCTTGCTATAAGCTTACTACTTTCTGAAATTCTGAAGTGTAAAAAAAAAAAAAATCCTAAATAGTTTGAGGTTCAGCTGCAAGTACTGACGCAATCAAAATTTAGCTAATCAAGAAAAAATTCTTTTGAAACCAAAAGAGTCCCTTTTAAAGTAAAGGGTGATTTTTTATTATTATTAATCTATTATCTTTTTGGCAAAACTGGTTTAAACATTAAGCACGTTTCGTGTTTTGTTTCACTGTCAAACATCTTCAGTTTGGTCTATAATTGAATCATGAATCGTCTTACAAACGAACAAAGCTTGCAAATTATTGAATTGAAATATTGAAACTTGAGGCGCAGTCAAGGTCAACATTTGCATGAAATAATCTTCAAAAATTAAATTATATGGACTCAGTTGTGTGCGAGCTTTAGATAGCGACTAACGTATATAGCCTATAAACCTGTATTAAGTTTGTTTGTTTTTTTTTGTTCAAGATAGATAAGCGTGCGCGTTCTCCTTCTACTGAGGACAACCTCGCGTCCTCGGGAAAGAAACTCAAAGTTTCAAAGTTTCCAATATCGAAATATAATATGAACAATAGAATGAATAACAATAATTTCAAATCTCCTGGATACTGGAGCCCATTGCAGTGTGTGGCAGACGCTGGCAATGAATGTGATGATATGGATGATAATCAATCCACATCAATACAATCTGTTCCAAAAATAAAAGTGCCCCCATTTAAATTATTGCAAAAGTCATGTGACTATGTGCATCAAATGATGAAAACTATTAAAGTCACTGACTACTGCATAAAAATTATTTCCATTTTTATTAAAATTATGTGTGAATCTATTGATTCTTACAAAATGGTTATTAAAAAACTAAAATTTGAGAACTGTCAATATTTCTCACATGATTTGAAAAGTGAATAAGCTTTTACAGTAATTTTGTATGGCCTTAGCTCAGTTGATACCGCTGAACTAAAATCGGAATTGATAAGAATCGGTCTAAAATGTGTAAACATTAAAAGTGTAACAAAAAATTATGAGCATTATTCCGAAACTTTTTATGTTTGCTTTCTTGAAAGTGGTTCAATTAAAATGTCAGACTTAAAAAAGAACTTTCGATCTGTTTTTCACACACAAATAAATTGGAACTATCAACGAAATCATAAAAATAAAATAAAACAGTGCCGAAATTGTCAGCTGTTTGTGCACGGTAAAAATAATTGTCATGTCAAAACCTACTGTTCCATCTGTGCCGGCTCTCACAAGACTGAAGAATGTGTCAACAAAGACAAATTCAAATGTGCAAACTGCAACGAGAGTCACAAGTCAACCGATTTAATCTGTCAAAGCAGAAATAAATATTTGGTAATAAGAGCTAAGATTGGGAGTAAAACAAGACGCTCTCTCAAACCAAAGCTTACAAATCCAAATGTCACTGTACCATCTTACCTCTCAATTAACGATTTCCCTTCCTTACCTACCCGTCCTTCAAGCAAACATGTAGATAACAATAACAATAATCGAGTATCCAATTCCTGGGTACATACACAACACTTACCATCATCATCATTGTTTCCAGCAGCAGCAGCACCTTCTAACATTCACCAACACATTAGTGCACCAACAATCAACGCCAATATCACCAACAGCAGTGAGTTGTTCTCAATGGAAGAACTTAATTCTCTCGTAATGGAAATGATTACGAAACTAAGTACATGTAAAACCAAAAATCGCTCAGTTAGCTACTAAATTTTTGTATCAAAATGCTATATAAAGATAAGTTACTAAATATAATTACATGGAATGCCAGGGGTGTCCGAAGTAAATATATAGAACTTTTAAACTTCTTAAATTCAAAAAAAATAGATATTGCGTTAATTACAGAGACGTGGTTAGACCTAAATGTTAAAATATCAACTCCCGGTTTTTATTGCTATCATGTTGATAGAATAGATGAAAGAGTTGGGGGTGTTGCAATATTAGTACGAAAATCAATTCAACATTCTGTTTTATTACCTTTACGTACCTTTTGTATAGAAAATATTGGAATTCAACTTAGATTAGGCAACGGTAGACCTATTGACGTAATTTGTGCATACTTTTGGGGAGGATCTTCATCCCCAATAAAGAGACAACACTTACAATCTGATTTAAGAAAGCTCTTAATAAAAAACAAAAACTATATTGTTGGTGGTGATTTAAACTGCAGACACAGAGATTGGGGTTGTATAAGAGCTAATTCTTGGGGCAACATACTGTCGGATCTAACAAATTTATTTCCTTTTTCCATATTGTTTCCATCAGGTCCAACTTATATACCCGCTGGTCAAAGAGGAAGTCATTCAGTGTTAGACCTTTTTTTTTTTTTTTACACTTCAGAATTTCAGAAAGTAGTAAGCTTATAGCAAGCGTCAAACTACGATCAGAGGCTCATCATAAGTGCATGTGTTAGTTGTTAGTAAAAAATAATACAAATATAGCCTAACACACGCACAAAATACAAAACAAAATTAGCATTTAACTATTACGGAACCAAAAATAAAATGAGAACGATTACGATAGTGGAGCACTGCTTCTAAACAATGATTTTAATCCCACTTTATTAAAATTTAAATCTATCGATGAACAGTTTAAGTTATATAAAATGCTCATTCGACTTAAAGCTTCATTCTTGCCATAGTTAGTTCTATGGAAGTCAATATGTATAAAATCAAATGTGCGCAGGTGATGAGTTCCGTCCTGGTAATTCAAATGTACATAAGAAAACAAATAAGGGGCATCAATTTCACCATTAATGAGTTGATGAAAAAATACTAAGTCGTTATTAACACGCCTTTTATGGAGAGATTGCATTTGAAGAAGTATAATACGATGTTCATAGGGAGGCAGATCATAGGGATCTTCCCAAGGAAGACCTTTTAGGGCAAAGCGAATGAAATTATGTTGAATTGATTCAATATGTTTTCTATGAATTTCGTAATAGGGAGTCCATACCTGCGAAGCATATTCAAGATGAGGACGAACATGGCAATTATACAAAGAAAGGGTAACATAGGGATCATTGAACTCCTTTGCCCAGCGTTTTATAAAACCAAGCATAGAACTTGCCTTATTAACAATAAAATTAATTTGATGTGTAAACTCTAAGTTGGAACAGAAATGTACACCTAAATCTTTAAATGTGGAGATACGACAGAGTTTTTGCTGTGATATACAGTGGTCAAATACGTTATTGATTAGTTTTTTAGTGAAAGTTATAGTCTGGCATTTTAAAGGGTTGAGTAAGAGGCTATTTTTCCCACACCAAAATGTGAAACTATCAATGTCGGCTTGTAAAAGAATACGATCATGGTTGGACTTTATTATTTTGAAAATCTTCATATCGTCAGCAAAAATGAGAAGTTCACTTGAGCGTAGACATGACGATACATCGTTAATAGACAGGATGAACAGAAAAGGGCCAAGATGGCTTCCCTGGGGAACACCAGATTGAGCAACAAAAGGTTCAGAATGACAATTTCTAAATTTTACCTCGTAGGATCTGTTTTTAAAGTATGACTTAATCCAAGCTAAGAAACATGGTGGAAAACCAAGAGCCTTAAGTTTAAATAAAGTAATTCCGTGGCTAAGTTGGTCAAAAGCTTTAGAAAAGTCAGTGTATACACAGTCAACTTCATAACCTTGTTCTAAAGCATTTGAACATATGTTTGAGAATGTGAGGAGATTAGTAACGGTTGATCTTTTTTTCACAAAACCATGTTGCTGTTCGCAAATGATATTTTTACTAAAATATGCTACGCTTTCACAAACAACTTGTTCAAATACTTTAGGAATGCAAGAAAGCTTTGCAATGGGCCTGTAGTTGCTTATATCCGACTTGTTACCTTTCTTGAAAATTGGCGTTAGAAATGACTTCTTCCATATACTGGGAAATTTGCCTGTTTTTAGAGAAAGTTTGAATAAAAACGTAAGGGGTTCAACTAAAGCATTACTACACTTTTTTAGTACTATCGGGGGAATACCATCAGGACCGGCTGAGCAGTCATCATTCAACGCAGATAAAAGATCAAGGACCGTACTCTGTAGCACAGGTATGTGACTACAGCTAGTTTGCGAAAAAGTGTGAAGATTATGAAAATATACTTCATCAACTTCTTGAGGGCTATTAACAAATGACTCACGGAAATTCGTTGCGAAAGCGTTGCAGATATCAAAAGTTTTATCTAACGAAAGGTTCTTGTAAGTGAAGTTAACTGGAAAGCCATCTGATTTTTTCTTTAAGTTTACAAAATTCCAAAATTTTTTAGGATTCTCTTTCAAAGAGGTGCCCATATCAGTAACATAACAAGCATATAAATAATTAGAAAGAGATTTAAATTGGTTAAAGAGTTCAACATAAAAAGAGAAGTTGACTGGAGACAGAGTTTTGAGATACGTTTTCCATGCCTTATTTCTTTTGTTACGCAGTAAACGCAATTCTTTCGTGTACCAATGATGGCTAAAGTTTGTATTTCTTGATTTCTTTATCGGTACATTTTTTTCAAAACAACAATTAAGGATCCTATAAAAAGTTGAAACTGCTTCGTCAATGTTAGAAAATGATAGTGTATCAGCAATTCCAGAAATGGTTAAATCTTCAGACAACTGCTGGAAATTGGCTCTTCTGAAATCAAAATTATATAAGAAATCAAAAGAATTACTGTGATTAGTAAGGTGATTACTTAAGTCAAAAAAAATGTCCAAAGGGGGGTGATATTTGTCAATATTAGTAATTCCTGATCTAGACTCTAGAACAAGAGTACTAATAGCGTCAGAAGAAAAGACTAAATCGAGAATTCGATTTTTTGAGTTTTTAATACAGCTTGTTTGCTGTAAGTCAGTAAGGAGGACTTTATCGAGAAGAGATAGTTCCATTTGTGAAGAAGAAGGAGAGGTTTCAAGGCAGGATTCGTCTTCGGATGGAATCCAGTCAATGTGTGGTAAATTAAAATCACCTAAAAGTACGTTATTGGTCTCAGAGCTGGACAAATTTATAAGATAGTCCAATGCCAAGGGGAGATCGTTATAAACAGACTCCAAACTTTTTGGAGGAATGTAAACGTTTAAAATGAAAAAAGTCTTAGTCTGTACCATTATCTTAACACATACAAGTTCAATTGATAATACAAATGGAAAAGATACAGAAGAAGAGAAATGTGTATTTTTTACCGCTATGAGAACACCCCCACCTAAATCCTTTGCATTACCAACATGACGATCGTTTCTGTAAACTTCGAACTCTTGACTAAAAAGTTCTGTGTCGGAAAAGTTTGAATTAAGCCACGTTTCTGTCAAAACGAATACGTCGTGTAGAAATGATTGGGAGTTAAGAAAAATGTCAGTAGTCTTGCTACGAAGTCCCCTTACGTTTTGGTAGAAGAGCGCAAGCCTGTTAAGTTTTTTGATTTGTTTTTCAAAGAAACACCCTGTTTTTGACTTTGAGTAAATGCTTTGACTAAAGTCTCTGCGGGCCATATATTTGGGTTGCAAATAGAATCAAAGTTAGTGGGATTTGTTATTAATTTAAAAGAGGAAACAAAGCTTTTTGGTTTACTGATCTTAGTACACCTGATAGATGAGCTGGAAGGTATGCTCTTGGTAGATACTAAGTGGGAAGTTATATCTTCTGGCGTAGTAGCTGGGTCCAGACGAGATATAAAAATTATTTTTGGTTTGGGGACAGCTTTGATAGGGATGACGTTGTTTATTACAGTTCCTGTAACGGTGTCACTATTGGAAGCTAAATCTGAGGCAACAATTTGAGGTATATTGGGAGTTTCGGTGGGATCTGTAGGTATTGGTGTGATGTTGAAATTTGTTCTTTTTGATGGTGGGGTAGAGTTTCTAGCAAGTTCAGAGTTTTCTCGGCTTCTTTTCTTAGACTTTTTCTTTTGTTTCTCAGGTACACTTTCTGTGTTATTAACACCAGAACCTGATTGCGCAAGAATATCTTCACATGTAGAAGAGAAAGTAGTGGAAATAGGCTGTGCCAAATCATTAGTTGAAGTAGAACTATCTACCATGATGTTGGTTACAGAGTATGCATTTAATTTGCAAACTGCAGTGTTAAAAGACTTCAGTAGCTCTTCAAAATCTTTAGAAAGTTTTAAAATGTCAGCCTTAAAAGAAGACATTTTAAAAGCTAGTTGAGATACAGAGAGCTTACGGCAGTCGTGACAGTACCAGTAAGCAAATTTAGAATTGGCTATTTTTTCAATGAAAGCGTTGGTTGAACCAACGCATTTTGCATGGTAAAGATTACCACAGGGTCCGAAACAGGCAAATAGAGGATTATTATTACAACCCTCTTGGCAGTTTTTATTGCAGCAATCCATATTTCCTAAGGAGTGTTAAAATAAATAATAACAAAAAAATAGATAAAATGGTATTTAAATTAAAAATAATAAAACAAAAAACAAAAATACTGAACACCTTACCGGGGAGAACTTTAGTTTTGAACAAAATATCACAAAATTCAAGAAAATTGAAATTGAATATTTGATAAAATTATTGAATAAAACAAACTTAAGTTCACTTATTCAGTGAAATTTAACACCACTACAAATATTTAAACACGATTTATATAAGAAAAAAAGGATAATATAGAGCCTATAAAAACACGACTAATAATAAGAACCAGTGCAACCACTCTGAGTGTTTTTGTCACTAACACTGCTGACACTGTATCTCAGCCTATAGTTTTTGACGAACTTCCTTCGGATCATAACCCTGTGCTGTTACAAGTTCTTCATTCTTCCCAAGTAATAGAAAAATATTATTATTATTATTTTGATTTTAAAAATACCAACTGGTCAATTTTCAAATCAGATTCAAAACTTAAACTGGAAAATATGCCTACGGAAATAGACAATGTTAGAACCAAAGAAGGTGTTGACTCACTTGTTTCAGGTTTCTCTGATCAAATTCTTAACTCAATAGATTCTTCAGTGCCGAAGTTACTTAGAAAGCATCACATTAGTAACATTCCTGATTATATTCTAGAATATATTCGCGTCAGAAATGGCATTAAAAGACAGTGGCAACGATATCGTTTGCCAGTGCATCGCCATCAGTTGAAGTTTGTTAATAAACTCATTTCTATGGAAGTTCAAAAAAATCGAAATACCCAATGGAACCAAACACTCAGCCAGTTACAGAAAAATGATAAACCTTTCTGGTACATTGCTAAAATTATAAAAAATAAGACAAGTATAATTCCTGCGCTTAAAATATCTAATGAGGTCCTTTATACTGATAGTGAAAAGGCGAATGCTTTCGCTGTAGAATTCAGAAAAAACCATGAGGTATCCCAACAGCTAAGTGACCTAGATACTATAAGTTTGGTAGACGCTGCCTCTTATAGAATTTTATCTTCTATAACAGAAACACCCCAAGATGAATACGTATCTGTTGATGATGTTTCCGCCATAATAAAAGAGTTGCAAGTAAGGAAAACCGATGGACTTGATAATATAAAAAATGTATATCTCAAAAATTTACCCAAGTCAGGAATAAAGTATCTAACGTTTATTATCAACGCCTGTTTGAAGAATCAATACTTTCCTGAGACCTGGAAAATAGCGAAGGTCATACCAATATTGAAAGCTGGTAAGGACAGGGAAAATCCTAGTAGCTATAGGCCAATCAGTCTTCTTAGTAGTTTGAGTAAAGTGTTCGAAAAAGTAATAAAAAAAAACTCAACTTATTAATTGAAGAAAAAGATATTTTTCCAGACCAACAGTTTGGATTAAGGAGCCACCACAGTACTTCACATCAAGTCCTTAGGATTTGTAACATTATCAAAAATAATCGTTCTGAAGGAAGATCTACAGGTATGGTCTTTTTAGATATTGAAAAAGCTTTCGACTCTGTTTGGCATAAGGCTCTTATTTACAAATTAGAAACATTCGCGATTCCAAGTTTTCTCATAAAAACAATTCAAAGTTTTTTTATCAGGAAGATGTTTTCAAGTGTACGTTAATAAATGTATATATATATACATTATATAATGTGTACACGTCTGATTTTCCACAGTTACCTTATTGTGATTCAGGGATTTATGCCGATGACACCTGCATACTCTCTTCGCATGAGTTTGGTCTCAATATTGAGACCAATCTTCAAAATGCACTTCATATTTTAATGAGATATTATCACAAATGGAAAATTAAATTAAATGCTGGAAAGATAAAATCAATCTTTTTCTCGAGAAAAAGAAAGCGATTATTTCTTCCCAGTAATGAGCTGGAAGTCAATGGTGCTACTATAACATGGGAGTCCAATGTGCATTATCTAGGAATAAACCTTGACAAGCGGCTTATCTTTAAGGAACATATCAGTAAAATAATTAAAAAAGTTAATATTGCAATTAAAATGCTGTACCCGCTTATAAATAGAAAATCGCATTTAAATACTGAAAATAAGATAATTATACAAAAGGTTGTGTTTCAAGCAATGTTGTTGTATGGATGTCAGGTGTGGGATAATTGCGCAATCTCCCATATTAAAAAACTCCAAGTGTGTCAAAACAAAATTTTAAAAATTATGCTTAATCTATCCTGGCATTATTCATCTAATGATCTTCATAATCAAACAGGTGTTGAACTGATTTGCACAAGAATTCGAAAATTAACTGATAATTTCTTAATGAACTGTGATATTTCTGACAACCCTTTGGTAGTGCAATTAAACACTTAAAAATGTATTTATTTATTTTTGTTATTTATTACTTACTATTTACTATTTATTGTTTATTATTTTTTATTTGTTATTTATTATTTATTATTTATCATTGATTATTGATTATTTATTATTTGTTATATGTTATTTATTATTTATTATTTTTTATATGTTATTCATTAATTTATATTTACTGAGCTTATTTATTTTTATTTATTTATTACTTACTATTTATAAATATTTATTTATTATTTGTTATTTATTATTTATTATTTGTTATTTATTATTTACTATTTACTAGTTAACACGGGGCATTTCCCACGTATATGCTGAGGTAGCATATTAGTGCATACGACTACGAGGTAAATGCACTGTGTTGTATCAAGGCCAAATTGGAATACGATCTCCATCCGCTGTTCCCATCGGCGGGAAATGCTTATGTTGCAATTTACCCTTGCATAGGCGGAGTATCATTATACTTAAATTTATTATTAGAGTTTAGTGTTAATTTGGACTCGACATAGAACGGTCAATTAAATATACACAGATCCTTAAGATATCAAACTTGTTTCATTTAATCTGTAAGTCGAACTGTTGGGCCGGCCCTCTGGGCTGGCGTTCGCATTTTTTTAATATCCTCGCGAAGGATATCTTTTACTTACTATTTATTATTTGTTATTATTTATTATTTATTATTTATTATGTGTTATTTTTTTTTTTTTATTATTATTAAGTTAGTACCTGCTTTTGGTTTTTAGATTTTGTTGCAAAATAATTTGCTTGTTTATTTATGTATTTACTATTAATTTATATGTTATATATATATATATGTTTAAATAACTTATTTATTTATTTATATTTATTCAATTAAAATTCAACTTTTGTATTACTTTACGTATCCTATGTGTTTTAAAATTCAATCTATTTCTTACTGAAATGTTTGTTTTACTTAAATGAAGGTTTTTATCATATTTTCCTTCAAAATATATATGTTTTCTTTTTGTAATTATAATGTTGTAAAAATAACTTATTCAGTAGAAAGATATATTTTTAATATCTCTGTGTAAACTGAGCATTAGCAAACCAAATATGTTTTAAAGAAAGAAATAAAATATCTATCTATCTATCTATCTAAATTATAATATGGACTCTACTATCGATTCAAATTAAGATTTCATGCATTTTTCTGAATTGTATGTGTTTTTTTAACGTTTCTATATCTTTTAAAAATTCAACCTTAATAAATATATACATACACATATAAAATGGACATACTAATTTTTTTTTTAATTTAAGAGTCATGTCAAAAATAAATACAATTATCAGGAACACCCTATTAAATTGAAAAACAAATATATTATATTAACTACTGTTGTGAAGTTAAAAGTAGATCCCAATCGACAAACTAAATTAAGAAGGCAGAACTCAGAAGTCTTTACAGAACAAGAGTTTATTAGCAAGTGAATAGAAAAATATTATACAAAGATAAGAAAAGATTATATAACAGAATATTTATGTTGAATGTATAAGAGCTTTACGTTACAGTTTTACTTTACAATAGTTCCTCTCAACAAAAATATTAATTAAAAACATAAGCCCATGGCTTCAGTAAATTTCACATGTTTAATTTTTGATAGATTTTTCGTTTGGATGTCAGCTACCATTTTGTTCGTTGAAATATACCTCAGCTCGATCTCATTGTTTTTAATGGCCTCCCGCACATAATGATATTTTATATCAATATGTTTGCTGCGTGCATGGTATACTGGGTTCTTGGCTAGATGTTGTGCGCTGATGTTATCACCGTTCAATACGACAGGTAAGTTATCTCTGTAGAGTCCGGTTTCATTGAGCAGCCTTCGTAAATATATAGCTTCCTTAGCTGCAGCCGAAAGGGCGACATATTCAGCCTCAGTGCTGCTGAGCGCCACGCAAGACTGTTTCTTGGACTCCCAAGAGAAGACACTGCCAGCCAAAAAGAAAGTGTATCCAGAATAAGACTTGCGGTCCAGAGAATTACCGCCCCAGTCGGCATCGACAAAACCATGAATACGACTTCCCTGTGAACGATAATGTAATTTTAAATTAATTGTTTTTGATAAGTACCGCAAAATGTGTTTGGCCGCAGCTTCATGTTCAGCATGTGGGTTTGTATTTCTCTGAGCTAATTTTCATACTGAATGCATTATATCGGGCCGTGTTGTTAGCGCTAGGTACATTAATGCCCCTATGAGTGATTGATATGCGGTGGGGTCAACCTTCCTGCAGCTGTCCTCATCACATTTGACTTGAAAGCCAGCGTCAAGTGGAGTTGCAACGGGGCGACAGTTTTCCATGTTGTACTGTCTCAAAAGATTGTTCACATATTGCTTCTGACTAACAGAAATCGCACCAGTTTCACCCTCGCGTTCAAACTCCATTCCAAGGAAATGTTGAAGTGGACCTTTATCCACTAAATCGAAGTTAGCAGCTAGACGAACTTTGATATCATCCAGTTCCTCTTGATTTGTACTGGCTAAAATCAAATCGTCAACGTAAACCGTAATCAGATTAAAATTACCTTCGCTATTTCTCCTGTACAAACATGGCTCACTTTCACATGGTGTAAATCCAATTTGCCGCAATACATTGTCAAGCTTAGTATTCCAAGCCCGACCAGACTGCTTCAGCCCGTAAATGGCTTTGGTGAGCTTGAGCACACGTTCAGGGAATTTCGAGTCTACAAAGCATTCGGGTTGCTTCATAAACACTTCTTCGTCCAGTTCACTATTGAGGTACGCTGTGGACACATCCATTTGGTGCAGGATCATTCGATGCTCAGCTGCCAATGCAATTACCATTCGAATAGTCGCGTACCGAACGACCGGCGAAAAGGTTTCATCGAAGTTTACTCCGAGCTGCTGGCTACAGCCTTTCGCCACGAGCCTGGACTTAAAGCGTTCGTCACTACCATCGACTGCCCTCTTTATATTGAAAACCCATCGACATCCGATGGCTTTCTTTCCAATTGGCAAATCAACTTGGGTGCATGTTTTATTTGACATCAGAGCTGAATATTCCTTCTCCATCGCTTCCCTCCATTCGTTAGAATGTGTGCATGATAAAGCTTCTTGGACATTTTCTGGAATATTAATAAAATCCTTCATTAAATTTAAAGTGTTATACTGTTTTTGTGGACGCCCAGGTTTCCCATTTCGAATTAATTTTGGTCTTCCTGGCCCAATTTTAACTTCGCTAGCGACTTCGGCTTTAGGTTTATCAAACAGTTTATTTGACGAGTTGGTTGAGCTGGCTTTTGAATCCTCGGCGGCGGCAGTAGCAATGGTTTGTGTCTCAGCATTGGTTGGCGATGTTGGTGGTGACGTCGGCGTTGGTGGTGGTGGTTGCCTTAGGTTCAATTGTGGCTTCAATTGTTTTTTCAGGTGACAGAACATCAGTATGTAAACAAATTAAATCATTTAATTCGCTACTTTTTAGTTTGGCAAGGGTATTTTCATCAAAAATAACATCTCTCCTTTCAACGACCTTACGAGAAACCACCATAGCACTCCACCATAGCCTTAAACAACTTGAATTTTTCAAAAACCTCACCTTTAGACTTCATAAAATATACGAACATGTGTCTAGACATATCGTCGATAAACGTTACAAAATATCGGGAACCTCCAATCGACACTTTGTTTATTGGTCCACATACGTCCGTGTGTATTAATTCTAATAAATTTTTCGAGCGCGTCTGGCTAGCTTGAGGGAACGGTCGAGCACAAATCTTACTTTTCATACAAACTTGAGAATTTATTTCTTTTGGCACATTCGCGAACGCCATTCCGCAAACCAATTTTTTTTCAGATAATTGTTGAAGAGAAGTAAAATTAAGGTGGCCGTACCTGTTGTGCCATTTAACAAAATTATCAACAGATGAAGACGAATAAAAACACGCATCGATTGAATTTCTGAAGACGAATAAATTGCAATATTTTTTGGCTTTAATTACAACTGTACCACGATTATCTCTTATAACAGCTTCTTCTTTGTTGAAAATAACCGTAAATCCGTTACTCACCGCCTTACTGACTGACATAAAATTTACATGTACACCGGGAACATATAAAACGTCTCTCAAAGTTATGTTGCACATAGCTGTTTTGATGATGACGTCACCCCTACCCGTTGATTCGATGGAATTATCACCCGCTAGTTGTATTCTCTCAATGCGATTACAATCCAATGTACTAAACATATTTCGATCACTGCACATATGTGAGGTCGCTCCGCTGTCGATACACCAGCTTGAAGGGGAAAGTATATGCGAATCTGTAGCAGAAAGAAGAGAATATGAAAATGATTGATTTTGCTGTTGTTTTCTCGGTGCTTTGCATTTTGAAGCTAAGTGGCCTCTGTTACCACAATTATAACACTTTCCAAAATATTTTCTTTGTTTCTTTGCGTTGCTATTCTTACTTTCGTTGAAGTCTTTGGTATTTGCTCGAGCTAAAAATGCTTGCTGAGTACCTGATGCAACGTCGTTCAAATTATACTCCCGCTGACACCTACGGTTTGCTTCTTCTATAATTTTAATTTTTAGATTGCTCATAGAAGGCAATTTGTCACGAGTCTCCATCGCAACCACAAAATTTTCAAATGATTTTGGCAAACTAGATAAAAGAATAATTACCAAAAGCTCCTCATTTATTGGAACGGTTATCTCCGCCAACTTATCTACGATGCTGGCAAAGGAATGTATGTGTTGTTGTGCATTGTCACTGTCAGACATACTGAGCTGCAACAATTGTTTGAAGAGTGACACCTTTCTTGCAGGTCCAGATGGTTGGTAGACTTGTTGTAAATTGACCCAGGCATCTCTGGCGGTCTTTGAATGCTTAATGTGAATTATTTGGGATGGCTTTACACAAAGCATTATTGAAGCCAATGCCTTTTCATTTTGAATGTCCCATTTTAATCCATCCTCTGCCGACGTAGCTTCAGTCTTAACTATTTTCCCACTTACTATTGGCCATTGTTCTGAATGTATGAGCACGCTCTGCATTTGGACAGACCAGGAATCATAATTGCTGTCGTCCAGCTTTTCTATTTGGTAAAGAGACGAACTCATATTAAATAGATTACTAAATAATACCTTCTTATTTAATATATGGGTCCTGGGCCCATAACCTGTTGTGAAGTTAAAAGTAGATCCCAATCGACAAACTAAATTAAGAAGGCAGAACTCAGAAGTCTTTACAGAACAAGAGTTTATTAGCAAGTGAATAGAAAAATATTATACAAAGATAAGAAAAGATTATATAACAGAATATTTATGTTGAATGTATAAGAGCTTTACGTTACAGTTTTACTTTACAATAACTACCTACCGCAAATAATACTCTTGCGGTACTTTTTGGTGTTGTTATTGTTGCTCTTATACTTTTTCTATTTCTTGCCAAAGCATAAACGTAAAAACTTTCCTCTTTAAGTATAATATGCATACACAGTACACACATATAATGTCAACTGTATAAAAAAAGGGATTAAATACAATCATCTCCATGCCTTTCAGATGTCGCTTCGATCGTTCCTCTTCATAAGAGTACTATAATAAATATATATACAATGTTTTATCGCTGCCACCATTTTATTTTAGTATGCGTTAAAAATGATATAAAAATTGGTCGTTTGAATAGGAAATGAAAATGTTTTCTATCCTCAAATCGTTACAAGCATACAATTCACATCGCGATTCCATTTTTTTTTAAGTTTTGCATATCAAGAATTATAGTAAAAAATATACAAAATGTGAAAAGGGCTACAAACAATGTGTTTATATAAAATACATATGATGATTTACAATTACTACGATTATTGGTACAATTGATTTTGACGGATGTTTATAATAAAACCATTTGAACAACATTATTGCTCATGTTCTGCATTTCACTTATTGAGAACACACTTTGCGAAGTGAGTTTGGGTGTTCCACAATTCGTTATTTCGAATTGGATTTTCGAACATGCAAATGGATATTCTGTAATTCGGTTTGTCCCATTTTTTGATCGCATTCAAATCATATTTTTTATTTCTGTGAATTGATCTTTGATACGTTCCTTCTGCTAGGAATCCAAGGGTTGCAGCAAGTTTTTGAAATGAAGGATTCGATGAAGGTATTATAAAAGGTTCTATTTCCCTTAGAACATATTAAAAATCCTCTTTGATTAATCTAAAATTATAATTAAAGCTTAAAGGAGAAATCAAGAATTTACTTTATGTATCCGAACAATTCTACATAATTTTCACACACTTACATTGTGTTAGGTAAATCCATTATATTTGATTTGTTTGGAAAAGTTCGTCTTTTTATTTTTTCTCTTAAATTGTTTTTACTTAAAATTGTCAGTAATATTTCATCCATCTTCAAAACAACAAAAATTTTACTTCAGAAACAAAATAAAAATGGATGATCCTTCAGTTCTGACAGTTCGAAGTTTTCGAAATCGATCGAATTGAAGAACATGCAAATTCATTTCACGTGAAATTGAAAAGTGATTCAATTTTCTTTCGATCGAAATTTGGAACATGGGCGTATGTGAAGCTTTTAAAAGAGGATATAGTAGATTTATTTATTATATACATATGTAATTAAATATACCTCACGCAAAAGGAAATGGAGACCATTTTCTACGTACAATACCAATATTTTTAATTTTTGAAAAGCAATTTGAGTGGAAAGTAAATTTTTACCAAGTTTTAGTATTGTCAACTGTCAATTCGATTTTTTCAAAATTTGATCGAATGTTGAAAACAATATTTCTTATAAGATAAAATTGGTTTCAAGAAAATATTTCAAATTTTTGAAAAGATATTTGAGTCAAAAATCAATTTTTCCCACCTTTTTTTAAATTTTTTTTAGGTTTTAATTTTATTTGTACAAAAACTGTCATATCGTTTTTTTTTTTTAAATTTACTTAATGTTAACAACCATATTTTTTAAAAGATAAAAGTAGTTTAAAGCCAATATCTACAATTTTTGAAAAGATATTTGAGTCGAAAATCAATTTCTACCAACTTTTATACATTTTTTTAGGTTTTTATTTTTTGTAAAAAAACTGTCAATTTGATTTTTCTCAACATTTTCAGATGTTTTTCGAAAGTGCTGGAACATATGATGATATCATCTATATATATAAGTATAAGTACATCAGTTAGCGGAATGCGGAATCTATCCATCATCCTCTGGAATGGCATGCGATTGAAACGAAACATTCCAAATGGTGTGATGAATGCCGTCTTGTCACAGTCTTCTTCAGCTATTTCGATTTGATAGTATCCAGATTGTAGATCTAGTGTACTTTTGAATGATGTATTAGATGTTGAGTGAAGCAGGTCGTCGATCCTTGGTAAAGGATACCTATTCGGAACTGTGACGCTGTTCAATTGTCGGTAATCGATGCAGACGCGAATACCTTCATCTTTTTTGGGGACCAAAACGACGGGTGCTGCAAAAGGAGATTCACGTTCTTCGATTATCTTTTGCTGTAGCATTTTATCCAATTCAATTTTAAGCTGTTCCTTTCTGGTTGGTGACAATCTATAAGGTGTTATAGCTATCGGATTGTTCTTGGATTCTATGAATGGCAAATGGCGTTGGTTCTTCTAATGGATCAAATACAGTGTTATACTGTATGAGGAGATTGTTAAGCTTTTCTCGGTCACTTTCGTTTATCTCAACAGCTTTATAAGATCGGAGCTCGATGTCTATGGAAAGGATTTCTGTGAAGAAAGAATCGGGATCAAAAACTTCTTGAGCACGCACCAAACTTGGAAATAGGTTTTCTTTTTCTAGCCTGCGATCTGGAGTAAGATCGGTGATTCTCAGAGTATCATCAAATATCTTTTGAATGGAGTTAGGTGAATAATCATTCTGCGCTGATGAAATCATAAATCTTTTTGGCAGAATCTCTACTAACTGAATATGAATTTTATTTGCAGGTATTGGGGAAATAGGTTCATACCAATACAAAAATGCAGATGAACGCTTCATTGATTTAGGTGACGTTTGTTAATTTTGATCGGCAAGTGGACTGCCTGTTTTAACGAATTCTGGGATGTGCTTTGAGGTTGAATGAGCTTTGGTATTTTAGCGAGTGGTGAGATGGGTATAAATTTGGTCAACGTCATCAAATTTGCTATTAAAGTTTCTGGCGAGGGCTTGCGTAGAACTTTCGTATGAGCTGTGTCATAGAAATCATCATCCGATTAGAGTTCCATTGTCAGTTGCTTTGGGAAGAACTACAAACTTGATTGGGCGTAATCGAGTGCCAATTATTATGTTTGTGTCTGCAATGTAAATTTCTTGATTTGAAGATCCTCCATCAGCAAGAGTGATAGTGGTGTCTGCTTTTTGAAATTTTGAACCGTTCCGGAGGAGATGCAAAAATAGTTCTCTTCCAGCGACGCTCGTTCTGGCAGCAGTATCGAGGTATTCTAAACCAGTTTCACCATGTGAGGTAATGGATATTGTTGGGAGATCTGTGCCCAAGGTAGTCTTAAGGCAGTTGAACGATATCGTAGATGGTCCTTTCGGTAGATCCTTGCAAGTTGGACAGTTAAATCGAATGTATCCTGGCGCTTTACATTTGTAGCAGTGAAGCTTGGATTGAATGGTCGGTGCTACCATCGTTGCTTTCTTTGCGAGATCTAGCTTTTCTTTTTTTGTTAGTGTTAATTCCTTTTTAGCTTTCTTTTCAGCGATTGAAAGTTCAACAATCTTTGCTTTTGACAGAAGGTCCTTGAAAGTTGTAATACTTTCTCTCAATACACCGTCTCTTATTTGAAGGCTTAGTAAACCATATAACAGGTATATCAACATTCGTTCTTTTGGGGCTGGCTCGGGAAGCTTCGATAGTAAGGCTCGCTTTTTACAGATGAAGTCATCAGTAGATTCGTCAGGTTTCTGCTTTGTTGCGAAAACTTCCATGTAAATACGATAGGTGTAGCTGGAGCGTAAGCACTTTGAAGCAACGACAAGACATCACTCCAAGTTTTAGTTTCTTTTTGAACACCCTGCCACCAGTTGACCGCATTATCTTCTAGAAGTAAAGGGATACCTTTCACGGCGCCTTCATCGTCAATTCGGTGGATGTCCTTAAATACGTTAATTGTAGCAATAAAACCTTCCACCGCTTCTGAATTTCTCTCTCCCTTGAACCTTGTCGTACAGTTGGAAAAATTTCCTTGTGTGGGCTGGTTTTAATTTTGGACAAGTTCCATAAATTTTTTGAACTGTGAGTCTGTGAAGTGTGTCATTGTGTTGACAATTTGAGTTGTATTTAACTTTTGTGAAACAGCTCCACTTGTTGGGTGCCAATTGTAAGAGTTGAGGTTCTTTACTTTAGTAGTTTACTATTTTGGTGGGTATGGCTACACTGATCATACGTAGCAGGTAGCAGCAGCTCTCGTTTAAGCTAGCCATACACGATGAACATGTTCGGCGAACATGTTCGTTTGCGTTAGCCCACACACGACAAACACAACGACGAACATTCATTTCGGGACGATTGTTCAAGAGAGAAGGATGTCTAAAAGAGAAGCGCAAGTAGTTGCCCTTATGGCAATTTATTTATGTGAAAAAAATAAAAACAAAACAAAAAACAATAAAAGGTTGTGGATGAAAGACTGGCTTCAAAAACGTTATATTCGTTCTCATGTTAATTTATTGAGAGAACTGGAGGTAACATCACACGAAGATTTAAAAAAATTTTGAGAATGGAAGCCAAAACGTATAGAGAGCTTCTTTACAAAGTTACACCTTTAATAATATATATAATATAATAAAGAAATCCATGTTATTGAAGTACCATAAATTTGGCACGTATACTTCTTCGGGACTTGCTCCCGATTTTTCACTTTTTTTATTTTGCTTAGCTCCCTTCTGTACGAGGATCTAAGCGCGTTATATTTTTTTTTTACAATGTCCAAAGTGGCACTTTTGTCAAAATCCTTATATTTTTGTAGCAGGTTTTCCCAAGCTTTGTTTTTTTCAATTTTATTTTTATATTTTTCGCTTTTCGTATCTCAGATAGCAACCTCATTGTGCAGTAATTCTAAAAACTCCTCTATAAAAATGTGACTTCCAGTTGCCATCTTCCGCGATGTTCACTCGACAACATTCATATGAGAAATGAGAATTTGTTCGCGAAACGCGAACATCGCCATATACGACGAACATGACAGCTAACGAACATGAAAAAATCGAAAATTTTCGCCAACAGCGAGCGGTTCGCATACAAGCCCATACACGAGAAAACAAACAGCGAACACGAGCAGGTTCGCCGAACATGTTCATCGTGTATGGCTAGCTTTATTCAAACGCAACTCTCTCTCTCTCTCTCTCGTGTCTCTTTGTTCCTCTTTGTTCAACTCTATGCCGTGCTTATGCTGTCAAAAGTGACCGCAGTAAACGTTGAGCCATAGACAAACCATATAAAGACCGGAAACAAATCTGTCATTCTGGTTTGCCTACAAGCTGAAACGTCTACTTACACGCACCCTTAGGTCTAACATCAATTCACCGCTGCTAACATCAATTCACCACCCTCTAAAGTCAATTCACCACGAAAATAAGGAATAGTGCTGAGAAATTCTTTAGGGGTGGCACCTAGTGGCTACGGCGACATTAGCTATTGCATTTTTTGGGAAGAGTACGATAGCTCCGGCGACAAAGTTTGATGACGGATTTGTATAGAACAGTTAAAAACAAGTATTTTTTACTATGGGAGCGGGTCTGTTTCCCCCCATTTAGGAGGTAGGGACATTTTAAAAAAAATATGTAAGTTAAATGGAAACAAAATAATGGTAATACTTACAACTAAGTTTTATAAATTTTTCAAAGCCAACACGAATGAGTTCTAATGTTCGTATTTTCCTATCGAAAATGTTTAAAAATGCAAACATTGGAACTCATTCGGTCGTGTCCTTGGTACAATAATGTACCTACAGGAATGGTTTATACCTTCCTGGAATCCTTGAAGTGTGAGTAGGAACTTTGCGTTCATACTTTTTAGTAAAAAACAAAACAACTTAAAAAAGCACCTCCGAGTGAGTTCCAATGTTCGTATTTTCCTATCGAAAATGTTTAAAAATGCAAACATTGGAACTCATTCGGTCGTGTCCTTGGTACAATAATGTACCTACAGGAATGGTTTATACCTTCCTGGAATCCTTGAAGTGTGAGTAGGAACTTTGCGTTCATACTTTTTAGTAAAAAACAAAACAACTTAAAAAAGCACCTCCGAGTGAGTTCCAATGTTCGTATTTTCCTATCGAAAATGTTTAAAAATGCAAACATTGGAACTCATTCGGTCGTGTCCTTGGTACAATAATGTACCTACAGGAATGGTTTATACCTTCCTGGAATCCTTGAAGTGTGAGTAAGAACAATGCATTCACACTTTTTTGTAAAAATCTAAAAAACTTTTAAGAACACGACCAAGTGAGTTCCAATGTTCGTATTTTGCGGCATTTTAGTAAACAAAACAATTCGTCGTAGAAGTCAAATTCTCACCACAGCTATTTTAACATCGCATCGAATTGTTGTTGCATTTAAAATTTCAAAATAGACGTCATGACAAATTACAAATACAACAATGTAAACAAATGGGTGTTGGAGGGTAAAACGTACGAAAGATTCCGGTCTTTATATGGTTTGTCTATGCGTTGAGCGTGCAACCGAACAAGGAAATTAAAAAAAATAATCTCTGTTGTTCTCTCAGAGCTTATGCTGTGTAGATCGCGCTGTGGAAGCAAAACAAAACAAAAAATATCAACAGTTAACAAAGAAGTGGAATAATAGGAAAAAAACGTTGTTGTATTTTATAAAAAAAGAAATGAAACAATTTTATTAAACGATAAAAAGAACTTAAAAGTAATACAAAAAAATGGGATTTAAAAGTAAATGGAAAAAGTATTATAGCATAGGCAACCATAAACTGCGTTGAGTGGTCTTTGAAATATTTTATGCGATCCGGGGGGAAACGGCAGTAAAACATACAAACAAAACTAAACGCTATGTAGCAAGCCTCAAAATTATATCTCAAGCCTCTGGTGTATAATTTTTTTTTTGGGACTGTATCGAGAACAAACCTTCGCTCAACGAAATAACAAACAAGAGTGATTTTCTTCGCATCGTGTTCTTCCTTTTATACGCTCTGAAAGGAGCTTTTCCTTAGTAAAGCTTTATACAGCTGTTTGAGCTCAAAAGTCATTTTATAGTAGCGCAGTTTGTGGTGCCAAATTTATTATTATTAAGATTGTTTACACATGTAAGTGTTTTTTCTGTTTTATGAAAATAAAGTAAAATTAACAAAAAAAATAATTTACAAAATAAGTAAAATACATGAACATAAATGAAAATGAATGAATGTATGAATTTATGAATTACAAATATTAGGAATAAATGATTATTTAATAAATGGGTGTCTTATATAATGTGTTAAATTATTATGAACGCAACCCTTATAATTGTAAATTAAACTTCCTGCATTTTGAAGATATTTTTTGGCAACAAGCTTGCCATCGATGGCTCCTATGCAGTTTGGTAAGTTCCACTGAATGTTAAACTGGTTTGCAATTTCTACAAAATGCGGAGCATCCAATTGCCGTATATAACCAGCCAAGACCTCGCATAGAGCAATGCAAACGTCATCCAAAATCTTACTAAAATGCTGCTTGTTAATTCGGTAGACTGATGAGACATGCCTTTGGATACTACCACTTGCTAGATATCTAGAAGAACATTATTAGTATAACTTTATTGTGTAGGTATAATTAAAATAAATTATTTACTCAATAACAATTGCAAAATTCTCTAATGGAGTCATTTCATCTTCTGATATTTTGTTTCGCACCGCACACAGCTTTGGTTCAACTAATGAGAATAGTTCTCGAAATATATTTGGTGGCATATGGAAATTTTCCTTGAACACCTTTTCATTTGCTTACATGTCATTAAACTATAAATTATATTAAGTTATTTAAAGTTATTTGCAAAAATTATTAAAACTCACATCTGTAGCATGTTGTGGATGCCTTCCATTAACCGCATCCTCAATCCTAAGGTGGTAAAATAAAAAAAAGAATAGTTAAATAAGAAACAAATAAATCTCATACTTACCCAAAACTTGTTGACTCGTTGGATGTTGTTTATTTTGTGTTGTAGCTGTCACTTGCCTCATTGTTGGTCTCCATGGAAACTCTCCATAACTCAGTGGAGAGAAATTCCATGGGAAAGCAATGGGTGCGTTCCGGAAGAGATCTGGGTTTGGTGTATTGTCGTTTAAGTTGGTTGAATTGTTAAGTTGCATGTGAATGAAACTTTGTTTTATGTCCGTGTTTAGTTTTCAGTATTGACGTTTAATGCATGTCATTGCAGTGGTTAGGTGATTCGTATTCATACGTTTTGTGGTTACTTTGTCATTATGTGTATGGATTTTTTTTAAATGTTCTGGTTTCATGTGGTTCGGTGTTACAGGTCTCTCCGATTTCGACCGTGGAACACACCCTTAGTTCTTGGGACACCGATACCCCTATTCTGTTGGAAGTGTTCTAATACCTACGTGGTTTCCCACTATTTGAGTGTGATGATGTTGGTTGGGGGTATATGTATGGATAGGTGGATCGGATGATGTGTTCCTGTTAGAGATAGAATACATCATCCGAATATTTTTTTGCCGGTGTTTGTGGGATGATAATTTCAGCCCTCCCTCATTTGGCCATCTACCACACAGTGGATTAAAAAGTGAGTGATAGTGGTAGAATTAAATTCAAATATTAAAAAAGAAACAGTTGGACCACCAGATTCTAAAATAGTTAGTTTTTTTAATTAATTTGTTTTTAACGCGAATATGTATAAAAATTAATTCTTTATAGGAAAGAAAAGATATTTAAGAAAGTGAAATAAGTGGAATGTTAATTGGTGCCAACAATTTTGGATAAAGAAACCCAGCAAACAACAAGAAAAGGTGGTGAGTCTGTTAATTTAGCGAAGAATAGGAATTTACTTAGGATTATTTTTTTTTTATAATAGTTTGATTCCCGGCGGCCCGAATTAAATTATGGAGAGCGGGGCCGCCGCCCAAAAAAAAAAAAAACAAAAAATTTGAAATTTAATAAAAATTCAAACAAATTTTGAAATTGGATAAAATTCAAAAAAATTTTGAAAGTGAACAAAATTAAAAATTGAACACAAATTTGAAATTAAATAAAATTTAAAAACTAAAACCCAAAGAAGAAAAATTTGAAATTAAAGGAAATAAAAAACAAAAATAACTTGAAAGAAAAGGAAATTTAGACGGGAACCAAATTGAAGGAGAAAAAAGCAATCAATTTATAAATTATATAAACATATGCGTACATCTCCATATCATACATATATTTCTTCGTACCTAACCAGTGGATCTTTTTGTGTTTGTGATTGTCCTATATTTAAGTTTTTTTTTTGAAATCTAACAAATTAATTTATCGGCGTGGAAGTTATTATTTTTTTTGTTTATTTCCATAATCTTGTTCTTTTTTTCGTCATATTTGATTGTGAGGTGTGAAAAAAAAAGGTTGGTGTTAATTTCGTGTTCGGTACCATAATTTTTTTGTTGTATAGGGTCCTAAAAGATACCTCCACAGAGCTCTTTAGGGGTAAGGAATTAGGGCGCCGATAATCGTATCCGCTTAACAAAAAAAGAAAATACCACAAAGGGTTCTTCTACGTAAAGGTAGAAACCAATAAAGACTTAGGACTACCAACCTGACTTTTTTGTTACCAGTTTTTTTTCTTGTTTTTTTGATGTTAATTTTTTTGTTAATTTATTTTGTTTGTAAATCTGATGATTAAGCTGTCAATTAAATAAAATTAAACTTCCGACAGAAACGCCGGAAATAGAAAAAAAACGTTTTTTTATGTTTCGCCCAAGCGAAACGATGAGAGCTTAAGTCTTTTTTTTCAGGGGTGTCAAGGGTAGCGGAGTAGACGTGGAGTTAAGATGACCTGAACCCGATCATCGACCAACAACAATTTTGGGGGTATCCAAAACTGGCCACGGATACCTAAAGGTAGGGTGGGTAATGGCCTCACTGCACTAACATCCGCAGTGCCCTGATGTGCCAATAGTCCGTCCGTATATGTTTCCTTCCTTTTCCTCATTCCTTGGCCTGATATATGTTTTTGTCTGCAGGCGAGGTTGAGTTTCGGGGGCAAGATCCCCCCCCGTCCGACGAGCTGACGCCGTGCATCGCAAGCAGGCCGCGTCCCCCGGATCTCAACAATCCCACCTAACCTATTCCAACTCTTCCTATCTCTTTTTCCTACCTCATCCTTATCCTACCCTTCCACTTCACCCACCTCCACACCTCCTCTTGCCTCGCAACAAAATGGCGCCCAACGTCATTAAAGGGTGTTCCAACCCAGTTGGAACATTTTTTTTGGCGAATTAGTTTATGTTGTACTAGTTTCAGATTTTTTTATGTTGTATTGTCCTAACCAAACTTGCTGTGGATTTTTAAACCTCGTATGTCTGCGTCAGGAAGGCCACAGGCGTACCTAGTCGTATCGCGACGAGCGTTTGAAAATTCACAGTGACCGCGGTTAATGAATGTAATGTTTTTTCTGAAATTACTGGAGTTTTTGCAAAGGGCGTATGTCTGCACCAGGAAGGCCACAGGCGAACCTAGGTGTATCGCGACGTTCCTTTGCGAAAGCTTGAGTAAGATCAGTCAGTACATTTTTCGTTTTGTCTTTTACCTATTCCCATCCTAACTTTTTTTTCTTTTCTTTCTTTCTAATTTTTCAATTTTCTATTCCTAGTCTTGTTTTCTACTTGGACGATTGAATGTGCGAGACGTGTAGTCCAACATCATCGTTCGAAGATTTTTGTAAGTTTTATTCTACCGTTTCATGTCTTCTAGCAAGGTCCCTTGAGACTGTCTAGGATCGCGGGAACGGTAGGGGAAAACTTTGTCACGTAAATTGTTTGTGTTTCTAGTAGTTTTCCTATCCCATTATAGTCACATCAGGGGAAGTTTATATCTGTCCGTCTGATGTCTTTTTTTTTGCAGCGATGTCGTCAGTAAGGTCGTACCATGTCGCTCATAAGCTACCTAAAGCACCCCGTATGTTTATGGAAACCTGAAATTAACTTTTCGTTAGTGAGTAACAAAATCGTTTACATAAATCCTTTTGTTTCAATTACTAACTTTATTACATACATATTTTTCTTTGATTTATTTTTTTTGTACATTTTTCAAAGTTATTCTGATATTTTTTCTTGATTTGATTTTTCGTTAATTTTTTTTGTGTGTTATTTATTACAAAGTTATTGAAATTTTACATTTTTCTTAATTTTTTTTTGTTTTCTTAGTTTGTTAAGTTTGTTTTTGATAATTTTTCTTACTTTATAGAGTTAATTTGTTTTCATTATAGAAAACTAATTTAATTTTTTTGGTAAGACATAAAAATAACTTTACAAAGTTTTCTAAAATATTTTTTTTTAGAATTACATTTGTTAAAAGGTTATCTATTGTTTTTTCGTTTTTCGTTTTTCATTTTTCATTTTTCTATTATTATTATTATTTTTTTCTTATCGTTTCTTAGTACTTTTCGTGAGTAATTTAATTAGAAAGTTATTTTTTGAGTTACTTATTTATTTACAGTTAAATAGTTATAGTTTTTTGTAAGTTTAAATACAGGTTTTGAGAAATCAGTTATTTATTTAAAATCATTTTCTTTTCTTTTTTTCGTTTACATTATTTATTTACTCGTTTTCTTTATTTAGTAAAAATTTCTTTAGTTATTCATTATTTTTTTTGTAGTTATTTATTAAACTTTTTTGTTATTTATATATCCTTTTGTTTCAATATAAGGTTTTGTTTAGTTCAAGTTTACAGTTTTTTTTTCTAATTTATTTATTTTTTGTATACAGTTTTCGATAGGTTTACATTTTTTTTTTTGTTTGATTAATTTATTTTCCTTAATTATTTTTTTCAATTTATCTTTTTCTTTTTTTTTCTTATTCTATTTTCTATAAATTTACATTTTTTTTCATTGTTACATTATTTATTTATTTTTTTTTTTGATATTTTTATTTTCGTAAGATTAGTTATATACATGTAGGTTGCAGATACCAATAGGTGTTTTTCTAAATAGAGAATTTTTTAGTATTAGTGAAGAAATTCAGTTTCTTAGATAAAGTACTTATTTTTTTTGCAAACTCACCACTCTTGTTTTGTTGTTTTCTATATTCTTTGTTGATTGTTGAACCGATAAACGATGGCTTATTCCAGTAAAGAAGAGGAAGAGCGCATAAACCGCCTTATAAGGAATGCTGAAATAAATCAACCAAGATTAACCAGGTCGGCAAGTCAAGGGTTAGACCATACCTCTAGACAGCATATGATGTATTCTCCTCTTATTTCTGATAGGCAAATCCGAGCTGAATCCAACCAACCAGCTAGGGCTAGTATTCCTCTAGGTCGCGAGGAAACCTATAGCACAGTCGATTCAGTTTCTCCTCCCCCGTTTAGTCAACTTAGTGGGGTGAGAGAGGAGAATGTGTACGATAGGGAGAGTATCGGATCGATGAACGATACTGTGCGACCAGCGACAGGTTTTGTGCCTGATACTAGTAATAGGCCAGTATCAGTCCAGGCAGGTGGCTCAGGTAGTTCTAGGGACATCTTGGAGAGCCTAGCTCAAAGACCGCCTCCTTCTGTAATAAAACCAAAGGAAAAAAGATTACTACCAGAAGATATAAAAGCTTACATTAACTTGGCAATGGTAGAGGGTTTGTCTACTACCCGCCAAGTAATGCAAAGGGAAATGACCAATACCTTAAAGAGTGAGATTCAAAATCAACTTGGTGAATTCCTTAGGAATTTAAACATAGGGCCAACGAATCGTTCGTCTACCGATCAGACGTCTAGACCCGTGCCGGCGACCCAGCCACCAGTGCAGCAGTATCCTCCAGTTGATCCAGGTGGAAGCGCTTTTGTACCGGTTAATCAACCGAGTCGCCGAATACATGACCCGACGAGAAGACCTCAAGATAGGGGTAATCTTCCCGCTGGGTATGAGGAAATCCCGCCAGATCCTTATGTCAACTCTTATCCTATGCGAACTCCTAACCCATACGGCTGCCAACCGGAGTACTATGGTCCAACTCAGCATCCGAGACCCCAGGGTCCAATAAGATTGGATAGATGGGGTTTGAAGTTCGATGGCCAACCAACGACTATGACCGCTGAGGATTTCGTTCTTCGGGTTGAGATCCAGCGGAACAAGCATAGATGTTCCTGGGGCGAAGTGTTAAGAGATTTTCATTTACTTCTCTCAGGAAATGCTACCGAGTGGTACTGGCAGTTTCAGCGGACAAATTACCGTCATGACTGGCCAGCTTTGAAGGATGCCTTGCTGCGTCAGTATAGGAATACTCGCTCAGACTTCGAGATAATCCGAGACATCATGGATCGCAAGCAGCATTCCTGGGAGAGTAGTGAAGATTTCTTCATGGCAATAAACAGGATGAAATTCCAGTTAAGGGTCCCAATACCGGATGTAGAGATGGTGCGAATCCTGAAAAGAAATCTCAATGAAAGAATAGGGAAATTAGTTTACCCACAGGCCATCTTTACCTCGGATCAGCTGAGGACTGCGTGCAAGGATGCGGAAGTGGCATTTCCGAGGAAGGAATTGCCAAAAACCTTTGCTAAACCACCAGGCAAATATCCGGTTAACGAACTGGAATTGGAAGAGGAGTACCAACCGACTGATGAACAGCTTGCTGCTTATCAGTTCGGTACGGCTCGACCAAAAATTTCGCCTCGCAAATACGCGGACCCTACAAAATTAGAATGTTGGAACTGCAGAGTGCAGGGCCATACTTACTTTGATTGTGAGTCTGATGTGCGAAACGTGTTTTGCTACAAGTGTGGTCTAGAAGGCGTAATAACTCCACGTTGCCCACGATGCAATCAGGGAAACCGGTCTCGGGACGCGAAGGGTACGGGGGAATCGCGTGCCAATCCAAATCCGAACCCCCAATAGATTTTAAAAATTCCACCTCCGCTGATGGAGTGATGGAAACCCCTCTTTTGCAAGAGGGTGAGATAAAAATACAAATTTTAAAGCGAAAAGAAAAAGGAGAAATTATAAAAGAAGTAAATGAAAGAAATTTATACAAAATCAAACCGTTACATGTCCGTCTTCAGGAATATGAGAAAGCTCGTGCAAGAATTTTTAACGGTGCAATTAGCACACCTTCGAAAAATATTTTAAAGGCAAGGGCGAGATTCAAGGCCCGTAAAGATACATCAAAGAAGATATCTTCCACTATTTTAAATTTAGAATCCGATCCTCGGCCTTATGCCAAAATTAAAATAGGTTCGAGAGAGTTTTTAGGCTTATTAGACAGCGGTGCTAGTGTAAGCATATTAGGGAAAAATTGCGAACAATTGATTAAACAACTTGGTTGTCCTATTACACCCTTCAGTTCAGGAGTTAGGACCGCTGACGGAAAAAGACAATCAATTGTGGGCAAAATTTCCATTAGAGTCACGTATAAGGATAAAGAAGAGATTTTGACCTTCTTCCTCGTTCCCAGCTTGGACCAGGAGATCTATCTTGGAGTTGACTTTTGGAGAGTGTTCCAGTTAGCTCCGGGAATTATAAGTAGTATCTCGGTTGACGAACTATCAGATTCTCCAAATGCTCACCAGTTAACCTCGGATCAACAAGCCAGGCTGGATGCTGTCAAAGATATATTTTTAAGTTTTGAGCGCGATGGTCTTGGAAAGACTACCATGATGGAGCATGTCATCGATACAGGAGATGCTCTCCCTGTGAAACAGCGTCACTACCCTGTCTCTCCAGCGATACAAACACTGTTGTACGATGAGTTGGATCGGATGCTGAAACTCGGTGTGATTGAGGAGAGTGAAAGCCCGTGGTGTTCGCCAGTGGTACTCTTACGGAAACCCGGCAAAAACCGACTCTGTTTGGATTCCCGTAAGGTCAACGCACTGACGAAGAAAAATGCGAACCCTCTTCCCCACATTGAAGGACTCACCAGCCGATTTCCCGACGCGATTTACATGAGTAGCATCGATCTCAAGGAGGCCTTTTGGCAAATTCCGCTGGAGAAACAGAGTAGAGAAAAGACTGCCTTTGCGGTACCGGGAAGACCCTTGTACCAGTTCACTGTGATGCCGTTTGGGTTGTGCAATGCAGCTCAACGGTTGAGCCAGTTGATGGACAAGGTGATTCCTGCACGACTTAGGGAGCGCGTTTTTGTGTACCTCGATGACTTGCTTATCATGGCACCGGATTTTGATACCCATATCAGCCTGCTAAGCGAAGTAGCCGAATGCTTACGTATAGCCAATCTCACCATCAACATGAAGAAATCAAGGTTTTGCTTCAAAGAGTTAAAATACTTGGGCTTCATAGTTGGTGGTGGGAAATTTAAAACGGATCCGGCGAAAGTAGAGGCGATCGTGGATTTCCCGATCCCGAAAACCCCTAGGCAGATCCGTAGGCTGCTTGGAATGGCAGGCTGGTATCGGAAGTTCATAAAGGACTTTTCAACTTTGACTGCTCCTTTGACTGACCTGCTGAAGAAGAGAAGCGAGAAGTTCTTCATGACGGATGAAGCGCTGATGGCATTCGAGAATCTGAAGAAAGCGTTGATCTCAGCGCCGGTTCTTTCGCGCCCGGAGTTCACAAAAAGATTTTACATCCAATGTGATGCTTCTGACGCCGGGATCGGTGCTGTACTGGTTCAGTTGGACGAGGAAGGAGAGGAGGTACCGATCGCGTTTTTCTCTCAAAAATTTAATAAAAGTCAGAGGAACTACAGTGTCACCGAGAAGGAGTGTATGGCCGCGGTGATGGCTGTGAAGAAGTTCAGGCCGTATGTCGAGGGAATGGACTTTACAATCATAACGGACCATTCCAGCCTTAAATGGCTGATGAGCATGAAGGACCTTAGTGGCAAGCTTGCCAGGTGGAGTCTTTCGTTACAGTCCTATACCTTCGACATACAGCACAGTAAAGGAAGTCAACACGTAGTACCGGATACTCTTTCTCGGGTACATGTGGACTCTCTGACTATCGAGGACGTTGCCCCGTTGATTGACTTGAAGTCAGCGGAATTCCTTTCCGATGAATATTTAGACCTCATCGAGACGGTTTACAACCATAAAGACGAGCTTCCCGACTTAAAATACGAAGACGGATATGTTTATAAAAAAGTTTTTTAAAAAATTAGGCGAAGAAGAAATGTGGGAACATTCTTGGCTCCTTTGGGTACCATCAGGTTTAACCGAGGAAATTATAAAGAAGGTTCATGATCCTCCTAAATCCGCACACGGCGGCATAGCTAAAACTCTAGCTAAACTTAGAAATTATTTCTACTGGCCTAATATGACCGTGCATGTGCGTGAATACGTCTCTAATTGTAGTGTGTGTAAACAAAGTAAAGCGTCGAATCAAGTATCCCGTCCTCCTATTGTTACTTCATATTGTAGTAATCGTCCTTTTGAAAAAATATACATTGACTTTTTAGGACCATATCCAAGGTCAAAATTAGGAAATGTATACGTGTTTGTTGTATTAGATCATTTGTCCAAATTTGTGTTGTTGAAAGCGTTACGAAAAGCAAGTACTTCAAGCGTCATTAAATTTTTAAAAGAAGACGTCTTTAATATGTTTGGAGTACCAAATATCATCCATTCCGACAACGGAAAACAATTTGTATCCAAGGAATTCGAATCGATGATGGCTAAATACGGTATAAGGCATTTTAAAACCGCTCACTATGCACCGCAATCGAACGCGTCGGAGAGGGTGAACCGCTCCTTGTTGGCTGCTATTCGATCGTACCTAAAAGACGATCAAAGGTATTGGGATACGCACCTTAGCGACATCGCGTGTGCGTTAAGAAGCGCGGTTCATAGCTCTACCGGTGTGTCACCTTATTATGCATTATTCGGCACTAACATGATGACGCACGGTAGCAGTTATGAACTTGCCAAGAAGTTGCATGCGCTGGACGATAGCGAGCTGTTAACTCTTCCCCGACATGGTCGATTGCAGTGCATACGAAATCAAATTCGCGAAAACATAATTAAAGCCAACGATAAATCCTCAAAAATTTATAATGTCCGTACTAAAAACGTTCAATTTTCACCCGGACAAGAGGTGTATCGGAAAAATTTTGTGATGAGCGATTCGTCGAAAGGGTTATCAGCGAAACTCTCACCCAAGTATATTAAATGCCGCGTAGTTAAACGAATAGGAAATCAAATGTATGAGTTAGAAAACTTAATCGGAAAAAGACTTGGAATATATCACGCCAAAGATTTAAAACAATGAGCAGAATGCTTCAAAAACACGTTCGTTTGTTTTAAATACAAGCCGTAATTATCATTGTTGCTAATTCGTATCGTTTCTGTTTGTTATTTATTAATGTATTAAATTATCCGTGAGTATAACTTATTATATTTATTTAGCAACAGTTCGAAAAAGAAAAAAAAACAACCTATAACCACAAGTACCTGGAACTGTTTCATAAACACGGATATTTTAAGTATATATGTATTTATTATATTCATTGCATGCCTTATGTTCTAAATGTTACTTAATGTTAAATGTTCTTATTTATTTATTAGGATTTTAACTTATTTTATTAAACATTTGTGATAAAATGGTTCAACCATCCCATCTGTGATATTTTTACTCATTTTATTAATTTTACTAAGACTAATAGCTTTTAAATTTTTCTTTATCTGTGATAAAATGGTTCAACCCTTCCATCTGTGATATTTTTACTTACTTTATTAATTTTACTAAGACTAATAGCTTTTAAATTTTTCTTTATCTGTGATAAAATGGTTCAACCACCCCATCTGTGATTTGATTTTTTTTTATTAATTTTACTTATGCTAATAGCTTCTAAAATTGTTCTTTATCTGTGATAAAATGGTTTGACCATTCCATCTGTGATACTTTTAACTAACTTTATTAATCCTACTAAGACTGATAGCTTTAATTTTTTTTTCATCTGTGATATTTATATTTTCTTTTTTATTTTAGCTTAAGTAACTTATCTTTTAAAACTTGTGATACTTAATTTACTAATTTTACTAACTTAAATACTATCCGCAATGATTGAAAACTACGATCTGTGATATTTACAAAAGTTACTGATTTAACTAATCTATCGGCTATTTATTTATTTATTAATTTATTTATTAATTTATTAATTTTTATGTTTAACTATAATTTAACCAATCCAAAATAAGGTTATAAAAAAGATCACTCACCAACAATCACTTGTATGATGTAACGTAGAAATTCGTAGTGGTGGCGGATAGAGATGGGGGACATTAATGATAAGTGTTGATTCGTTGCATAGCAGGATTCATGAAAAACAAAATACATTTAAATTAGTAGGTACTCCCAATTAAATATAGGTAGATAGTTTTTTTGTATACACTTTAGGCTTAATAGAAGACATAGGTACTAGCTCGGCTTTTCTCGCAAATCTCTGACGAGCACCTCCGATCCACATATCTAGAAGTGTACCTCCCAGCATCCTTAACTTTGGTACACCAGACGCTCCAGCAGATGGGGGTTTCAACAAAATCCTGAAAAAGGAATGCTTATTGTTAAATGTGTAGATAGCTATGTATATATGTGCAATTTCAGGTGTCTAGTTGAATAATTACTAATTATAAATAAAAAGTAATTCGTTTTTCCTTTGACTAACGTTGAGGTAGGTCGGCAACCTACGCTGGTTATTGTTAGGGTCATTGACCTTCTATCTATAGAAAGAAAAAACAAAATGGAAGCCGACTTAATTTTATAAAATTAATACTAACCTCTACTTAATGGTAGTACAAAAGTTTGCCCGGCCTAAATCGTGGGTTTTTCCCCACAATTATCAAAAAACTCCCTTAATCTAGGAAAGAAAAATCAAGCAAATAAAATCCAATAAAACTAATTGTGTATTTCAAACACTCACCCATCTCAGCATCCCTTGTACCTCCAGTTCCTCGCCTACATCCGAGTCCCATTCCACTTCCCAGGCATCCAGAATCCTTGTTTTTTGCTTTTTATTGAGAGTATATCTCAATAAACAGCAAATTTTGTTGTGGATGCCTTCCATTAACCGCATCCTCAATCCTAAGGTGGTAAAATAAAAAAAAGAATAGTTAAATAAGAAACAAATAAATCTCATACTTACCCAAAACTTGTTGACTCGTTGGATGTTGTTTATTTTGTGTTGTAGCTGTCACTTGCCTCATTGTTGGTCTCCATGGAAACTCTCCATAACTCAGTGGAGAGAAATTCCATGGGAAAGCAATGGGTGCGTTCCGGAAGAGATCTGGGTTTGGTGTATTGTCGTTTAAGTTGGTTGAATTGTTAAGTTGCATGTGAATGAAACTTTGTTTTATGTCCGTGTTTAGTTTTCAGTATTGACGTTTAATGCATGTCATTGCAGTGGTTAGGTGATTCGTATTCATACGTTTTGTGGTTACTTTGTCATTATGTGTATGGATTTTTTTTAAATGTTCTGGTTTCATGTGGTTCGGTGTTACAGGTCTCTCCGATTTCGACCGTGGAACACACCCTTAGTTCTTGGGACACCGATACCCCTATTCTGTTGGAAGTGTTCTAATACCTACGTGGTTTCCCACTATTTGAGTGTGATGATGTTGGTTGGGGGTATATGTATGGATAGGTGGATCGGATGATGTGTTCCTGTTAGAGATAGAATACATCATCCGAATATTTTTTTGCCGGTGTTTGTGGGATGATAATTTCAGCCCTCCCTCATTTGGCCATCTACCACACAGTGGATTAAAAAGTGAGTGATAGTGGTAGAATTAAATTCAAATATTAAAAAAGAAACAGTTGGACCACCAGATTCTAAAATAGTTAGTTTTTTTAATTAATTTGTTTTTAACGCGAATATGTATAAAAATTAATTCTTTATAGGAAAGAAAAGATATTTAAGAAAGTGAAATAAGTGGAATGTTAATTGGTGCCAACAATTTTGGATAAAGAAACCCAGCAAACAACAAGAAAAGGTGGTGAGTCTGTTAATTTAGCGAAGAATAGGAATTTACTTAGGATTATTTTTTTTTTATAATAGTTTGATTCCCGGCGGCCCGAATTAAATTATGGAGAGCGGGGCCGCCGCCCAAAAAAAAAAAAAACAAAAAAATTTGAAATTTAATAAAAATTCAAACAAATTTTGAAATTGGATAAAATTCAAAAAAATTTTGAAAGTGAACAAAATTAAAAATTGAACACAAATTTGAAATTAAATAAAATTTAAAAACTAAAACCCAAAGAAGAAAAATTTGAAATTAAAGGAAATAAAAAACAAAAATAACTTGAAAGAAAAGGAAATTTAGACGGGAACCAAATTGAAGGAGAAAAAAGCAATCAATTTATAAATTATATAAACATATGCGTACATCTCCATATCATACATATATTTCTTCGTACCTAACCAGTGGATCTTTTTGTGTTTGTGATTGTCCTATATTTAAGTTTTTTTTTTGAAATTTAACAAATTAATTTATCGGCGTGGAAGTTATTATTTTTTTTGTTTATTTCCATAATCTTGTTCTTTTTTTCGTCATATTTGATTGTGAGGTGTGAAAAAAAAAGGTTGGTGTTAATTTCGTGTTCGGTACCATAATTTTTTTGTTGTATAGGGTCCTAAAAGATACCTCCACAGAGCTCTTTAGGGGTAAGGAATTAGGGCGCCGATAATCGTATCCGCTTAACAAAAAAAGAAAATACCACAAAGGGTTCTTCTACGTAAAGGTAGAAACCAATAAAGACTTAGGACTACCAACCTGACTTTTTTGTTACCAGTTTTTTTTCTTGTTTTTTTGATGTTAATTTTTTTGTTAATTTATTTTGTTTGTAAATCTGATGATTAAGCTGTCAATTAAATAAAATTAAACTTCCGACAGAAACGCCGGAAATAGAAAAAAACGTTTTTTTATGTTTCGCCCAAGCGAAACGATGAGAGCTTAAGTCTTTTTTTTTCAGGGGTGTCAAGGGTAGCGGAGTAGACGTGGAGTTAAGATGACCTGAACCCGATCATCGACCAACAACAATTTTGGGGGTATCCAAAACTGGCCACGGATACCTAAAGGTAGGGTGGGTAATGGCCTCACTGCACTAACATCCGCAGTGCCCTGATGTGCCAATAGTCCGTCCGTATATGTTTCCTTTCTTTTCCTCATTCCTTGGCCTGATATATGTTTTTGTCTGCAGGCGAGGTTGAGTTTCAGGGGCAAGATCCCCCCCCGTCCGACGAGCTGACGCCGTGCATCGCAAGCAGGCCGCGTCCCCCGGATCTCAACAATCCCACCTAACCTATTCCAACTCTTCCTATCTCTTTTTCCTACCTCATCCTTATCCTACCCTTCCACTTCACCCACCTCCACACCTCCTCTTGCCTCGCAACAAGCATAACAACCTTTTGTCTGCCTGTTCTGCAGATATGGACTAACACGGATAGATGGAAGTTTTTTTTTCTTTTCGTTATTATCGATAAAAACACAGATCAGAGGCGATAATCATAAATCATCTTCGTCTTCATTATTGTTTTGAAAATTAATTTTTAATAATAAATAATTTAATAAACTCGAACTCGAAAAAACTTTTTCACTTTTGGTTACAGCAGCTGACTTCTCAATTGTTTTTGACAGCTGACAGAACTCTCCACAAATATTTTTCTGCTGTAGTTTTCGTTTTAATTTCTATCTGCACTTGGAGACCGCCGAAAAATTTCGTTTCGCATCAGCAGCGTACTAGGCTTAATACTGAGTTACGTAGCTGTCAATTGCTTCGTTGTTGGTCTCCATGCCTTAGTGGAGAGAAATTGAACGGGAAAGCAATGAGTGCGTTCCGGAGGAGATCTGGGTTTTGTGTACTGTCCTTTAAGTTGGTTGAAGGGTTAAGTTGCATGTGAATGAAACTTTGTTGTATGTCCGTGTTCAGTTTTCATTACTGACTGTTATTACATGTCATTGCAGTGGTTAGGTGATTTTAATTTATCAAAATCAAATGGGTTGGCGCAACAGTCCGTTGTTAACCATTGCCTAGTGACTTACAACTCTCAACCATTCCTGTGTGCGAGTACTGTTGTTAGGAATGGTAGGGTACTACAATTTTAGGTCGAATCCGAACGGCTAGTTTGAGAAAGCACTTTTTCATGACAAGAATTACTCTTGAAGGATTTGTCAATTCCTCGCAAGAGGCAGTACCCGCGAAAATTATTTTATTTTTTTTAAATTAAGGTGGCACAGGCAGGGATTGAACCCAAGACCCCTTGCATGACAGTCCAACGCACTAACCATCATGCCACGGGTACTACGATTTTAATTTATAGGTTTTGTAATTATTTGCATTTTGATTTTTATAGTGTTCTCTTCCGTTGTAGTTTTCTGTTTCATTTATTCCACTCGCAATTTTGGAACGCACCCTTGGTTCTTGGGACACTGATACGCCTATTCTGTTGGAAATATACTAATACCTACGTGGTAATATTGGTTGGGGTATAGACTGTGTGGATAGATGGATCGGATGATGTGTATAAATAGAATACATCCATCATCTGAATATTTTTTTGCCGGTATGGGTGTGATGATAATTTCAGCACTCCCTCATTTGGCCAGCTACCACACAGTGGAGTAGAAAGTGAGTGATTAAGATAGAGTGATTGAAATTCATATACAAGATAAAAAGAAAATAAGCAGTTGGACCAGCAAACAAAGACTTCTGGAAAGAAAAGTGACTAGTGAATTAAGACTAGTAAAATCTAAGTTTAATTTTAATTGGAGCCAACAACTCTGGAAGATTGAAGAAAGCCGTAAATAACGAAAGTTGGTGAGTCCGGTGAATTTTAGTATAGTAAGTTGATTATTGTTATAGCGGAAATAGCGATTATATATAATATATATATTATTTATACATATATAACCATTCATAACCTGTGGATCTTTTTGTGTTTGCGATTGTCCTATATTTAATTTTTGTTTTGCTGTTTTTAAATTATTTCGTTAATTAATTCATTAAGTTTAGATCATCGGAGTGGGAATTGTTTTTTTGTTTTTAATATTTGAATGTGAAGTGCGAAAAAAACGGTTGGTGTAAGTTTCGTGTTCGGTCCCGTACGTTTTTTTATAGGGTCCTAAAAGCTTCCTCCTGAAAGCTCTTTAAAGGTAGGAAATTAGGGCTCCGTTGATCGTTTTGGATTAATAAAACAAAAAATATCGAAAAGGGTACTTCTACGCAAAGGTAGAAATGAAGACGTAGGGCTACCAACCTGGCTTTTTTTTGTTACCATTGTCTTTTGTTCTTTTTCTTGTTTTATGGTGTTAATTTTTTGTTAAGATATTTTGTTTATACATCTTTTTTTTGTTATAACTATTACAAATCTAAACTATGATTACTCTGTCATTTAAACAAAAAAAATTCCGACCAAACTCCGGAAACAAAAAAAGGAAAAAAAACAGTTTTTTATGTTTCGCCCAAGCGAAAAAATGAAAGATTAATTTTCTTTTCAGGGGTGCCAGGGGTAGCGGAGTGGGCGTGAAACTAAGATGACCTGAAACCGATCATCAACCAATAATTTGGGGGTATCGAATACTGGCCGCGGATACCTAAAGGTAGGTTGGGTAATGGTCTCACTGCACTAACATCCGCAGTGCCATGATGTGCCAATAGTCCATCCGTGTATGTTTCCTTCCTTTTCCTTATTCCTTGGCCTGATATATGTTTTTGCTTGCAGACGAGGTTGAGTTTCAGGGGCGAGATCCCCCCCGTTCGACTAGCTGACGCCGTGCACCGCAATCAGGCCGCGCCCCCCGGAGCTCAACAGTCCCACCTAACCTTTTCCAAATCATCCATCTCTTTTTTCTACCCTTCCACTTCACCCACCTCCGCGCCTCCTCTTGCCACGCAACAAAATGGCACTCAAAGGTGTTAAAGGGTGTTCGAATTAGGTATGTGGTACTAGTTTAACCATACTTACTGTGGATTTTTAAACCTCGTATGTCTGCGTCATGAAGGCCACAGGCGTACCTAGTCGTATCGCGACGAGCGTTTGAAAATTCACAATGACGGCGGTTAATGAATGCAATGTTATTTCTGGAATTACTGGAGTTTTTGCAAAGGGCGTATGTCTGCACCACGAAGGCCACAGGCGAAGCTAGGTGTATCGCGACGTTCCTTTGCGAAAGCTTGAGTAAGGTCAGTCAGTACTTATACCTATTCCCATCCTTATTTTTTTTTACATTTATTTGTTTCTAATTTTTCAATTTTCTATTCCTAGTCTTGTTTTCTACTTGGACGATTTAAGGTGCGAGACGTGTAGTCCGACATCATTGTTCCAAAATTTTTGTAAGTTTTATCCTACCATTTCATGTCTTCTAGCAAGGTCCTTTGAGACTGTCTAGGATTGCGGGGATAGCAGGGGAAAACTTTGTAACGTAAATCGTTTGTGTTTCTAGTAGTTTTCCTATCCTATTATGGTCACATCAGGGTAAGTTTATTCTGTCCGTCTGATGTCTTTCTTCACAGCGATATCTTTAGTAGGGTCGTACCATGTCGCTCATAAGCTACCTGAAGCACCCCGTATGTTTTTGGAAAACCGAAACTAACTTTTCATCAGTAAGTGAGGAAATCGCTTAAATCTTCTTGTTTGATTATTATTATTTTGATTACATATTTTTTTGATATATTTTTTGTGTACATTGGTGAGATACTTTTCAAAAAGTTATTTTCTTATTCTTTTTGTGTTTGATTTTTTTTGTTATTTATTTCTATTTACATTTCATTACAAAATTATTGGAACTTTATATTTTTTCTTAAATTTTTTCTTTTGTTTTCTTAGGTTGTTAAGTTTGTTTTCGATAAGTTTTCTTAATTTATTGAGTTAATTTGTTTTCATTATAGAAGTCTAATTTAATTTTTGGTAAGATATACAAATTTAAAAATAATTTTACAAAGTTTTCTAAAAAAGTTTTTTAGAATTACATTTGTTAAAATGATATCTATTGTTTTTCCTTTTTCTATTAATATTATTATTCTTTCTTAATCGTTCTTAGTATTTTTAGTGAATGATTTAATTTGAGTTATTTATTTATTTACAGTGACATGGTTACATTTTTTTTTTTTGTAAGTTTAAGTACTGGTTTTGAGTAATTCGTTATTTATATACAACATTTTTCTTTGCTTTTTTCGTTTACATTATTTATTTACTAGTTTTCGTTATTTATTAAAAATTTATTTAGCTATTTATTATTTTGTTGGTTATTTATTAAACTTTTTGCTGTTTATATATCTTTTTGTTACAATATAAGGTTTTGTTTGGTTCAAGTTTACCATTTACAGTTTTTTTTTTTCTTATTTATTTATTTTTCGTATACAATTTTCGTTAAGTATACATTTTGTTTTTGTTTGATTAATTTATTTATCTTAATTTAGTATTTCGAATTTATTTTGTTCTTTTTTTTTTTATTCTAGTTTCGTTAAGTTTATATTTTTTCATCAATACTTTATTTATTTATTTTTGTTTACATTTTCGTTTTCGTGAGGTTAGTTGTGTGCGATACTGTGCGACCAGAGACAGGTCTTGTGCCTGATACTAGTAATAGACCGGTATCTGTTCAGGCAGCTGGCTCTGGTAGTTCCAGGGACATCTTAGAGAGCCTAGCTCAAAGTCCACCTCCTTCTGTAATGAAACCAAAAGAAAAAATATTATTACCAGAAGATATAAAGGCTTACATTAACTTAGCCATGGTAGGTTTGTCTACTACCCGACAAGTTATGCAAATGACCAATACCTTAAAGAGTGAAATCCAAAATCAACTAGGTGAATTCCTTAGCAATTTTAATATAGGGCCAAACAATTTCTTCTACTGATCAGATGCCTGGACCCGTGCCGACGACCCAGCCACCAGCGCAGCAGTATCCTCCAGTTGATCCAGGTGAAAGCGCGTTTGTACCGGTTAATCAACCGTGTCACCGAATACATGACCCGACGAGGAGACATCAAGATAGGGGTAATCTTCCCGCTGCGTATGATGAAATCCCGTCAGATCCCTATGCCAGCTTTTACCCTATGCGAACTCCTAACCCATACGGCTACCAACCGGAGTACTACGGCCCAACTCAGGATCCGAGACCCCAAGGTCCAATAAGATTGGATAGATGGAGCTTGAAATTCGATGGCCAACCAGCGACTATGACCGCTGAGGATTTTGTACTTTGGGTTGAGATCCAGCGGAACAAGCATAGATTTTAATGGGCAGACGTATTAAGAGATTTTGATCTACTTCTCTCAGGAAATGCTACCGAGTGGTACTGACAGTTTCAGCGGACAAATTACCATCATGACTGGCAAGCTTTGAAGGATGCCTTGCTGCTTCAGTATAGAAATATTCGCTTTGACTTCGAGATAATCCGAGACATTATGGATCGCAAGAGGCATTTCTGGGAGAATAGCGAAGATTTTTGTATGGCTAGAAATAAGATGAAATTCCAGTTAAGGGTCCCAACACCGGTTGTAGAGATGGTACGGATTCTGAAAAGAAATGTAAATGAAAGAATAGGGAAATTAGTTTACCCTCAGGCCATCTTCACCTCGGATCAGCTGAGGACTGCTTGCAAGGATGCAGAAGTGACATTTCTGAGGAAGGAATTGCCAAAACCATTTGCCAAACCACCCGGCAATTATTCAGTTAATGAACTGCAATTGGAGGAGGAGTACCAACCCGCTGATGAACAGCTTGCTGCTTATGCGATGTACGATGCAATCAGGGAAACCGTTCTCGGGACGCGAAGGGTACGGGGGAATCGCGTGTCAATCCAAATCAAAACCGCCAATAGATTTTAAAAATTCCACCTCCGCCACCCTCTTGCAACAGAATGAGATAAAAATCCAAATTTTAAAACGAGAAATTATAAAAAATTAGGTAACAGAAAGAGAGAGGTATGAAATTAAACCGTTACATAATACATGGGCATCTTCAGGAATATGAGAAAGCTCAGGCAAGAATTTTTAACGGTGAAATTAGCACTCCTTCGAAAAATATTTTAAAGGCAAGGGCGAGATTCAAGGCCCGTAAAGATACTTCAAAGAAAATATCTTCCACTATTTTAAATTTAGAATCCGATCCTTGGTCTTATGCCAAAATTAAAATAGGTTCGATAGAGTTTTTAGGCTTACTAGACAGTGGTGTGGTGTAAGCATATTGGGAAAAAATTGCAAACAGTTGATTGAACAACTTGGTTGTCCTATTATACCCTTTAGTTCAGGAGTTAGGACCGCTGACGGAAAAAGTCAATCAATAATGGCAAAATTTCTATTAACGTTACTTAGGCCCCTATTATGGTTGGCGAATCGAACGTTCGACGTGAGATGTTTTCATTGGCGAACTAACCCATTCGACGTATTACGGTTGGCGAACTTTACAATTCGAGTTCGAAATTCAGTGCTACCATACAAAAAAAAAAATAACAGTCATAATAAACGTCAACTCATGAAATTTCAAAAAAACTGTTGTGTTCATTAATTGATAATTTTCATACGAGTATTTAGTACCCGTAGCATGATGGTTAGTGCGTTGGACTGTCATGCAAGAGGTCTTGGGTTCAATCCCTGCCTGTGCCACCTTAATTAAAAAAAAAAAAAATAATTTTCACGGGTACTGCCTCTTGCGAGGAATTGACAAATCCTTCAAGAGTAATTCTTGTCATGAAAAAGTGCTTTCTCAAACTAGCCGTTCGGATTCGGCCTTAAATTGTAGGTCCCTTCCATTCCTGACAACAGTACTCGCACACAGGAATGGTTGAGAGTTGTAAGTCACTAGGCCCTGGTTCACAACGGACTGTTGCGCCACCCCATTTGATTTGATTTAATAAAATTACAAAATAAACCAAAATGATAAGCAATATAGATTTGTTTTTTGGAGAAAACGAAAATAACAGAAACAAAGTAAGAATACTTCGACTGCGCAAGAATATTCGAGACAACTCTAATGTATTGGAACTCCCTAATCATCTGTAAGTAGAAACAATATTTTGTGCAGGAAGTTCTTTTAATTCTAATAAATTCCTTAAGTTTCAGATCATATTTTCGACTGAATAAGGAAGCGTTTGTTTTCGTATTAAACAAGTTGGAAGGCCAATTTAAAAATGCAAGCACCTCTTCAATCCCTGCTGTACTAAAATTAGCTTGTGCCCTTAGATTTTTTGCTAGTGGGAGTTATCAAAGCAGCGTAGGAAATGATTTTGAAGAATATTAAAAGAAGTTGTGTGTGCAATCGAACATAAATTATGTCCAACCTGGATCAGTCTCAACATGTCATCCGATGAGAAACAAAATGCACGAAACTATTTTTTTTCAACGTCCAGGTTACCAGGAGTAATTGGATGTGTTGACGGGATCCATATAGGAATCGTTGCTCCGATTGAGTTACGTCATCAGTATCTTAACCGAAAAGGATATTACAGTTTAAACGCAATGATAGTAAGTGTTTTCCTTGAGAATAGCTTTTGTTTTTTAATGCAAGTTTTTAAGGCGTGTGACCATAACATGTGTATTCGTTATGTTGACGCAAGATATCCTGGATCGACCCATGATTCCTTTGTATGGAACTGCAGTAATCTTAAGTCAGTTCTTGAAACGTGGTACCAAAGAGGAGAACGTTCAATGTTCCTTGGTAGTATTTATATTTTTATTTTTATTTCGTCGTTCAATAATTTCTTCTTATTTTTAGGAGACGCCGCCGGTTACCCACTATCGTCTTGTTTGCTCACTCCTTTCAGAAACGTAAGTTCCGGTTCAAGGCAGTCTTTATTCAATAAGCAACACGCCAAAGGCAGAAATATAATAGAAAGGACTATTGGCGTTCTTAAGAGTCGATTTCGCTGTCTTTTAAATGAAAGGAAAATGCATTACGCTCCTTCAAAGGCAAAACAAATTGTGAATGCATGCTGTGCCTTGCATAACATTTGTATAAAATACCGAGTTACAGATCCCGAGATTGTAGAAGAGGAAATATCTTTACCAACAGAAGGAATACAACTCGAAACTCCAAGCAGTGCTGAAGCCGAACGCAGAAGAAATCAAATAATGGAATCTCTGTAAATAAAAAACAACATTGGGATGAAATTCAAGTTCAAGTTTATTTTGCTTTCATAAATAATAAAAAATATATTTGATTTAAAAATTAAGTCGTAACTCTTTATTAACAAGAAAAAAAGGAAAAGAATTCATTCATAACTATAAGAAAAGTACAAGGAAAAAAAATTATTTTAATTTTTTAAATTAAATTTAAGCATCTCCAATTCGTGCTTTTTCGTTTCCATTTCCAGATACTCAGCATGGCGACGGTTTTTATCGAAATTTTCTTTTTCTTTCCTTTTTTCTGCTGCTTTTAATAGAGCAAGCTTCTCTCTTTGAATTTCGTAGCTTTTTCTGGAAAATCTGGCGATGTCGGACAGAAAACTTAACTTTTCTTTTTCGATTTTTACCAACTCTGTCTGTGTTGCAGTTTGGCCTTGTAACAAGCGAAGGCGTTCTTTTTCAGAATTTTCATTCATTGTGGTTCTTTTCATTGCTGGTAGTGGGGGCGGGGGTGATTTTTGTTTATCGGCTTCACCAGGGTCTTTTTCGTTGAGCACTTCAATGTCTTGTAAGCCGATAATTAAGTCCTCTGAAATTTGGTGAGATGAACCAAAGCACATACCTTCTGGCCTTACAGCTTGCTCAAGTCCAAGCAGCTCATCCACAGCTTGTTCCAAAGGTGTTAAGGAAACTTGAAAGTATTTACCTCCACCAGTTGCCACCACTTCGGCTTTATTCATCGAAAGTTTCCTTTTGATTTTGAGCTTATAATCCAGCCAAACCTGTTGAATGAATACCAATTTTATTCGGAAAGTTTTTTTTTTCAAATTCACATTACCTTGTGCCATTCTTTTCCATCACGAGTAGGTGGCCCAAGTGAGTTGAGGGTTGTAGCAAATTGGTCCCAATATTCCTTTTGGTTTTTTTTGGAAGAACCAAACTCTCCAACACCTCTCGCTAGATTTGGGTTCGATTCCATCAGTTCGACTAGCTTTTCGAACTGATTTTTATTAGTTCTCTTGCAGCTGAATAAAAAAAATTCATTGATTCATGTTATTTTATAAAAGAAATGAAATAAACATATGTACTTACATTGTTTTATTTTCCGACATTTCTTTTGCATAAGCTTCGACCTTTTCTCACACAATATGAACGTTCAACAAAAAATAACTCGAATGACGTTCAAATTAACGAACATTCGATAACGACAATAGAGTGAGACCAAACTTCGAAAAAGTAATGACATTTAAGTCGAATCAACGGTTCTCAATTCGCCAACGGTAATACCAATTTCTCACACTCACACGTTTATTCATTCGACTCGCCAATGGTAATAGGGGTATTATACAGATAAAGAAGAGATGTTGACTTTCTTCCTCGTTCCCAGCTTGAACCAGGAGATCTATTTTAGAGTTGAGTTTTGGAGAGTGTTCCAGCTTGCTCCGGGAATTATAAGAAGTATCTCGGTTGACGAACAATCGGATTCTCCAAATGCTCAATATTTAACCTCTGATCAACAGGCCAAGCTGCATGCAGTCAAAGATAAATTCTTATGTTTCGAGTGCGATGGTCTTGGAAAGACTACCATGATGGAGCATTTCATTGATACAGGAGATGCTCTCCCTGTGAAACAGCGTCACTACCCTGTCTCTCCAGCGATACAATCACTGTTGTACGATGAGTTGGATCGGATGCTGAAACTCGGTGTGATTGAGGAGAGTGAAAGTACTGTTGGAGTAACAAACAAGTTCTATCACTATGATTTTACAAACAGTTCTTTTTGTAATTGCATATTGTACTAAAATAAAGTTATCTCTTTTATTCTCAAAAGGATCATAAAAAAACAAAAGCTTTGGTATCTAACAAATCTAAAACTTATCATTTTGTAAAACGCGTGCACATAAAGTAATTTCTTCTATTTGCATTTATAATAAAAGTCTTAAATACAAATTATCTATTTCTTTTATTTTATTGGAATACGGAAAAAGTAAAGAGTATAATAAACTTCAACAGGCTATCCCTTTACCGCATATAGACCCTTATATGGTTCACCAAATTCAACATTATTTATTTCTATTATTATTGCACGAGTGGTACAGAAATGCAATGTAGGATTAAACTAGGTCTATTTTACTATGATAAAACGGTTTTTATTTTTCGCCAGAGATCTGTCACTCTCCAATAAGCTCATTCTTTAAAGAGCACGTGCCAAGTGTATTTCCGTGAAAGAAGTTCGATTTTTGATACAGTTTTTTTTATAATAAACAGCTAAGTTCCACAAAATAAAAAAAATGTTTCTTATGTATTTATAGTTCTTTTTTAAGTTTATTATCTTTTTTTTTTATTTATATAAGTAAATATGCCTTTTTTATTGGCTTTTTCTAAGAGACCATATATGGACCTTCATGCATTGTAGGCTTTTTACTTTCTTTTCGTTAGGACCACATGTGGTCTTATATGCATTGGTGACTTAACAGACTGAGTGATGTAAAAATGTGTATTTTGCTTGTAGGATAAATTTAAAGAGTTTTTATGGCAATAATAAACTTGTCAGTGCTATACCTGGCGATGGCTGTCAAAGCGATGACGATCTAGCTTCGGATTCTGGTGATGAATATGTACCTCAGAGTGAACATCGAAGAAGTTCAGTGGTAATCCCGGAGACAGATAGCAATTGTTCCGATGACGAACCCGAAATAATTCTTCCGAACACAACAAAATCGATATCGAAAAAAGCAAAGCCTGCTTAAGTTAAATGGGTAACGCAACATTTAGACCCCTTTGACGGGGAAAATTTTAAATTTACAGGAATAACGCAGTTACCTGAGTTTATTGAAAAACAGGAATCACCTGCAGATTTTTTTTTATTCCTTTTTTCAAATGAGCTTATCGACACCATAGTAGAGCAAATAAATCTAAAATCTGTACAAGATAACATTAACAAACCAGCAAACATTAGTCAACATGAAATGGAAAAATTTATTGGAATGATAATTTTCATGTCAATAGTAAAACTAACTGCATCGCGGCACTATTGGAACAAGACTATTCGACAATCACAAATATACGAAATTATGACATGTAACAGATTTGAAGCCATAAAAAAAAATTCACTTCAATGACAACCACAATTGTATTCCCTATGGCAATCCAGGACATGACAAGTTTTTTAAAGTGCGACCACTTTTGAACGGCATTAGGCAGCAACTTTTACTTGTGCCAAAAGAAGAATTTTTAGCAGTTGATGAACAAATAATTCCCACTAAAGTTAGACATAACCTCAAACAGTACAATCCCGCAAAACCTCATAAATGGGGATACAAAAATCAAGTCTTGAGTGGGGTATCTGGATTTAGTTATGATTTTGACATTTTCGCAGGTGATCAAAGTAATACCCGTCCTGAAGGCGCTCCTGACTTAGTGGAAATGTCGTAACTCGTCTCACGGCAACTGTACCTAGAAATGTCAACCATAAAATCTTCTTTGACAATTTTTTCAACAGTCCTAAACTTCAGGTTCGTCTTACGAAAATTGGTCTATTGCTATTAGGTACTGTGCGTCTTAACCGTGTTCCCAATTTAGAAATGCCTTCAGAAAAAGAACTTAAGAAAAAGGGAAGAGGATTCTACATTGAAAAAGTTGCTGTCATAGAAGGGGTTCGGATAAGTGCTGTCACTTGGTTTGATAACAAGCCAGTTCATATGCTTTCAACATAATATGTAGGAAGCGAACCAGCTACTACAAAAAAAAAGATATTTTAGAAAAGAGAAAATGTTTAAGGATAGTAACTGCCCTCAGGCTATAACAGTTTACCATCAGCATATGGGAGGTGTGGATTTATTGGATTCTATGCTTGGCTTATATAGAATTCATTTACGGTCCAAAAAATGGTATAAGAAACTTTTTTTTTCATATGGTGGATATGTGTGTTGTCAATTCTTGGAATCTGTGGCGAAGGAATAATCCAGAATGATATATGGCTCTTTTTGACTTCAAGCAAGCAATCTCCGAACACCTATGCAAATCCGGAAAAACTGTAAGGGCGCCCTACAATTTTGGGTACTGACCTAAGCAGAGATGGAACTCCACTACATTGCGAAAGTCATTTAGTCAAGGAAGTCCAGCACCATCTAATTCCGGCACACCAACTCGACTTAAAACACCGACAGCAAAACGAGTGAGAACTGACAAAGTTGACCACATGCCTAAATGTAACGTGTTCTTATGCTACAATGATAAGAGGAACTGTCCGGCTAAATTCCACGAATAATAATAATCATTCATCATTTAGCCTTTAATGCATAATAAACCATATATGGGCTCTTAATTTTTGATTGAAAATGGCCTTAGTGCATGATGACCCATATATGGGTTCTTTATGTAAAACATAATATAATATATACATACATATATAAAAAAAAAAACTATTTAAAACTGAAGGGTGTTCCGGTATCTCTTTGGCTGGCATGCTTGCAATGGGCTCAGCTCGTCGAAAATGGCTGGGTTCTTGCCAAGGGATACCAAAACGTGTGTTACGTAAAATCATGCCGAGTTGTAGGTATAAAAACACAGATAATACAAAATAATTTGGATCTAAAAAATTTTAGGACCATAAATTCATCCTTAAGAAAAACAAATGAATTACCATTCGAATTTCGACAAATTGAAAGGATTGATAGAGAAAGAAATTTCAAGTAACAACCTTAGAGAAGGAAGGATCGATGTTATGTCTATAAGAGGTATATATATCTCACCCACGCATCAGTATAATGTGGTACGTCCTTGGCTACTGCTTCCTCGATGTCCTTTGCAGTAACCCCCTAACTTCGTATGTGATGAGTTGATGACTTACCGAAGGTTTTCTAAAATGGTCGCATTCACCCTATGAATAATATTCTAGTAATCTATGAAAATTACTAAGTCGTAAAATTCATCTCTTTATCAATTTAAAGTCGTAATTCATTAATTTTTTTTTAAACGTTATAAATTTTATTTTATTTTGGAAAGAAAGTAAATAAAATATGCATACATATGTAAAGGTGATAAAAAACATCTACATATATAAACTAAAGAACAAAAATGAGATGAAAATAATAATATGCAAATAGGATGAAAACTATCAGTCTTATTTAAAAACGCTGTATAAAGCCTACATAAAGTTATGTAATCTCTATAATGCCGCTAAACGCAAAAATGCTATTTATGAAACTTATACAAGGTTGCATAGTCCTATAATAAGCTAAACGCGTTTTGAGGTTGGATAGAGCCTACATAATGAAATTTTTTTTATTATTATTTCGTAAATGTCATTTTGATTTCTCTCCGCTCTTTTTGAAATTAAAATAAAAACAATAATGCCTCTCCAGTTTAGCTCGTGAGCCGAAGAAACGAAGAATTAAAAAAATATAGATTTTCGAAAGAGAATATCATAAAAATAATTGGAATTATTTTGTTATATTTTAGTTGTTATGACAACAAGCTGATTTTATAGACATTTTGGTACTTTTTTTGATATAGGCATTGTATAACTAAAATTTATAGCAGAATTTTTTATAAATAGGAATTTTCGCAACGTTACATAGAGCCTACATAAATCCTTATTCACTGTATAACTATTCATCTGTTTAGCGAATTCTATTAAATAAGACTGTATATGTCTAAATCTTATGTTATTTTATGTATTTTATAAAACTGTTTTTGTATTCGTTTTTAATTTCTTCTTTTTTTTATTTCGCAGTCCTTTTGTATTTTCTTATAATTTCAGTTTTTTGTTTTGTTTTCAAACTATGTGTGTATTGAGCGTATATTTCAAAGCAATTTCCAACAATAAAATTCACGATCAAATTTAAATAAGTAAAAATCACTTACCAAGCTTTCTCAAACGTGTAGAATTATAAAAAATTTAACCTTGTTGTTATTGTGGCGATCAATGGATTTTGTTTTTGTTGTTTCAGCCGTCGAGGTGGTGCACCGCTTGCTTCGAGGATAAGCATACAATCCAAAGTAATGATCGTTGAACGATAAAAGTGTACCTATTTTCAATAAGATTTATATTGAAAAATTGCTTTAATTTTTTTTTTGGATTTTAATTAAATTACTTTAGTTTAATTGTCTATTTTGCTATATTTTTTTTTTCTTTAGATTTAAGTTTGATATTTTGTTACTCTTGACTTAAAATTTTAATTTTTTTTAAACTTTAGTTTCTCTTAGTCTTACATATTATGTAATGACCTAAACACAAAAAATTGCAATAATAAGATAATGATAGATAACATAAAATTGGATAACCTGGTACTTAGCTTTTGAGTGGTTTTGATTGAATTCTGGACTTTGTTGGTAAATGGAGCACGGTATAGATGGTCGTATATACTTGCTGTTAGATGTTGTGCGTGTGCGGATGGTTGTATCTTGCTGTTATTACGAATAGAGTGAATGTGGATGGTTCTATGATTTTGCCATTTCTGTTGTGCACTTTTGCTGAGGTGGTTGTATGATTTTCCTGATGTGGATGAATGGATTGTGGTGTTGTAGTGTTGTTTTTGGTGATACCTGGTTGGATGTTCCTGTTGTTGCGGATGGATGGATTGATGGATGGTTGTTTTGACCACTTGGTTGTTGTTGGTGTCGAGTAATGGTAGATGATCGACGTAGTTTCGACGATGATTTTGTTGGCTTGTACGAGCTTTCTTTGACCAAATGGTTTAGTGGCGTTTCTTTTGCCCAAACGTCGTCAAAACGTCTTAAAATTCCTGGTCCCTCGTGGCGACTAGACTATGAGTCTTGTTGGATGACTTTTCTTTTTAAAAACGATTTTAGAAAAGAATGTTTTTTTTTTTATTATTATTATTTCAAATTTTTAGGTTTCACTGAATTATATATGTACCTTTTTAAAAATGATGTTATTCTTTAATCTTAATTCGTCTGCAGTTGCTGTTTAAACTTCACTTTGAAACTTTTTTACTATTTTTTTTATTTCTTGTACATATGCATATTTTATTTACTTTCCTTCCAAAATAAAATGAAATTTATAACGTTTAAAAAAGAAAAAAATAGTAAATTACGACTTTAAATTGATAAAGAGATGAATTTTACGACTTAGTAATTTTCATGGATTGCTAAAATATTATTCATAGGGTAAATGTGACCATTTTAGAAAACCTTCGGTAAGTCACCACATACGAAGTTAGGGGGTTACTGCAAAGGACATCGAGGTAGCAGTAGCCAAGGTCGTACCACATTATAGTGATGCGTGGGTGGGATATATATACCTCTTATGGACATAACATCGAGTCCTTCCTTCTCTAAGGTTGTTACTTGAAATTTCTTTCTCTATCAATCCTTTCAATTTGTCGAAATTCGAATAGTAATTAATTTGTTTTTCTTAAGGATGAATTTAGGGTCCTAAAATTTTTTAGATCCAAACTATTTTGTATTATCTGTGTTTTTATACCTACAACTCGGCATGATTTTACGTAACACACGTTTTGGTATCCCTTGGCAAGAACCCAGCCATTTTCGACGAGCTAAGCCCATTGCAAGCATGCCAGCCAAAGAGATACCGGAACACCCTTCATTCCTGCTTACAGGACTGGACTATAGCTTCCTGTAGACTATAGTTCATAGTGTGAACTTAAAGGATGAAGGGTGAAACCTATAGGATTCGTTACAAACCAAAAGTATTGAGGTCTGACCGTGGTGGTGAGTATACGGGATATAAGGTGCAACAATACCTAAGATGTATGCTAATTGATTCGAACTTAAGCAAGGAGTTCTGGGTAGAGGCAATACTGACAGCCACATACATACAAAACAGATTACCAACAAGAGCAACTGCAACAACACCTTTCGAGCTCTGGTATGGATCCAGATTTTTTAACAATTTTGTACATTTGGTGAAATATGCTATGCACATATTCACAAAGAAAAAAAAAAGTGGGACAACAAGTCGAAATGTTTAAATTTTGTTGGTTATGATGCAAACTCGAAAGCATACCGACTTCTAGACACCAGTACGAAAAAGATAATTATTAGCAGAGATGTTCATTTTTTGAAGTATTCAGCCAAAGTGGAGGCAAGTCCAATTAAACATCATAGCTTTCCAGAAGCCAACAGTAAAAAGAAAGATGAGGTTTCTCAAAGTAATAGCGATGATGGCAATTTCAAATTTGTAATCAAAATCAAACGCAATAAAGATGAAGAGGATGATCATTTGGACACACATTCGAATTCTGAAAGTATATTTTACGGTTTCGATGAATCATTGGCAGAATGAACGTGAAAATGAAGCACCACAGCAAAGAACATCAGCCAGAACAACAAAAGGAAAACCACCAAGCAGACTAATCAATGAGGTAAATGTACTTAAGACTATTAAAGAATTCGATCCGAACAGTTTTCAGGAAGCGATATCTTGCGACAAAGCTCAATGTTGGAAAAGCGCAATGCAGGATGAAATGAACGCTGTATCGGATAACAATACATGGGAGCCGGTGGACCTACCTGCTGGCAAAAAGGCAATCGGTTGTAAGAGGGTGTTCTATTTTAAAGAAGATTCAAGAGGAGAACTGATTTACAAGGCACGTTTGGTAGCGCAAGGGTTTCTCCAGCGCCATGAACTTGATTACGATCAAACATTCGCCCCAGTCGTACGGCAAACTACTGTGCGAACGTTATTAGCTGAAGCGGGTCATAGAAAAATGCATGTATTACATTTGGATGCTAAAACTGCGTTCCTCAATAGCGACCTGTTTCTTCAAGGTCTACATGCGACAGCCGATGGGATTCATTGAAGAAAATAAAGAACACAAGGTATGTAAACTAAATAAACCCATCTGTGGGCTAAAGCAGTCAGCAAGGGCGTGGAACCAAACTATCAACAATGTTCTCTTGGAAAATGGATATTATCAAAGCAAAATTGACCAATGTCTTTTCAAGTCGGTAGGTGAGTTTTCAGTTTATGAACTTGTATGTGTCGACGATTTATTAGTCATTAGTAAAAATAAAAAATTAAACGATGACAACGAAAGCCTGCTCAAATCAAAGTTCAAAATCTCGGAACGATACAAAATTACGTAGATCTTGAGTTATATCGAGATGAAGAAGGACATTTTTCCAAAAGCCAAACAGCATACATAAATAAAGTTATTGGGTATTCGGACGCCAACTGAGCAGAAGACGAAAATCTAATTCCGGCTACATTTTAAAAGTTTTCGGTGGTGCTGTATGTTGGTGCTGTCGTAAACAAACCTGTGTAGCATTGTCCTCGACCGAAGCAGAATTCATAGCGATGGCTGAAGCAAGTTGTGAAGCAGTTTGGCTGAAGATGTTACTTGCAGATATAAACGAAGAATTTACGGGACCTGTTCATATCTGGGAAGACAACCAAGGCTGTCTCAAGCTATTAACCAGTGAGAAGCAACAGATTCAAACATATCGACGCCAAGTATAACTTCGTAAAAGATTATATCAATAAAGGAATAATAACATCACAATATTGCAGCAGCGAGGATATGTTGGCTGATTTTCTAACCAAGCCTTTAACATCTAATAGAGTCTTGGAGTTAAGAACAAAATGTGTACTAATAGAACCAGTTTCTATCACTATGATTTTACAAACAGTCCTTTTTGTAATTGCATATTGTACTAAAATATAGTTATCTCTTTTGTTCTTAAAGGATCATAAAAATCTAAAACTTATTCTTTTGTAAAACGCGTGCACATAAAGTAATTTTTTCTATTTGCACTTTTAATAAAAGTCTTAAATACAAATTCGCTATTTCTTTTATTTTATTGAAATACGGAAAAGGTAGAGTATAATAAACTTCAACAAGTCCGTAGTGTTCGCTAGTGGTTCTCTTACGGAAACCGGCAAAAACCGACTCTGTTTGGATTCCTGCAAAACGAACGCATTGACGAAGAAAAATGCCAACCCACTTTCTCACATTGAAGGACTCACCAGCCGATTTCCCGAAGCGATTTACATGAGCACCATCGATCTTAAATAGTCATTTGGCAAATTGCGCTGGAGAAACAGAGTAGAGAAAAGACTGCCTTTGCGGTACCGGGAAGACCCTTAACGGTTGAGCCAGTTAATGGACAAGGTGATTCCTGCACGACTTAGCGAGGGCGTTTTTGTGTACGAAGTAGCCGAATGCTTACGTAAAGCCAATTTCACCATCAACATGAAGAAATCGAGGTTTTGCTTCAAAGAGTTAAAATACATGGGCTTAAAACCGTTTTTTAAATATATGGCTGTTCATAAAAATAGCAGTGCATGACAATGTACTGGATCCATTACGTAATAAATAAGAAAAACTGTAATAAGTTGTATAAAAGTATACATATAATGTTAGCTTACAATTAGTACTTTGTTGCATAACCATTGTTTTTTATGACTGCTTTGCATCTATGTGGCATCGAGTCCACTAAAACCTGACACCTCTCGATTGGTATTGCGTTCCACGAATCACACACTGCTTCCCACAATTTTTTCGAACTCTTGGGTTTTTCTTTATGAACTGCGTGCTTCTCCGTTTTTATAGTGTACCGAGGATCGTTTGCTGCATTTTGGGGTCTTCTCACATATTCTCGACAATCCTTGGATCCAAAAAGGACGACTTTGCTTTCATCGCTCCACAGAACATTCCTCCATTTTTCTTTTCCCCATTCTCTAAGCACTTTGGCAAACTCCATTCTCTTTGCCAATTGCTTTTTTGTCAAAAATAGTACCTTGCAGGAACTTCGTGCTGATAACTGCGCTTCTCAAAGACGTCTTCGTATTGTGACAGCGCTAACAGACACTTGAAGTCCATTTCTTATTTTCCTAGAGCCTATGGAAGGGTTCTGTTTTGGTAACTGAACAATTTTTCTGTCAGTTCTTTCAGTAGCCATCTTTTTTGGTCCTCGCGTTTTCGGTATATTTTGCCATTTTAAGACGTTACTGACCATTTTTGCTGAGCAGCCTAGAATGTCTTGAATATTTTGGTAGGTTTTTCCCTCCAAACGCAGTTTTCTAATAAGTTTTCGAATTTCTTCGGTGCAGTGTTTCGACCGTCCCATTGTTTATTTTTGATCTAATATTTATAATTTTTGTATATGCTAGTATGTAACAAATACTTAAAAATGTATATAGTAAAATATTTAAGAACCGAAAAATAAAAATGAATTTTTAACACTTTTTACTTATAAAGCACGGCTATTTTTATGAACACTCTATATCCAAAGAGTTTAAAATAATGTGTGTTCACCGGGAGTATAACTTCAAGCTAAAAGTCTCTAATATGAAAGTAACAAGTTAATTTTTGTGTAAGAATTTCCGTTATTTAAATAATTGACAATCTAATAAAATGTTACCAGCACTGCTATTTTTATGAATACAACTGTATATAACCATTCATAACCTTTGGTGTTTGTGATTGTACTATATTTAAGTTTTTGTTTTGCTATTTTTAAATTAATTCGTTAATTAATTCATTAAGTTAAGATCATCAGCGTGAAAGTTGTTTTTTGTTTGTTTCTGCAATCTTATTTGTTCTTAATATTTGATTGTGAGGTATAGCGAAAAAGGTACTTCTACGCAAAGGTAGAAATAAAGACGTAGGGCTACCAACCTGGCTTTTTTTTGTTACAATTTTCTTTTTGTTCTTTTTCTTGTTTTATGGTGTTAATTTGTTTGTTAAGATATTCTTTTTATACATCTTTTTTTTGTTATAACTATTGCAAATCTAAACTATGATTACTCTGTCATTTAAATAAAAAAACTTTGGACCAAACGCCGGTAACAAAAAAAGGAAAAAAAACAGTTTTTTTATATTTCGCCCAAGCGAAACAATGAAAGATTAATTTTCTTTTCAGGGGTGCCAGGGGTAGCAGAGTGGGCGTGAAACTAAGATGACCTGAAACCGATCATCAACCAATAATTTGGGGGTATCGAATACTGGCCGCGGATACCTAAAGGTGGGGTGGGTAATGGTCTCAGTGCCCTGATGTGCCAATTGTCCGTCCGTGTATGTTTCCTTCCTTTTCCTCATTCCTTGACCTGATACATGTTTCGGGGGCAAGATCCCCCGTTCGGCGAGCTGACGCCGCCGTGGCTCAACAATCCCACCTAACCTTTTCCAAATCTTCCTATCTCTTTTTCAACCTCATCGTAATCCTACCCTTCCACTTCACCCACCTCCTAGCCTCCTCTTGTCACGCAACAGCATATTATACTTGAAGAGGTAAGTTTTTACGGTTATGCTTTGGCAAGAAATAGAAAAAGTATAAGAGAAACAATAACAACGCAAAAAGTACTGCAAGAGTATTTTTTGCGGTAGCTAGTTAGTATGATATGCTAGCTGCGTTGATTCATGTGGATACTTTTGTATAGATTCATCTTTTTCTTCAATTTTCTAAAATCTCCACGAATACATTTGTCTGTTTTATATCTTTTTAAACGTAATGAATTGTTGTTGACTGGTGTGAATTGGAAGATGAGGCACCTATGTATGTCCAATGCACATGTATTTTCCTCATTGTACATAATGTGGCAACAATTAAAATAATATTTTTTTGTCTAGTTTGAAAATAACTGATCTTATTTTTTTTATTTAAAAAGATAACTTCCTTAAAAGTGGACCAATACATTTTGTGCAGCAACAAATAAAATATGTAGGTACTGTTTTCTGTTCAAATAAGGGTCTTCTTGTAGATTTGTATTGCCCCTGATTTGTATGTTTCCTTGACATAACTGTATACAAAAAAACGTATTTCCATTTGATTTATTAACTTCTCATAGGAAGTTGTTGTAATAGGTCCGATTTGCAGACGTTTCAATGTCCCTAGAGTCGAAATAAAAGATTTTTGGGAAGATGAATGTGCGTGCGTATGTACGTACGTTCGAGACGTTTTTTTCGTCGTCCATACCTCAAGAACCAGTATACAGATAATAATGCAGAAAGATGCATAAAGGACTCAAAAAATTTGCTCGGGTGGTTTATTTTTCAAAAACTTGAATGAAATGTTATATTATATATTGTAACGTGATACCAAGTATATTTTTGGAAAAAGAAATCCAATTAACGGTTTTTTATAAATCAAAAAACTGAAAAAAATGTTTCACCTCAAAAATTTTATGAACGAAAAATGGTTTTATCTCAAAAACAATTTTGTGTCGTTTAAAGCTTTCCACGTGTTCGCGAAATGCAATCAAATCAAATTCTAAAGAAATAATAGAAGGCACAGAAACCAAGTCATCTGCACATTCACTTGCCCACACAATATTCTCGTACATCAATACACAAGCAACTTCTTCCATTCTCCTTACCGGACACCTAACAATCTAACATTCACGAAAAAATAAACAAATAATCGCACCAACACGCGCAAACAAAATGAAAAATGAGAAGAGAAAAAACTTCAAAAAAAAGTATGAAAGGCAAAAAGAGCTTTCTCAGCTTTATTTTTAAAAGCTTCTGTCTGTTAAGGCTTGTCTGTTAAGAGAAAAAAATGTTTCATTTTTTCCTGCAGGGATGAGACATCTGTGTAAATTTATTATCTGTGGTACTATAGTAAATATATATACAATGAAAATGACTTCATCATAGCATGTTACAAAAAAAGAATATGAAAAAAAGTTTTTACAAATTTAATGATTTAAAAAAAAATATTCCTGATAATTAACAAGGATGCTTTTGCAGCCAGTATTTGCCGCTATTATTGACCAATCTACGGAAACCCCATTCGCTCACTTTGGACTCCACCTAGTGCCCAGTGCCGGAAGGCTTGACTTTTGCCTACAATGATTCACACAAAAAAAAAAACAAAGCTAAACCAAGAATTAACAATTCAATTTGTTATACTCAGCAAAAATTGTACGCGATTATTTTGTTTACCAGCAAACGACATGGTTAGTGCAAATTACAGATGATGAGTATATGCAATCAACTGGACTTAATGTGCAACACAAACGAGCAACGCAATTATCGGTTAATAAAAACGACCGATAATGAATAATATTTACATTTATTCAAATGAAGATTTCTTCACTGAGTAAACGATTAGTGTATTCTTTTTTTTTTTGGTTTTTCAGATTGTTAAAACTACTTTGTTAAGAGTTTTTTTGCTTGACCATTGATATCCAAGAACCGTTTGTTTTGGGGGTAACATACCTTCTAGGTGTTTATTACGAACGTCGGGAGCGGCGAAATCCTTTGGTTGCATACCCACACTTTCTTTTCCATGAATCAAAGATGGGTATACTTTCTTTTACATATAGCAAACATTCCATGATTTGAGATTAAAAGTCGTTTATATAGAAGAAGAAAAGAGCTTTATATTAATGGATAAATAATAAAATAAAATAAATTAGGTGGCGATACAGTCCGTTGAGAACTAGGCTCTAGTTGCCAGTGATGGAGGGGACCTACAATTGTAACGGCTAATTTCAGAAAGAATTTTTCATGGCAAGAAGAACTTGTCAATTCGTCCCAAGAAGCAGTACAAGTTAAAAAAAAACTTTAGATAGCACAGGCAGGGATCGAACCCAAGGCTTCTAGCATGACAGTCCAACGCACTTTTTTTCTTTTTTTTTAATTCATTTTTATTCATTAACCTATCTTAAAGCTAGACAAATATTCATAAGACTAGCTTAGTTAACCATAACTTACAACTAACTTACTGGTCCCATAGGAACACTCAAAGTTAAACAATAATACTTAATTCTAATGCCTTTCGGCCCTAAGATCTATATAACTTCAATTCAATTGTTTATTTTTGTATTCATTAGAAAATTTAAAAAAAATAATATCTATATCCTTTTTATTTTTACTTAAAGACTACTTAAAAATAGGTCCTTAAATAAAAAAACTAACTTAAACTACCTATTCTACCTATAAGCTACTTAAAACTAGAACAACCACAGCAGCAAATCTAACTATCTAACACTTGTTGTTGTCCTTTTTTTTCTTATTCCATGTTTGTTTTTATATATTTAATTAATTTTTTTTTATATTTTGGTTTGTATTTTGTACCGAATGAAGTCACCAAAACTGGTTCTCCTGCTTCACCCTTTCAATTCGGTCCCTTTCGGACACAGCCCTAATGAACCGAAGAAGCTCTGCTCCGCCATGACGTCCCGACAGCCCAACACACTAACCTTCATGCCCCGAGTACTAGCTGATATTAATGGATGTGGTGTTATTTTGCGGTATACAATTGTTGTTTTTTTTTTTCAGAAGCTTGTCTTCATTCATGGCTGTGGTAAGCTTCTGTACCGTGCAAATGAATGACGTCGATAACCAATGTACGTTTAGGAAATAGGGAACATTTCTAAATGCTCATCTAGCATTTCCACTATAGGAAAATCAATTACTACGAAATACTTTAAACTAAATATATGTGACAACTCTCAACCATTCCTGTGTGGGAGTAATTTTATCAGGAACGGAGGAGAAAGTAAAATAATAACCTAGACTTCAAAGTTGATTCCAATCAGAAAATGTGTGTCCAATGACAGAATCAACCTCTCAAAAAAGTTCCAATGATTGGTTTCAATGATGAAAACCAATGATATCTACAACAAGTGACAATTCAAACCTTAAAATGGTTAAAAACTTTGAATGAAAAATAATTATGCAACATACATAAATATTAGGATAGGTATTCGTATCAACATAATCAACATATTTTCAGCACAATTCCATTTAATGTCTTTTGTATAAGACTTCCTTGTCAAATGGGAAAAGGAATAAGAAATATTTGTTTAAAATAAAAAATACAAGTAAAAATGGACTTGTAGCTTGCTTGAGAGGTTTTTTGTAGATAGTTGTGTTCTTAGTAGTTTTCGCACGATCAATTGAAAGAAGAGGTTAATGACTTGATCAAAATGTACGTTCAAAGAATACAGTTGACTGCAAAAGAAGTCCCTTATGTTGGTTAAACCTGCTTATTGTCTAGACCTTAAGCTGATTTACTGTACAATCTGCATACAAGTGATAGGTTAGGTAGGTATATACCTTTACAATAAATAATTTAAATGCTGTCTTGAGGTGCCGTAAGGTTTATGAGGCAAAACTATTATTTATTGTAAGTTTATTCAAAAAATGTTTTTATAGTACAATTTACCACAAACTTGTATAGTTGGAGTTGTTATTTTTGAATTGATTATTCTGCTCTAAAGATACTACTCCCACTAGCACAGTCAATGTTGAAATGAATAAGCTGATTTGCTTCCATATGTTCCTCAGAATCAACAGCGGTTTTATTTGTTTTCACATGTTGTCGATCATGCTTTCCTAAAACTACTTCATCATCTGCCATATGAAATATGTCTAACACGGGTGATAGTTGTTGTTTTTGTTTTTCAACTTCTTGTGGTTTTTGAATAGCTTTGTATTTATGAGTTTTCATATGTGATCGTAAGGTGCCCAACTGCTGGAACTTCATTGTACAGATATTACAAGTATGCCGGCGTTCTCCTGTGTGCGTTCGCATATGGATGCTACAATCGCTTTTTTGGGCAAATGCTCGCGAACAAAACTTACAACTGTAAGGCTTCTCACCTGTATGAGTACGTCGATGATTTTTAAGAGTATTCAAAGCAGTAAAGCGCATTGGACAGAAGTCACAAGAGTATGGCCTCTCGCCAGTGTGAATTCGTTTATGTTTAACCAAAGAACTAGAAGTTGTAAAAGCTGATGAACACGTGTCGCATCGAAATGGTTGATCACCGTTGTGACTTCGAAGGTGGGCATAAAGTTCTCCTTTGCTTACAAATGTTTGATGGCACTTCTCACATCTAAAAGGCTTCGTTTTGTTGTGACGCATAACATGTTGCTTGAGATTTGCATTTTGGCTGAAGGCTTTACCGCACAGATCACATACAAATGGCTTTTCCCCGGTATGAATACGCATGTGGTCCTTAAGAGTTGAACGCATAGTGAATACTAAAAAAATGTAAAATAGAATCTTTAATGATGTCTTATTTTTTAATATTATATAGGTATATATAATTATAACACTTTATCTACTTTATGAGGTATTTTCTTTTTTAATTATTGTTAACAATCGTTAGCTATTATCGTTTCTAAACGTTAAGATTGTTACAACATATAACAATAAAACGTCACTACATCGTTTTTAAACGCATTGTTGAACTCTCAATTTTTTAAGATTTGTAACAATTAGCAATTCATTGAACTGTCAAAGTGATTTATTTACTAACAAGTCATTTTTTTGTGGTTTGGGAGAAAATGATTAACTTAAAAGCAATTTATATATACAAATTGGACCAAAAATGTTCATTACAAAAATGAAAACAAAACCAGATACCTTGAGAAAATCAAAAATATGTGCAGTTGGAATTCATAAAATCTTTAAGTACAGTCCAAGTCACCAAATGAAAACATAATTAAACCTTTTCCCAAAAAGCCAGATAAAATTTCAAGTACAACAAAAAGTTTAATTGAAGAAGAAGAAAATCTTCGTCAGAAAACATATTTAGATGAAAACGACAAACAAACTCTCAAATTATTGAGAAAACGTATCAAAACAATGTTAAAGATGACATTTAAATAAGAAAATATTGAAAATGTACTTGGTAGATAACAAATCAATCAAAAAAGCAAAAGAACAATTTTCTAAAGTAAAAGAATGGATGATTGCTTTAGATGACAAAAAAACAAAAAAAAAGAGATAGAAACGAAATAAAAAATATGTCCGTCGCAAATTTGTTCAAAGACCTATACCAATCAAAGTTTACTTTTTGACCAAACCACTTCAGAAATGCCAGATTTGGATCACTATGATAGCTTTCCAATGTTTTTGAAATCGGAAGTGGAAGAGTCGATCAACAAACTGAAGTCAGGAAAAAGCTTTGGAAATGCGGAAATGCTTAAAATTGGAAAAAGCTCGATCTTAAATGCTTTAACATTTATATTTAATCAAATTTGATACATGAAGAACTACCATATCAATGGACAGAAACAAACATAATCCCCATTCACAAAAAGGTTAAAAAAAGATGATATTAGTAATTATAGACCAATAAGTATTATATCAATAATATACAAAGTATACGCTAAATGTCTATTAAGAAGATGTAAAGATACATTCAACAGAAACCAACCAAAAGAATAAGCAAGTTTTCGATCGGGATATTGTACAACAGACCATCTTCAATCAACCAACCAACTGATTGAGAAAAGTGTGGAGTATAACAAAGATATTTATGTATATAGCATTTGTTGATTTTTATGAAGCATTCGATTCTGTAGAAAATATTAAAATATGGCAAGCCTTAAAGCAGCAAGGTATCCCACAAAAATTATAAGAATCTTGAGAATCTTATACATGAAGAATACATCAAAAATAGCAACTGAAGTGAAAGGTCCAACGTTTACAATAGGCAGAGGAGTAAGACAAGGAGATCCTCTTTCACCAGCACTTTTCTGTGCATTGTTGGAAAAAATATTTAGAAGCACAGACATTGAAAACCTTTCGGGTTTAACGTATGGCAGTAGTTTGAAATGAATAGAGAAGCATGGAATATTTTGGGGGAGGCTTATACTCTTAACATATTATGAAGAAAATTAGCACTCGGAATATACAGTCCCTGGCCATATTATTAGACGCACTTTAGATTTTATGCAAAATTGTAATTTCCAACTATTTTAATCAGGTTTTCGAATATTGTAATGCATTTAAATTATTTTGTATGCATAATATAACGTACTTCCTAGAAATAAAGCAACAGATTCAAAAAAAAATGTTTAAATTAATATTTTTTTCAATATTTTTTTGAACCTCCCTTTGCTTTAATAAGAGTCTCAATTTTTCGCGGCATACTGTCAATGCATGATTTGACTGTTTCCTGCATTTGTACGTGGTGATTAAACAAGTGAATTACTCTACTCCCCTCTTCATCAGCTCCCACACATTTTCAATATGTCAATCAGGGCTGTTTCCCGGCTAGTCCAACAAAGGGATGTTTTTTCCCTCAAATAAGTTTTAATGGACCGGACTGTGTGGCATGGAGCTCCATCTTGCATAAAAATGTAACCATACATCCATTCTTGAACGTTAAAAATAGTGCGTATAATATAAAAAGTATAATATAAAAATTCTGCAGTCTAATAATATGGCCAGGGGATGGTCAAAATCTTATGTTTGGTTGTTAATTTTTCTCACCAATTCTTTTTAAGTTCGTTTTCATTTCGTTCCCTAATACTTATTCCTTACTTAAGTTTTTTTCATTACCGACAATGAAATTTGCTTATGAAATCTTAGGGTAAATTCACAAACGTTAAATTTTTTGGTAGTGATTAGGCACCACTGCGTTTTTGCGATGCTGATCGTGGCGCAGATGATTACGATGCGATGCTGATCGTCAAAAAGTTTTACGATGGATCTATTTACATTCATTTATGTATTAAATATGATGATACACAAATATATTATTGTAACATGAATAAAAGCCACAAACTTCATGTATACTCAGCGTATACCTGGATCTGGATCAATACAAAACTATTTTTTTTCTATTGAAAGAAACCAGATTAAGAAAAACTAAAATTAAAGACAATTTAAACAAAAATCTATCGGAAAGTTCGGACGTTATAGTGGAACCACTTTTTTCGAATTCATTACCATCGAAATGCCATGTTTGATTTAAATCTCGAGTTCGAAATTTTTACGAATGCAAAACGAACAGAAAAAGGCTTCTTTACATAGATCACACGAAGAATTTTTTTCTCGAACCGACCGCCAAGGTGCTTTCATACGCTTTTGTCATAGTCCATGCTTCTGCACCGTATAGCAGGACGGGGATGATAATGGTTTTATATAGCAACACTTTGGTCCCTCGAGAAGGGACTTTTCCACTCAATTGCTTTCTTAGTCCAAAGAAACAGCGGATAGCAAGAGTTATTCGGCGTTTGATCTCAGCGCTGTTGTTGTGTTCTGCGTTTACAGCGTAGCCTAGGTAGACGAAGTCCTTGACTACCTCAAAGTTACGTCTGTCGATGGTTACGTTTTGACCAAGACGTCGGTGTTGGATTTCCTTTCTTGACGACAGCATGTACTTTGTTTTGCCCTCATTAACCGTTTACCCCATTTTTACCGCCTCTGCCTCAGTACTCAAAAAATCACACGACCGCGCATCACCTTGTCTTTTTTGACATCGAAAGTTGTTTCCAACCTTTATGGAGCAGCGTGAATTCTCCATGGTCATCCTGCACAAACGGACGAGTTTGGCAGTCGGAAAAGGATTTGGCGATCTCTGGCGATTGTAGCCGTTCGACGTTGTACCTTCTCCCAGCACCTCCCTGTTTTGCCTTGGGTCTGGAAATCCGAAGTGCTGCCTTGGCTACAACGAGGTAGTGGTCCGAGTCGATGTTAGCTCCTCGGAAAGTTCATACATCCATGATGCTGGAAGCGTGTCTGGCATCGATCGCAATATGGTCAATCGCTAAAGACTTCTTGCCTAAGTCTGGCTCCAATGACGAAGCCGCATCCAAATAAGCGCTGTTGGTTTTCCTGGTAGCAGTCACCATAGTAAATATCGCAGTTTTTCATACTCCTTTTGCCCAGCCCATCCCATCGTATTTCCTGGATGGCGGTGTTGTCTGCTTTATACCGGTCTAGGGCCTCCACTAATTCTTCGACCGCACTTGGTCTGTTTAGGGACCTAACATTCCACGTGCATATCCAAAGTTCGTTGTCCTTAATTTATTTGCGTTGGTTGTCAACAGTAAATCCGTCCGTATCAGAGGCTTGTTGGTGCTTCGCAACTATGAAAGCTTTTAAGTAGCCAGGAAGTCACCCCGGCGGCACAACCCCCAACCTGGAGGGCCAGATCCTAAGTATAACTCCAAGGATGGGGAGCCGGATAAAACCGCTCCTTATAGACCTGGGCACCGAATAAGTCGAAGAAGCCCTATAAGGTGTTCACTAAGTAGTTCAACCTTACTGGAACTGTAGACGCTACCGTTGATTCTATCTCGGGAATTCCTCCGCTGCCGTCTGGATAAGAAGAGGTGCCTTAGTGGAAACACCTCTCCCCTCCTCTCTCGTTTGCTGCCACCAACAACTTTCCACTGGGGTTGGAACCCAATCTCCAGTTGAGGTACTAGGCACCCGATGTTCACCACGGGGAGGTGAGAGTAGGAGTTGATAGACAGAGGTGGGATTTGAGAAAAACTTGTGGACGCTTGTGTCCTCTTGAATGCACATGTCTACCATTTGAACATGTGTTGTACATCTCGTTGTTAATTTTTTTAAAAGCGCGAGTCAAATATGTCATTTCATTTAAAGAGACACATCCAAATCACATCACAGAACTTCATACTATGCTTAACAGTAGGAACCATACACTCGGGAAGCATATTTTGTTCAGCGTTGAGTCGAACGAAACCCCTACGATTTTGTACCAAGTACCTCAATTAGATTTATCCCTCCGTAAATCTTTGCTGAAATGTTTCTTCATCCAGCCTTTACGCTTTTTTGCCCAATCTAAAAGTTTCACCTTGTTTTGTGGTCGAAGAAGTATTTTTTGAACTGCAAATCGACAAGTCCAGTATAGTTGTATTTATTTCGGCACGTGTTTTCGGTACTCTTTATCTCCTGTTTCGTTTGCTGGTTGTTACTATAAGCACTTCCTCTTGCTTGAAGATCTGGGTCGCCCTGAGTAGTTTATCCTCAAGAACTCCAATTTCAGCATACCGCTCAATGGCACCTTTAACTCAGCCTTTAGAAATATTTAACTGCGAAACCGGTCTATCAAATACAACACCCAATTTTACAGATTTAGTTCTTATGAAGAATAACGGAAGAATAACGGAATATTGTTATTTGGAATATCAAACTGTTTAGGCATGTCTGTTAAAGTATGGCATTCAAGGCCAAATCACGTTCGCTGGAAAAAATGTATTTTTAAGGTTTTTTTTTTTATGTAATTTCGTTCCCATTCATAAAATGAAAATGATGTTGGTGCTTGCATGTAATTCGATATGATGATGATTTGTGAGTTTCGTTGTGTTTTCTTCAATTTTGTTATTAGTTTGATATGATTTGGGATGGGTTTATTTTCAAATTTCTTTTTTTTTTTCTCAAAACATTATTGGGATAATAGACTAATCAAACTTTACAGTATAAAATTGCAAATGTACATACATAAGTAGAGGTAGGTATATTGTTTAAGCTAAAATTAGGTAGGTAATTAATAATTACATATATGTATGTAGGTATTCATATACACAAATGGAGGTTAGTAGGTTAATATGTATAACATAAGATGGGGACGTAACTATTAGGTTTTTCAATTATTTTAGTAGTATTTTAAGCAGATTTCTTTGCTTTAAAACAAAGATTCTTCAAAACCTTTTTGGATCACCAGTCCACTGTGCGTAACACAAATAACATAACATTTTTACTCGCGATGTTGAATTTTTGTATATACATTTTGTAGTAGATAGGTATATGGCTTTTAGAATTATTTTTTTACTTTGTTTTTTCTTTACGTATTTTGCTTTGGTTGCCGGTTGCATGGAAGTAGTTTTTAATTTTTTGTAATCGCATATGTACGTACGTTCGGACGTCCGAATCGACATTTTTTTATAAAAAATAAAAACCTAAAAAATGACTAAAAGTTCGGGCAAATTGATTTTCTACTTAATTAATTAAACTGTTTCATTATATGCAAAATATTGTTGGACATTTTTAAATGTTAAGAATTATTCAGCTGACAACTTTTTTACGAAAACACGAAAACCTACAAACATTTTGAGCAAGACAAATTGGAAGACGGGATAAGAAGTTATCAGTGTGAGTCCCATGCCAGCCTCTTTTTATAATAATGTCTTGCGCCAACCTTGAACAAAACATAATTATATTTATTTGTTTGAAATTAGCAAAGGTATCTATAAAAGTTAACCTTCCCTCGGAAAAGGCAGTACCTGAGTATAATTTGACAAAATTTTGAACACAAATATTGAGGGAGGTATACCTCATTTGTGTGTGTAGTACCCGTGGCATGATCGTTAGTGCGTTGGACTGCCTTCCCAGATGGAGAAGTTTCGGGTGTTTGAGCGGCAGTGTTTACGACGCTGTACCGGCTTATATCGAACAGCCGAGTCTTCTTATGTGCATTATTTTTCCAACGAGGTCCTATTCAACGGAGCTCGAATCAACAGAATTGACAATTTCGTGATAAAACTCGTTCGAGGTCACATTGCAAGAGCTATGTCTTCGACCAACAATTTAATTTTCGGGCGTTCTATCCGAACGACGAGTATTTTGAGAGTGCACGCTTGAGCGGCTTTATTCCACCAGAGGCATTCCTCTTTTTAGACAAATGCGGTCTGATATAGGATAGATTGGCAGTCCCGTTAATCTACCACGTCAGACGAAGAACCGTGGATAGGCGACTCCCGTACAATCGGGACGTCATGGCACAAGGTGGAGCGGAGTTCCTTCGTTTCAGTAGGGCTGTGCCCGAGCGGGACCGAACTGATAGGGTGAAGCAGGAGAACCAGTTTTGGTGGCTTCAATCGGCACTTGATAGTGGGTAGTCGGGATGGGGTCTAAGCCTTGGCCGGCTTACATACTTGTTTTATAGTTTTAGGGTTTAGTTTTAAGTAGAATAGGCATGGTGGCAAAAAAATAAAAAAAAAACATGGAATATAAAAAGAAAACAAAATTAAAAAAAAAAGACTGTAAAATATAAAAACAAAAAACGTTAGATTTGCTGCTGTGGTTGTTCTAGTTTTAAGTAGTTTATAGGTAGAATAGGTAGTTTAAGTTAGTTTTAAGTTTTATATATTAGGGACCTTATTTAAGTAGTTTTTAAGCAAAAATAAAAAGGATATTGATATTAGTTTTTTTTTAATTTTCTAATTAATACAAAAATAAATAAAATTGAATTGAAGTTAAAATAGATCTAAGGGCCGAAAGGCATTAGTAGTTAGTGTTATAGTTTAACTTAGAGTGTCCGTATGGGACCATTAAGTTAGTTGTAAGTTATGGATAATTAGGCTAGTTTTATGCATTTTTGTCTAGCTTTAAGATAGGTTTAAGAATGAATTAATAAAAATGAATTATATAAAAAAAGTGCGTTGGACTGTCATGCGAGAGGTCTTGGGTTCGATCACTGCATGTGCCATCTAAAAGTTTTATTCACGTGTGCTCTTGCGTGGAATTGACACATTCTCCAAGAGTAATTCTTGTCATGAAAAGTGCTTTCTCAAATTTAGCCGTTCGGATTCGGCCTATATACTGTAGGTCCCTTCCATTTCTGATAATATTACTCGCACACAGGAATGGTTGAGAGTTGTAAGTCACTAGGCCCTGGTTCTTCATGAACTGTTGCGCCACCTAATGTATTTATTTTTTGTATACCTTATTTGTAGATTTATATCACAATATGTCTACTTTAAATACCAGTTGAATAGATAAAGGTTATCAGTAGGTGTATGAATGAAATTAATTTGAAGTTAATATTTTCCGAACCGAACATACATTTTTACCAAACGTATGTACTATTTTTTGTAGATTTTATTTTTTATGAAAAACCGACTGTTGGATTTTTACGACGCTGTACCGGCTTATATCGAACAGCCGAGTCTTCTTATGTGCATTATTTTTCCAACGAGGTCCTATTCAACGGGGCTCGAATCAACAGAATTGACAATTTCGTGATAAAACTCGTTCGAGGTCACATTGCAAGAGCTATGTCTTCGACCAACAATTTAATTTTCGGGCGTTCTATCCGAACGACGAGTATTTTGAGAGTGCACGCTTGAGCGGCTTTATTCCACCAGAGGCATTCCTCTTTTTAGACAAATGCGGTCTGATACAGGATAGATTGGCAGTCCCGTTAATCTACCACGTCAGACGAAGAACCGTGGATAGGCGACTCCCGTACAATCGGGACGTCATGGCACAAGGTGGAGCGGACCTCCTTCGTTTCAGTAGGGCTGTGCCCGAGCGGGACCGAACTGATAGGGTGAAGCAGGAGAACCAGTTTTGGTGGCTTCAATCGGCACTTGATAGTGGGTAGTCGGGATGGGGTCTAAGCCTTGGCCGGCTTACATACTTGTTTTATAGTTTTAGGGTTTAGTTTTAAGTAGAATAGGCATGGTGGCAAAAAAATAAAAAAAAATAAAAAAAAACATGGAATATAAAAAGAAAACAAAATTAAAAAAAAAGACTGTAAAATATAAAAACAAAAAACGTTAGATTTGCTGCTGTGGTTGTTCTAGTTTTAAGTAGTTTATAGGTAGAATAGGTAGTTTAAGTTAGTTTTAAGTTTTATATATTAGGGACCTTATTTAAGTAGTTTTTAAGCAAAAATAAAAAGGATATTGATATTAGTTTTTTTTTAATTTTCTAATTAATACAAAAATAAATAAAATTGAATTGAAGTTAAAATAGATCTAAGGGCCGAAAGGCATTAGTAGTTAGTGTTATAGTTTAACTTAGAGTGTCCGTATGGGACCATTAAGTTAGTTGTAAGTTATGGATAATTAGGCTAGTTTTATGCATTTTTGTCTAGCTTTAAGATAGGTTTAAGAATGAATTAATAAAAATGAATTATATAAAAAAAGTGCGTTGGACTGTCATGCGAGAGGTCTTGGGTTCGATCACTGCATGTGCCATCTAAAAGTTTTATTCACGTGTGCTCTTGCGTGGAATTGACACATTCTCCAAGAGTAATTCTTGTCATGAAAAGTGCTTTCTCAAATTTAGCCGTTCGGATTCGGCCTATATACTGTAGGTCCCTTCCATTTCTGATAATATTACTCGCACACAGGAATGGTTGAGAGTTGTAAGTCACTAGGCCCTGGTTCTTCATGAACTGTTGCGCCATCTAATGTATTTATTTTTTGTATACCTTATTTGTAGATTTATATCACAATATGTCTACTTTAAATACCAGTTGAATAGATAAAGGTTATCAGTAGGTGTATGAATGAAATTAATTTGAAGTTAATATTTTCCGAACCGAACATACATTTTTACCAAACGTATGTACTATTTTTTGTAGATTTTATTTTTTATGAAAAACCGACTGTTGGATTTTTACGACGCTGTACCGGCTTATATCGAACAGCCGAGTCTTCTTATGTGCATTATTTTTCCAACGAGGTCCTATTCAACGGGGCTCGAATCAACAGAATTGACAATTTCGTGATAAAACTCGTTCGAGGTCACATTGCAAGAGCTATGTCTTCGACCAACAATTTAATTTTCGGGCGTTCTATCCGAACGACGAGTATTTTGAGAGTGCACGCTTGAGCGGCTTTATTCCACCAGAGGCATTCCTCTTTTTAGACAAATGCGGTCTGATACAGGATAGATTGGCAGTCCCGTTAATCTACCACGTCAGACGAAGAACCGTGGATAGGCGACTCCCGTACAATCGGGACGTCATGGCACAAGGTGGAGCGGACCTCCTTCGTTTCAGTAGGGCTGTGCCCGAGCGGGACCGAACTGATAGGGTGAAGCAGGAGAACCAGTTTTGGTGGCTTCAATCGGCACTTGATAGTGGGTAGTCGGGATGGGGTCTAAGCCTTGGCCGGCTTACATACTTGTTTTATAGTTTTAGGGTTTAGTTTTAAGTAGAATAGGCATGGTGGCAAAAAAATAAAAAAAAATAAAAAAAAACATGGAATATAAAAAGAAAACAAAATTAAAAAAAAAAGACTGTAAAATATAAAAACAAAAAACGTTAGATTTGCTGCTGTGGTTGTTCTAGTTTTAAGTAGTTTATAGGTAGAATAGGTAGTTTAAGTTAGTTTTAAGTTTTATATATTAGGGACCTTATTTCAGTAGTTTTTAAGCAAAAATAAAAAGGATATTGATATTAGTTTTTTTTTAATTTTCTAATTAATACAAAAATAAATAAAATTGAATTGAAGTTAAAATAGATCTAAGGGCCGAAAGGCATTAGTAGTTAGTGTTATAGTTTAACTTAGAGTGTCCGTATGGGACCATTAAGTTAGTTGTAAGTTATGGATAATTAGGCTAGTTTTATGCATTTTTGTCTAGCTTTAAGATAGGTTTAAGAATGAATTAATAAAAATGAATTATATAAAAAAAGTGCGTTGGACTGTCATGCGAGAGGTCTTGGGTTCGATCACTGCATGTGCCATCTAAAAGTTTTATTCACGTGTGCTCTTGCGTGGAATTGACACATTCTCCAAGAGTAATTCTTGTCATGAAAAGTGCTTTCTCAAATTTAGCCGTTCGGATTCGGCCTATATACTGTAGGTCCCTTCCATTTCTGATAATATTACTCGCACACAGGAATGGTTGAGAGTTGTAAGTCACTAGGCCCTGGTTCTTCATGAACTGTTGCGCCACCTAATGTATTTATTTTTTGTATACCTTATTTGTAGATTTATATCACAATATGTCTACTTTAAATACCAGTTGAATAGATAAAGGTTATCAGTAGGTGTATGAATGAAATTAATTTGAAGTTAATATTTTCCGAACCGAACATACATTTTTACCAAACGTATGTACTATTTTTTGTAGATTTTATTTTTTATGAAAAACCGACTGTTGGATTTTTATGAAAAATTAACTGAATGTCGAAAACAATATTTCTTATAAGATACAATTAGCTCAAAGCCATAAACTTTAGATATTTGAGTCGAAAATCAATTCTTACCAACTTTTAATAATGTTTTTTTTTTAGGTTTTAATTTTTTATAGAACAATAGTCTATTTGATTCTTCTCCAAATTTTACCAGATGTCAAAAATTAATTGTTGCACAAATTACACACGTTACAATATATTATTTAAATTTTAATTCAAGTCTCTAGCGTTATTGGTTCGTGAGATATTCTGGGTTAACTAAAATTTTTAAATTGCTATGGTAAGAAGACCACCCACTAAATTTTGCATTTTGTTGTATAAAAAAAATTATTTGAAGTCGATATCTCTACTGTTTTTTCAGCGATGGACAACAAAAACAACTTCTAAAAAACTTTTTAATTCAACTCTAGGGACCTTGAAACGTCGAAAAATGTCAAAATTTTCAATTCGACAAACCGGACCGATTACAATAACTTCTTATGAAAAATTAAAAATACCTATTTCTACACTACATATACGAAACTATACTTACCAATAGTTAATAAGTAAAGAAAAAATACTTTTAATTGGATTTTTCTTTAAGTCACACATCATAAAATAGACGAGCTGTCGAAATTGTATCAAAGGTAATTACAACAGCAAACAACATACCAACCTACCTAAATATAAACTATAATTTTATGTTATTTATGTCCTTTAAGGTTTATTGTTATTAATTATAATTATACCTACAACAAAAGTAGGATTGGAAAATAAATAAATGACATACATTTTAACTATCAAATTATTCAATTACATAGACCAACATAAAGAATTAATTCTGGTTTGTATTTCAGACTAAACATATTTATAAATACTGTACCTACCTATCTACTAATCTCACACAAAGTGCTGAGCGTAGGATATTATCCATGTCCGATTGATATTAGGAATTCCATATGAAATTTTATGAAATACCTACCTACCTATACCCTTATATCTAAAATTTGAATTTGAGATCAAACCCACATTCTGAAAAAATCACCAACCAACCAAAAACAAACTCGACGGAAAACTATATTTTCACTAATCACAATTATTACACAAATTGGTCAATAAATTAACTCAACCTATTGATATTTATCTACAAAAAAACTTTAAAAGTCAAACAAATCTAATCTTCAAATATTGCAGAAAAACTTAATGCCAAATAAAAGCAAAATACCCACCAGCCAAAATATACATAACTATAACCAAACGTATAACTACCCCCATATTCTTTCTTTTTATATCACAATATGTCTACTTTAAATACCAGTTGAATAGATAAAGGTTATCAGTAGGTGTATGAATGAAATTAATTTGAAGTTAATATTTTCCGAACCGAACATACATTTTTACCAAACGTATGTACTATTTTTTGTAGATTTTATTTTTTATGAAAAACCGACTGTTGGATTTTTACGACGCTGTACCGGCTTATATCGAACAGCCGAGTCTTCTTATGTGCATTATTTTTCCAACGAGGTCCTATTCAACGGGGCTCGAATCAACAGAATTGACAATTTCGTGATAAAACTCGTTCGAGGTCACATTGCAAGAGCTATGTCTTCGACCAACAATTTAATTTTCGGGCGTTCTATCCGAACGACGAGTATTTTGAGAGTGCACGCTTGAGCGGCTTTATTCCACCAGAGGCATTCCTCTTTTTAGACAAATGCGGTCTGATACAGGATAGATTGGCAGTCCCGTTAATCTACCACGTCAGACGAAGAACCGTGGATAGGCGACTCCCGTACAATCGGGACGTCATGGCACAAGGTGGAGCGGACCTCCTTCGTTTCAGTAGGGCTGTGCCCGAGCGGGACCGAACTGATAGGGTGAAGCAGGAGAACCAGTTTTGGTGGCTTCAATCGGCACTTGATAGTGGGTAGTCGGGATGGGGTCTAAGCCTTGGCCGGCTTACATACTTGTTTTATAGTTTTAGGGTTTAGTTTTAAGTAGAATAGGCATGGTGGCAAAAAAATAAAAAAAAATAAAAAAAAACATGGAATATAAAAAGAAAACAAAATTAAAAAAAAAGACTGTAAAATATAAAAACAAAAAACGTTAGATTTGCTGCTGTGGTTGTTCTAGTTTTAAGTAGTTTATAGGTAGAATAGGTAGTTTAAGTTAGTTTTAAGTTTTATATATTAGGGACCTTATTTCAGTAGTTTTTAAGCAAAAATAAAAAGGATATTGATATTAGTTTTTTTTTAATTTTCTAATTAATACAAAAATAAATAAAATTGAATTGAAGTTAAAATAGATCTAAGGGCCGAAAGGCATTAGTAGTTAGTGTTATAGTTTAACTTAGAGTGTCCGTATGGGACCATTAAGTTAGTTGTAAGTTATGGATAATTAGGCTAGTTTTATGCATTTTTGTCTAGCTTTAAGATAGGTTTAAGAATGAATTAATAAAAATGAATTATATAAAAAAAGTGCGTTGGACTGTCATGCGAGAGGTCTTGGGTTCGATCACTGCATGTGCCATCTAAAAGTTTTATTCACGTGTGCTCTTGCGTGGAATTGACACATTCTCCAAGAGTAATTCTTGTCATGAAAAGTGCTTTCTCAAATTTAGCCGTTCGGATTCGGCCTATATACTGTAGGTCCCTTCCATTTCTGATAATATTACTCGCACACAGGAATGGTTGAGAGTTGTAAGTCACTAGGCCCTGGTTCTTCATGAACTGTTGCGCCACCTAATGTATTTATTTTTTGTATACCTTATTTGTAGATTTATATCACAATATGTCTACTTTAAATACCAGTTGAATAGATAAAGGTTATCAGTAGGTGTATGAATGAAATTAATTTGAAGTTAATATTTTCCGAACCGAACATACATTTTTACCAAACGTATGTACTATTTTTTGTAGATTTTATTTTTTATGAAAAACCGACTGTTGGATTTTTATGAAAAATTAACTGAATGTCGAAAACAATATTTCTTATAAGATACAATTAGCTCAAAGCCATAAACTTTAGATATTTGAGTCGAAAATCAATTCTTACCAACTTTTAATAATGTTTTTTTTTTAGGTTTTAATTTTTTATAGAACAATAGTCTATTTGATTCTTCTCCAAATTTTACCAGATGTCAAAAATTAATTGTTGCACAAATTACACACGTTACAATATATTATTTAAATTTTAATTCAAGTCACTAGCGTTATTGGTTCGTGAGATATTCTGGGTTAACTAAAATTTTTAAATTGCTATGGTAAGAAGACCACCCACTAAATTTTGCATTTTGTTGTATAAAAAAAATTATTTGAAGTCGATATCTCTACTGTTTTTTCAGCGATGGACAACAAAAACAACTTCTAAAAACCTTTTTAATTCAACTCTAGGGACCTTGAAACGTCGAAAAATGTCAAAATTTTCAATTCGACAAACCGGACCGATTACAATAACTTCTTATGAAAAATTAAAAATACCTATTTCTACACTACATATACGAAACTATACTTACCAATAGTTAATAAGTAAAGAAAAAATACTTTTAATTGGATTTTTCTTTAAGTCACACATCATAAAATAGACGAGCTGTCGAAATTGTATCAAAGGTAATTACAACAGCAAACAACATACCAACCTACCTAAATATAAACTATAATTTTATGTTATTTATGTCCTTTAAGGTTTATTGTTATTAATTATAATTATACCTACAACAAAAGTAGGATTGGAAAATAAATAAATGACATACATTTTAACTATCAAATTATTCAATTACATAGACCAACATAAAGAATTAATTCTGGTTTGTATTTCAGACTAAACATATTTATAAATACTGTACCTACCTATCTACTAATCTCACACAAAGTGCTGAGCGTAGGATATTATCCATGTCCGATTGATATTAGGAATTCCATATGAAATTTTATGAAATACCTACCTACCTATACCCTTATATCTAAAATTTGAATTTGAGATCAAACCCACATTCTGAAAAAATCACCAACCAACCAAAAACAAACTCGACGGAAAACTATATTTTCACTAATCACAATTATTACACAAATTGGTCAATAAATTAACTCAACCTATTGATATTTATCTACAAAAAAACTTTAAAAGTCAAACAAATCTAATCTTCAAATATTGCAGAAAAACTTAATGCCAAATAAAAGCAAAATACCCACCAGCCAAAATATACATAACTATAACCAAACGTATAACTACCCCCATATTCTTCTTTTTCACAAAGCTCTGCAGAACCAGAACCAAAATCGCATCGTAGCTTTGTATACATATTACAAATCATTTTGCATAGATGTACAAAGATCGCACACAAGGAGAAGCAGACTTATAAACAAAAATCGATAAAAGATCCTTAACAGCTGATGCAAGCATACAAAAATTTCATTCGTCCCCTTATTAGACGCAATATTAAGATATTTTTCTTTGCTTTGACGTTTTAAATATAACAGTGCTTTGATACAAAGAAAAAACAAAAACAAATTCATCGACCTTGATATGGAAGCTTAGTATATGAAAACATATATAAGGATAGGCTCCAATATAATGAAGGAAATTTTGTCTACTTTTTTGGTGGAAAATTAATTATCTCCCTTATTCTGCTGGCTGCTTATGGGAATGGAAATAATATTTTTCTGTCTCTCCCGCTGAATTTCTCCACTTTCAATACTAGCGCCTAACACTCGGCATCCAGTTGCCCTAAAAGTTTTTGTTCATGAGAGTACTATAGTTTTCATATACAAAAATAAAAGCTACTAATGGCAATCACTGGATGCTCATAAGGCGCATGGTCGTTTGAGCAATGTTCGATGTCCACATCTATTTGTAAGTATTCAATGCTACTATTTATTATCAATTGATCAAAACTAGTATTATCCTTCAGGGTTTTGTTGCTTCCCTTAGAAGAGGGCGTCCTCAAGTGTGTATAGAGGGTTTGGGGGAAATTACACGTGGACCAAAAAGCATCTATGTGAAGGAACACAGAAAAATAAACTGAATATGAACAAAGAGATTATGAGGAAAATTGCGATCTTTCAGAGGTGCGTATGCGGTACATGGGACGTCGTCAAGCAACGACTGTAAAAAAAAATAAAAATAAAATGTGAACTCATTCTTGGGAATGTCACATTTCGTTTACTAGCTTTAGTAACCGCCAATTGACATGGGTCCGGATAAAGAACCACCGCTTATTGAATTTAAAAAAGATGGAGTATTTAAGGAGATATCAAATTGTAGGTCCGCATTGTACACAATGAAAAGTTCTACAAATTGTTGGCTTACAATATAAAAATGAGGAGCTACGCATTGTAGGACAAACAAACTAAAACTACTTTGGAAATACGAGACCTCGATAAACTGACTACAGAAGAAAAGGCATGTCATATCAGACTACATAAAAAAAAACAGGAATTTGTTTCAAGTGTGAAAAGATCATAAAAACATTCAGATGCAGAGTCCCAAAGGACTATTTATACGCAAACTTTGAAAACCAAAGTAACATGTGCCGGGACATTGGAAGAAACAAAGGAGGGCCTCCTTAAAATGATCACAATCCTCCAAGCAAACGGCAACAGGAGTCGAACGGAGGATAACCTCTTGTTCAAGCTTATAGATGAACTATAATGAACTACGCCACCATCTTTAAGCAAAATAACTTTAACCACGTCTCATATGTATTATGCGCACTAAGGTAGGCATAAACTGGCATACTAACATGATAAAACGCCTATTCAAGAAATGTTGGAATGTCTTAATGCATTTCTTTCCAAAAGTCCCTCATAACCAGCTGAAGTAATTTTTGATTTTACGACCTCAAGCTTAATTGCTCCATAATACCTCTTTTTATTTTTTCAATTTATATTGTTTTTCGTCTGAAAAAAACACGTGATACCATTCGTTTTCCAGCTAATTGAAGCTCTAATCGCACTAGATTCTGTTATTCGTAGAGTAATGTGGTTTTTTCTTAAATATTCGTTAAATCTGAAATCTGTTGAGCGCATACAGGTAAAATTTCGGTATCTAAGCTTATTAACGATAGTTTTTTTAAAAACTGGCCTCCTTGCCAGTTTTCCTGAAATTTTAGAGTAGGAAGTGAAAACACTACAATTGTTGGTTAAAACTGTCCAGCACTTGAAAATGCTGGTTTTGTTTGATTCATTTGAGTTCAAGTTAAAGCTATTGAAAAACAGGAAACTGCAGATGAAATATCCAACGCAAGCCAAAATAAGGATTCAATGACAGAGTCAAATGCTGATGATGGACTGTTATATGTAAGTGATGTTGCTATGTTTCGAAACGGGGCGGGTCGTCTTGCAAGAAAAAAGAAAAGAAAAAGAATGAAAGTTGGACTTGGCGAAATGAAAAACTGGAAACTGTTAAGGAATATAAATACCTCGGTGTTTGGATTACTCAAACGCTATCATTCAAAAATCATTTACAAGAAAAACTTACAGAATCCAAACGCGCGATAAACTGTAATTGGAAAACAGTATTCTGCAATCGAAATATAGCTTCAACTGCAAAATACAGAATTTTTGAGGCAGTAGTCAGATCAATTATGTGTTATGCGGCACAAGTTTGGGGTATTCTCGAGTTTGAAGAAGTAGAAAAACTCTTACGTTTTTTCTTAAAAAGAATATTCAGACTTCCAGAAAATTCACCAACCTACATTCTGCACCTCGAAACTGGTCTACCTTCACTGTATTTGTACACTTTTGATTTACACTTTTCATATATAATAAAGACCTTGAAACTCCCTAATCATCGCCTCGCAAATAAAATCGCTTTGCATCTCAAAAACAGAAATGAACAATTTTTTTCGGAATGGAGAAGACTGAGCCTAGAGCATGATGTTCCACTCCAACTAGAAAATGAAGATTATTTAAGAATAAACCTGCAAACCCTTTTAAGTAAAATTGAAGACTAGAAATGCTTTCATCGATCATTGTCAACAAAGTCAAACAAGATGCTCGTATAAGCTTTTAAACCATTTAATGGAAGAAAATAATTGCTTTAATGACCAGAATAGTCTAGATGTTATCAGTACTATCTTTAAAGCGAGAGGCGAACTCCTCAGACTTAATTACGTACCCTACATAAGCGAGCAAAATACGGAATGCACCTTGTGCAATATGAGAACTAGGGAAGACATATGTCATTTCATTGGCATATGTCCTATTTTAAACTCAATCAGAAGATCAATCTGGAGAAAAAAAAACTCTTAATGGAGATGAAATTCAGGGTATTCTTAATGGCAAAAATTGGACACTTCTTTACTGCTACATCAAAACTGCCTATAAATATCGAAATCAAATCATAAACGAATCTTTTTGATTCTGCCTTTAATTTTATAATCAAATAATTCATTTTTATATTTATTGTATTAGTTTATCTACTTGTTATTAATGTCAACTTTGCGTTAAATTAACTCATACTTTGTATTAAGAAATATTATTGCTCTCTTTTCGGCTGACGGCACATGCCAATGCTCTTTTGTGATAACTACCAAACTATGTCATTACTTCTTATAAATGTAAATAAAAATCACACTTACTACTACTAGACAAACTTAAAGATGATATAAAAAATGTATCTGAATATGAACAAACTGAAATTAAATACGGAAAAAACGAAAGTATTGATTTTGCCCAGTAATAGTGAAATAAATTATATTGAAGAATTCGAATGTGTAAAGGAAATTAATATTAATAGATAGTAATTTAAACTTTGAAAGGCATTTTGAAAGTATGTATAAAAATATATCTAAAAAAATCGGTTTCTTTCGAAGAATAAGAATGAAATTAAGTACTTCAATGGCAATAAAAATATACAACACTATAATTAAACCACATTTTGAGTGTTGCCCAACAATACTATTATTGGGGACTAATGGCATGATTCAAAACCTTCAAATATTACAAAATAAAGCTATGAGGTCGATATTGAAATGTAATAGATATACACCCATAGATATAACATGTTAAGTATTTTAAACTGGTTAAGTATTAAACAAAGAATAATTTTTTGCACATTACTGTTTATATACAAGATTAAAAATAATTTAACGCCAAACTATCTTCAAAGAAAATTGACGAGAAGAGCTGATGTTCAGCCACATAACCTTAGAAAAAATAACAATTTAAATGTACAATTTTTCACAAATAATAGAACCCAAAATATGTTGTTTTATAAAGGATTACAAATGTTCAATAGTCTGCCAAATGATGTACAAATCGAAAAAATACGCTAAGATTTAAAAATAAAATATCACAATTTCTCAAACACAACTACTAAGTTATCATAAAAAATTGTATATACTTTTATTAATTAAATTATTTTGTCCTTTTTTTTGTATTATGTAAGTTGTTTTAAGTATTAAAATTGTAAAATAGCGTTGTTAATGCTAAATAAACATCAATCAATCAATCAAAAAAGAGACAATTCCTAGTTGTTCTGAATGATGTAAGACGAGATGGAATACATTTTTCCCCTTAATTGCCCTAAGGATTGGCAAGGAAAATATGTATACAGAAAAACATTTGTCACATTAACTATTGTCGCTATGTATTATATTTAAATGATGTTTGGGTATTTTATAAGATTCATGCGTTTAATGATGTAATGTGTTGTTATATAATTAGTATACAAGAAACAATAATATATGAAAGAATATAATATAATTCTCAGAATTACTAACCTTTTCTGCAATTAGGACATTGGTGCTTTCGATTGATACATTCATGTTCTTCACGGTGTTTGTCTAATTCGAGTTTACTGTCCAAATTTTCACCGCAAGTCTCACAAAAAGGCTTGTGTGCTTTCATATGTTCCTTTAAAGTAGTCATTGATATAAAGACCTTCATACAATCTCCACAGGTGAACTGCGGTTTTGTGCATTTATTTAATTTAATGTGTATATTCAAAGAAGCCTGCACTGCAAAGAGTGCTCCGCAGCGTGGACAACGTAATTCTGTTCCATGTGGTTGTACATTCTGGCTAATAAGTTGAGATTTCTGTTTAACAATGCTCTCTCCGATTTCTTCAATCAAATTCAGTTCGTATTCTTCTTCATCGCTGTTGTTGATTTCCTCTTGGCAACATTGGAGAACTTCTTCGTGCACGGGTGGTTCAGTAGATGTTAACTCGTTGCAACTATGTACTTTGATTACATGCTTTTTAAGATTTCTGGAATGAACAAAAGACATTGGGCACATCGAACACTTTGTTTCCTTTGACGAACATTCGAGCATGAAAGTAGGCGCAGACTTTTTAGCAATAGCATCGTCATGATTTATCAAATGTGCTTCCTCATATTGAGTTTCATGGACGAATTTTGTAAAAATGATGCTGTAGTCGTTGGAATTTTGGTCATCATCTAAAATGTCTCCGTTTTTATCTTTATCATTTATTATTTCGTTGTTCTCTGTTTGAAAAGGGGAGAAGGCAGATTCTACATCTTTAATCTGACCAGATTGAATTACATTGCTTTCAATCACTAGGGAGGGGTATAACCCCTTTACATTTTCATTTTCTTCCGAAACTCTGTTCTGTATTTCGTCTTTATTTTCTTCAAATACTTTAGATGCAGGTTTTGACTCAATAATTTCAGACGGACTTGAATTTGATGAGAGGACTTTCTGCGTTATTAATGGATCTTTAGGAATATTGAGAAGTTGTCTTAAAGTTCTATCAGAGTTCTCACATTTTATTTTAAAGGAAAAACATCGATTTATTTCGCTGATGCACATAAGACACACTTTTTCTGGCAGACCATCTGTAATTTTAGCCTATAATAAATATAATTTGTTGAAAAAAATATATTAGTTAGCACATTTAAAACTCACTTCGACTTTCATTATGTCTCTCAACATATCAGCCACACATCCGCTGCCCATGGACCCTTGGCTATCATATATGGAAAGTAAATTTCCGTCTAATCCTAGACAAGTTCGACATATTTTTGCTACTTCAATTGACATGGTGTCTTGTTACTAACCACATAAATCGGTTTATTAGATAAAGTTGAAATTTAATAAACTTATTGAATGGCTATTTTTTGATGAAAATATTGTATTTGTATACAATAGCTGTGTTCCAGACATTTCTCGCACTAAAAGTTGGTCAAATGTCAAATTTGAGGAGTAGGGATGAATGCTCTCAGAGAAAGCAAAATCTAAAAATGTCTGGAACGGTTTTCGCACCAATTTGTACCAGAGAGAAAAAAACTAAAACTAGTTTTTTCTCTCTGTATGTACTAGTAGGGAACACTTTTTTAAAGTAAAAAATTAATACAAATTTCTTCTTCACTTCTTCAGCAACAGTTTTATATTCCTACCCTCGCACTAAATGTAATCCTGGCGCGCTCTCTATTGTAAGCATAGACACACCATATAAAGATCGGAATCTTTCGTACGTTTTACCCTCCAACACCCATTTGTTTACATTGTTGTATTTGTAATTTGACATTACGTCCATTTTGAAATATGAAATCCAACAAAAATTCGATGCGGTGTATTTACTTGTTTTGACAGATGTTTTTTTTAATTAAAATAGCTGTGGTGAGAATTTGACGTCTACTACGAATTGTTTTGTTTACTAAAATGAAAATGCAATTTTATATTTCAATTCAATCAATTCAAATCAATTGATTTGAAATTGTTTATTATATAGCTAAATTAATTTCTTTATAAACCCAAGTAACAATACGGTCGATGGAACTGTTGGTGGGACATTTACATAAATAAAACTATAAAATATTAAACATTTGTGTGCTTTGAATATGGCCGCCCATTTCAATCAACTTTCATTCAATAAAAGATTCTTTTTGAACCCTCCTAAGTGTGTATGAAATTTGTGTTAAATTGTCCATCAATTATGTACTCAAAGTACATTCCAACTTTCTTCAATGATGGTTTAAGTTTTCGTATGATAGGTATGCGGAAAATCATATTAATTTTGTGGCATTAATATTTGGCCCGACATGTTGATATCTTTAGCGTACAACAGTGATGAACATTGATTGTATTGCTATTCTTATTTTTGGTTCTTGATTTTAATCAACTCCCATTGTTTAGAAATAACTAATAATTTTTTTCAAAAACTATGCAATCAACACACGTCATTAGTAATTAGAAAATGAGAACCAAAATATAATATTAAGCAATAAGCACGATACTCTATTAAATATTATGTTGCATTTCAATACAATCAGATAGGAACATGTTGTTTTCCTTATAAGTGATTAATGTCTAAGAAACTATAAATTCTTTGTTTAACCATATTTGATGACAGTTTACAACAAAAATGTTTTTCAATGTTAGTAAGTTAGCATCTGAGATGATCTGATAAATAAATATTTTTTAAAAATATAATATCTCAACAGTCTATTTTAATTTGCATAGTTTTGACTTGATTTAAAAACAAGCTAATAGACAAAAGTGTTGGCTTTAACGAAATTTAAAAAAACTTAGTTAAAAGTATTACAATTATTTTTTTCCATTTAGAGTACATATTTTTTAAAATAAAATAGACCCCCTCCTATAGTAAAAAATGCTTGTTTTTAACTGTTCTATACAAATCCGTCATCAAACTTTGTTGCCTGAGTTATCGTACTCTTCCCAAAAAATGCAATACCTTATGTCGCCGTAGCCACTAGGTCAGAGAGAAAAAACTAATCGAGAGAGCCAAATTTCCTCGTCTTCGTCCCTTTGAAACCTCTTGATCTCATTTTTTGTAGCGTGTTGAATTCGTATCGGTGTGTACATGTTTTCACCTCGAAAAGCAGAGAGAATCAAGACATTTGATATTTCTTTCTCTCTCTGGTTTTCACAAATTAATTCTAGCAAACAATTTTCGTTTGTCAAAAAATTACGGTAAACGTAAAAACCATTGACATACTATACATATAACGGTAGATTGTGGTGAATTTGTTTTTCTTTGCTCTTTTTTTGAGTTACAGATAGATGGCATTAACAACCAAAACCGGAAAAATGTGTTCAGAAAGATTGTATAACAAGGTTAAGGTTTTTTAGACTAGACTTTATTTGTTTTGAACAAGTACATGTTTTTTATAAATGTATGTTATGTTTGATTCAATAGTAATACCTTAACTAATAACTTAACTGCTGTTTTTTCTAAAATATACTGCATTGAATTATTTTACATCGAATTAATTATAATTGGTATAATATTTATATAAAATATCCATATCTTCTGTAATTGCGGTATCAATCGATATTTTCTGAAACTTAGTGTTAACGTAACATTTATTTGTCATGAATTAGTCTTTCAGCTGTTTTATACACCAACAAAATTAATTTTGAAATTTGGCTGCGATAATAATTACTTGAAAACAGCATTTTCTATATTTATAGTTATTCAGGTTTAGCCCTTAACTTAGATTTGCATTTATTTATGAATAGCCTAAAAAGTTTAGCAAACATCTATGAATAACCCACAGTGCACTTTCAGAAAAACTGTAGTTAGAAATTTCCCTCACAGATTTTTCCTTGTCGCTATATAACTGAAAGATAAGATATAAATAAATAATAGAACTGGAAAACTTATAAAAATGATGCATAAGACTTAAATTTTGGTTGAAGAACAAATTTTTATATTCTCTTCACAAAACCACTGACCTAGCGAGAATACAAATACTTTTACTTTTGTACAAAAGTACTTTTCGGCTTAAGTTTCTGCGTTGTTTTATTTTAATGATCCATGTTTACATTCTTTAACTCTCGTTGTCAATGTTCCAGCAACTCTCGCAGCCAAAATTAAGTCGATGAACGGTGAAAATTGAAATAAATCTGATTTTTTTTTGCATTTTTCAACGGTCTGAGCGAAAATTAAACGCAGCTAATAATAAAACAAATAATAGTTGTAGTGCTTGCAGAGTTTTATGTTTCTAGGTCCTAATTCTCACCACCTAATCTATTTTACTTACCTAATGATTAAAAATGGCTTCAAATAACTAACTAATATTTGTCTAAATGCGTAATTTAGAATTGTTTCTAAATCTTCATTGTTCTGGCACCTAACAAGAGTATTTAATTTCACTTCATATTCGAATGATATTACTCCCAAAGTAACACAATGAGAGTACCAAACAATTGTTCATCCACAATTTTGAATTTTCTTTGAACACCTCTGAACAGCATGGCATCCGCCATTTTTCGAAGGTGGACTCCATTTTTTTTAATGTGGGGAGTATGCACATCTTCTTGCATAAGTATTCGTTCCCCACATTTTTTTTATATGGAGTTAATACATATGCAAGTTAATGTGCAAATCGCAGCTTGTAGGCAAAAAGAGAGCAACCGTCGAAGTTGGTTCTCTCGTTTAGTTTTTTTCTCTCTGACTAGGTGCCAACCCTAAAGAATTTCTCATCACTATTCCTTATTTTCGTGGTGAATTGACTTTAGAGGGTGGTGAAGTGATGTTAGCAGCACCTAAGGGTGCGTGTAAATAGACGTTTCAGCTTGTAAGCAAACCAGAATGACAGATTTGCTTCCGGTCTTTATATGGTGTGTCTATGTTTGTAAGAATCAACACAACTTTTAAAGTGTGGAACGACTTCGAACTGAAAATGACAAACTTTGAGCCTTAAACTTACCCTGGTCACAACAAGAGATCGAGGAATCGAATTGAGTTTCGATCCAGGTATATGGTGGCCGTCAGACTGTGGCCATAGAGGAAATATATTATCTAGAGTCCCGACCGGTACCCGTCCTACCTTTAAACACCCTCAAATTTTATTCGAGGTGAACTCTCTCAAATTCCCTATCGGTGAATACATGTGAGTGGTAAAAAAAGCAAAATGGGAGATTGCGTTAAAAAAATGGAATTTTTGTGAGCTGTCAAAAATTTCAATCAATTTTGCAAAAAAAAACAATGGGTTTCGGATTTTCAGAGTAAGTATTTGTTAATTGTTCTGATTTTTAATATAATTTGATATTTTTCAGACCAAAAACCTTTATAATGAAGAGAGGATGTACAAGTTCACTCAATTGAATAAAAAGTAAGTCAAATTGAAGTAAAGGAGCTACAACAATAATCGATTTATTTTATGGTCTGTCTTTTTATTTTAGATAGTGCCAATAACATATATTTTCCTTGAAGAAATCTGGGAGATAAATCAAACAAGGTGCTGATTTGCAGGCAAGTTTTGTGTATATTATATTTCTCTTAAAAAATAAAATCTTTGTTTTTAACTACAGATACTGCCCATTGTGTTCTTAATGTACATAGCTGCCGCAGGTGTTGACGGTGGAGGTCATCAAAAACCATCAGCAAAAACACCACCAAGTCAATGATGCAAGAGGAAGTTTTGCCATGCAATAGTCGACCGCTAACGCCCTTCTCCATCAATTTTGTACGTATCGAAACAGTCATATCGTTGCTAACTAGCTTAAACTTCATCTTCTAGGTGTAAAGAGTACTTCCAGAGACGCAAGAAAAACAAGAATACAATCCAAAAAGCTTCAGCATTGACTGTAAATCAAGTGAATTTAAATTTGAAAATTACAACGAATCCATTAATTTTGCTCGTAAGGATTCCACTGGCTTAACGGAGGCAAATGGGCTGGCCTGACAAGAATCCCCAAAAAGTCAAACAGATTCAGATCAGTTTTTCGGCGACTACTGACGATGCCGGCGTGTTAAATCCATCGATTTTCACAAGAAAGTAAACAGTAAGTCAACTTCCAATTGAGATTTCCTTATATAATGAAAATTAATTTGTTTATAGTCACGAAAATTCAGCAGCGTCATGGCCAACCTGCCGATTAAGCCATCTCTATTCGCAGTGGAAGTGTTTGTGGATCAAGCGATCTCTGCGTTGTCAACAATGCGAACGCAATGTCATTAGGCCGGAGTACCAACCAAGGCTCTTGTTTTGCAAAAGCGCGAGAAGATCAGTGTAAGTGCGATGCAGCGGCTACTGCTGCCGCTGAGGCTGACACCGCCTACGAATGCCGGCTGAGAAGGAAATTGTTGTTACATTATAGAACCTCCTTAATGACTGGAGTCATAAGTCATTGGTAAGCCTCAAAAAATAAATTATAAATAAAATAAATACAAAACAATCTCAGCAGTTTTGTATTTACTATTTTAGAATTCCCTGCAATTTTAAGAAAATTGAAGACTAACGAAATGAAGCTGAATTCCATGAAATCATAATGCCTATTAAATCACCAAAGCTTCTGTTTAGAATTAACTGGAAACGACACAAGAATTCCCCTACAAACTGCCCTTATTATGTTCCAAGAGTTGCTGCGCGAGCCGGCAACCTTCATATAGTGAAAATATCCAATTGGAATTTGTCAACCCAAACGACTTAAGAAGCCACATGTTTTCAATCAATGTTGTAACTTACCATATTCCAGAAGTGATAAAATTACAACACTTCAATTAATACAACTTTATTGACCAGAAGGCTCATTATGGCAAGTCTACTTCACAGTAAGTTTCACATTAACAACAAAACAAAAGCACTAATTGATGTTTTTTTTTAGCTAAAAATCAAAACGAAGCTTAGAAGTCGATATGCCGTACAGTTGGTTCAACAATATCTTCGAATCTCATCCATTGTTAAGTAAATCTCAGACTTGACTATTTGGCAGCATTGTATGTATGTTTGGTAACATTTTTATTCGTTCGATGAGATGAAAATTAAAAAAAGTTAAGTTAAGTTAGTCTACTAAGAAAATTTGTGTCGAGCAGTAGCCTCTAAAAAAGACAATTGAATTTTGATAAATAAAGAATAATTAAAACGTTTTTGTGTAATAGATTTTTTAAGAAAAACTTTTACATTGCTGGTCCTTCGAAACAAATTAAACCAGTTTTTAAGATATACAGTAAATTTAAGATGAGTCTTCCAGAACTTACACCACGCCGCAGCACCAGACAGACAAAAGGGAATCCACCAGAACGCTTTGGATTCACAAAAAGTGACTTTGGCGATGAAGCGGTGGCAGATAAAAGTTTGGAGTTGACGCAAATCCGAAGAGAATTAAAGGCAACAAAACTTCAACTCGAAGTAACATTGCTTCAGAATAAAGAAGCCAATTTGGTTTCAGATATCTTCAGGGCAACAGATAGACAGGAATCCGTTAGGAATTCAAACTCAAAACGGAACAGTGTGTGTGGAGATGCAAATCCTTTGGAAGTATATGTGCCCCAAGACGACGGCGAATATATCCCACGACGTGATATATTATGTACTCCTCAAAGAGAAAACACATACAAGCGTGTTCATATGGTGAGTAGTCTACCGCACATTTACATAGACAAATTGCAAAACCAACCCCTGCCAAGCACAAGCAAGCAGATGTTAGATAGAGAAGTATCTAGATACGATGAAGACGAAAATTTCATTGAGCGAGACAGACATCTGCAAAGTGAAATAAATGTACATCAGTGGCTTCAGTTAAACAAAGCCACCCATAGCACACCGTTTGCGAAAAAAGACAGAGATACAAATGAAAAACAAACAGATCGTTTACCTGTCCTGTCACAAAAAATTGCATTTTTAGAAGAAGAATTAAGAAAATGCAAATTGCATCAAAAAGAACGCAATGCTAAAGTCATTGGTCACAAAGACGACGAAAGCAGAAATAACCTGCAGTATCTGGACATGATGAACACCTTTGTTGCTCGACAGACAAAGATGGATTTACCAAAGTTCAATGGTAATCCGGAAGATTGGCCACTCTTTTGCAGTGAGTTTGTACGAACGACTGATTGTGGAAAATTCACCATTCAAGAAAATGTGACACGATTGAGAGCAGCTCTTAAAGATGAAGCGCTAGAAGCAGTAAAATCCCTTCTCATCCTTCCAGACAGTTCAGATAGGATTATGCAAATATTAGAACGACGATTCGGACGTCCTGATTACATCATTAAATCTCTTCTAGGCAAAGCCAAGACGATTGCAGCACCACGAGAAGATAATCCCTTGTCAATCGTGAAGTTCGCCACTTGTGTTGAAAATCTTACAGTAATGCTAGAACTGATGGGACGTCCAGAGCATCCTGAACTTTTGGAAGAACTAGAGGGCAAATTGCCACCAATATTTAGCATCTTATGGTCAGAACATATTGTCGAAAAAGAAAAAGTAAATTTGCGTGTTTTCTGCGATTGGTTGGAAAGGAAATCCCATGCAGCGAGTCTCCGAACAACCCTGTTCCAACTGCAACAACAACCCATTGCACAGAAAACAGAAGTCAAGCGAACAAAGGGCAAAGTAAATGCAGCGTCCATCGAAAAAGTCATCGTAGAATCATCAAAGTGCAGCGTTTGCAAATCCAATTGTAATTCTCTAGATACATGCAAAAAGTTTCTTGAGATGAGCGTTGACGAAAGATGGCAAAATGTACGCAAATTATCCCTGTGTTTTGCATGCTTGAAGAAAAATCATCAGACCAGAATGTGCCGCAAAAAGAGTCCATGTGACATCAACAGTTGCCAGAGAAATCACCACCGATTGTTGCACAATCATCAACAGAGATTGTCAACTGAAGCTCCAGTTTTCCAACCACCGAATCCACAAAGCCACACAGCTGTAGCAAATGGATTCTGCACAAATGGAAGTACTGTAAGCAGGAACACTACCAGGCTCAGAATCTTACCGGTAAGTCTCAAAAACAATTCAGTGGTAGTAAACACTTTTGCCTTACTAGATCCGGGCGCTACACTGACCTTGATAAGTGAAGCAGTTGCAAATAAACTGCAAATGGACGGCAAACTTGCACCTCTATCAATCCAGTGGGCTAATGGTGACGTTGCAAATGAAGATGAATCCAAAGTCGGTTCAGTTCACATCTCTGGGACATTCCTGAATGCACGAACATATGCTCTTAATGACGTCAGAACCGTGAAACACTTACCATTACAACGCCAATCGGTTGATAGAGAACGGCTTATCGAAAAGTGGCCATACCTGAAAGAAATAAACTTCGAGAGCTATGACAATGTACAACCAACAATTTTAATTGGTGAGAATAATGGATTACTGACTGCCACCCGACAATTAATCCATAATAAGAGCAACAATCCCATCGCTAGTAGAACTTGGCTAGGATGGACGATTAGTGGAAATGATGGCAGCGATAAAGCAAGCGAAGTCAACCTTGTTTACATGATGCAAGAGGCCCACGACGACGACCTACATGCATTGGTAAAATCTTCATTCCAACTCGACGATAGTTTAACTATTGGTTGTGACCGTAAACGATCTCGAGAAGATGAAAGAGCCTTGAACATCATGAAGACGACGACGACAAAATTAGAGGACTGCAGGTGGCAGACCGGATTGTTATGGAAACGTGACGATACCAGACTCCCGGACAGCAAGTTTGCAGCTCGCCAAAGATTATATCTATTGGAGAAGAAACTCGACAAAGATCCTGTGTTAAAAAAGGCATACGGTGACATCATAGACGACTATCTGCAAAAGAAATATCTTGTTAATGCTGAAGATAAAGACCTGATTGGAAGTAAAACCTGGTATTTGCCACACTTTCCAGTAATCAATCCAATGAAGCCACACAAGATAAGGATTGTGTTCGATGCAGCAGCGAGATCAAATGGAATTGCACTTAATGATGAACTCATCCAAGGACCTGACCTGCTACAATCTCTACCAGGTGTTTTGTTCAAGTTTCGCCAAGGACAATTTGGATTCACGGCAGACATTAAAGAAATGTTTCATAGAGTGAGAATACGAGACGAAGACAACAACAGCCAATTAATTCTATGGCGAGGTGAGAATCGAACCGACAATCCACGGATCCTGAAGATGACAGCAATGATGTTTGGGGCAACATGTTCTCCAAGCTCAGCTATTTACGTGAAAGACCTAAATGCAGATGAATATTTGGATACTTATCCCGAAGCCGTATACGCCATCAAAAATAATCACTATATGGATGATTATTTGGGACACGCAGACGACGAGGCAGCAGCTACAGCTTTAATTGAAGACGTTATTAGAATCCTCAGGCTAGGTGGATTTCACATCACAAATTGGAGAAGTTCTTCTAAATCCGTTCTTCAAAACATCCCAGTGGACGAGTTAGCAAAAGTCGCTGATCGAAAAATCAACATCGACAAGAACAGTGAAAGTCGTATATTGGGAGTCCTTTGGAATACGCAAAATGATTCATTTACGTTTGCGGCAAAATTAGAAAAGATTGACGACAGCCTTCTAAATGACCAAAAGATTCCGACCAAAAGACAGGTGTTGAAAATAGTTATGTCTGTTTTTGATCCTTTGGGGTTTGTGGCACATTTTGTTATTGTGGGCAAGATGTTGCTGCAAGCTATTTGGAAAACATCTATAGACTGGGACGATGAGCTGACTGAAGACTTAGTGCCACTGTGGAGCAATTGGGTTCGTGATTTAAATAAGATTTCATCGGTGAACATTCCAAGATGTTACTCACCACTTTTTAACCTGGCACCTGAACTGGAACTTCATGTGTTTGTTGATGCGAGCGAGTCTGGATATGCAGCAGTGGCTTACGTAAGAATTGTTTTCGAAAATAATATAAATGTTTCTTTCGTTGCAGCTAAAGCAAAGGTCTTACCTCTTAAGCCAATTATGACGATACCACGAGCAGAACTGCAAGCTGCTGTTTTGGGTTCTCGTCTCGCAAACACAATCAAATCGCAACATGACAGGAAATTTAAAAAAGTTTTATTTTGGACTGACTCGACTACTGTCTATCATTGGATAAAGTCTGAGGCAAAACGATTTAAGCAGTTTGTAGCAAATCGCTTGAGTGAAATTTCTGACCTGACGAATATAGCCGACTGGAATTGGCTGCCGACAAATCTTAATGTTGCCGACGACGCAACTCGAATGACACCAAAAGAGTTTGAAGCTGATAGTAGATGGTACACAGGACCTTCCTTTTTGTATGAAGACGTTTCTATGTGGCCCAAAATGAAGACAAATAAAATGACCAGATTTGACGAGGAAGATGAGACGAATGAGTTTGTTGGAACAATTTCGGTACCAGCTAGATTCGTTTTACCAAATGTGATGAGATTTTCAAATTGGTCTCGACTGATAAGAGCTACTGCTTGGATCATGCGATACAAGGAAAATCTCAAAATAAAAGGCCGAATTACCCGAGGTGATGAAGATGCGGTGTACTACCAAGGTGAACTGACGACTACTGAAATTGAATGGGCGAATAAACTGTGGATAAGACAATCTCAACAAAATTCTTTCCACAAAGAAATTGTTGAATTAAGGAAGAATAAAGTTGTTAGCCGTTCAAGCAAATTATATAACATCATTCCACAATTAGACGACGAGGGCATCATTCGACTCAGAGGGCGTATGTCGAATATAGAGGGTGATCAATGGCTGAAGACACCAGTGGTTCTCGACGGAAGAGATAAGTATACCGAGTTGCTTATCAAGTACTACCACGACCAAGCCAATCACATTGGTCATGAAGGCGTTATGAATGAGATCAAACAGAGGTACTGGATATTGAAACTTAAACCAAAACTGCGACAGAGAAGAAAATTATGCAATACTTGCAAGATTAGATGCGCAAAGCCCGAGAACACTATTATGGGACAATTACCTGCGGTAAGACTTTTGTCAAATAATCCAGCATTTACATTTACAGGTGTCGACTATTTTGGGCCGATAAATGTAAAAGTTGGCAGACACCTTGAGAAACGCTACGGTGTATTGTTTACATGCCTTACAGTAAGGGCAATTCATATAGAGGTTGCATCCAGTTTGACCACCGACTCCTGCATCATGGCGCTTAGGAGATTTATTGCCAGACGTGGATGCCCAAATGAATTATTCTCGGATAATGGCACGAACTTGAAAGGAGCTGACACGGAACTCAAGAGATGTCTAAAGGAGCTTGACCAGTCTGCAATAAGAGGTGCACTTACTAAGCATCGTATCAAATGGCGTTTCATTCCTCCAGCAGCACCCCATATGGGAGGATGCTGGGAGAGACTTGTGAGATCCGTCAAGACATCATTATACGCAATTCTAAAAGAAGTAAATCCATCGGATGAGACGCTGAACACCTTACTTGCTGAGATCGAACAGATAATTAACTCGAGGCCTCTAGTTGAAGTTCCATATCACCCAGACGAACCTGAAGCACTTACGCCAAACCATTTTTTGATTGGCAGATCATCGGCTTCCGCCCCAATAAGTGATTTTGACGACAAGGATCTGATCTTACGAAAGCGATGGAGAATGACACAGCGGCTGGCTGATCATTTTTGGAACCGATGGAGGAAAGAGTTTTTGCCAAATCTAAATCAGCAGAACAAATGGAAGACGCAAAGTGGTCGAGATGTACAAGTAGGAGATGTCGTTCTTCTTTTTAACGACAATGAAGTCAGAGGAAATTGGCCAAAAGGTATCATCGACAAAGTTTTTCCCGGACCAGATGGAAAAATTCGAGTGGTAGAAGTTAGAACTTCAAGTGGAACCTTTAAGCGCTCAATTGTCAAGGTATGTGTCCTCGATTTGGAAGATGGTAAAAGTGACGAGGTCCCAATACCAGAGGGGAGAATGTTAAGTAAATCTCAGACTTGACTATTTGGCAGCATTGTATGTATGTTTGGTAACATTTTTATTCGTTCGATGAGATGAAAATTAAAAAAAGTTAAGTTAAGTTAGTCTACTAAGAAAATTTGTGTCGAGCAGTAGCCTCTAAAAAAGACAATTGAATTTTGATAAATAAAGAATAATTAAAACGTTTTTGTGTAATAGATTTTTTAAGAAAAACTTTTACATCCATGATTAGTAAAGATTCGTCGTTGCGTATCTAATTTTTAAATGAAGTTGTAATTTTTCAAAATTGTTTGTAATTGAGCATATTTTTTGTTTTTAAAATTCAATTCCACAATAGATTGTAGGTTTTAAAATGTATATTACAGCTAGGTTCCCAAATCGAGTGAAATTAAATCTAAGTATAAATTGAAAATAAAGTGAAATTGTTTTCAGGGTTCTATCATTATATGAAATTGTGTATCAAAAAACTTTTTGATTGACTGTTATAAATTGTATAATTTATTTTGTTTTCTTCTTTTAATTGTTTTAATTTTGTTTAGTTATTTTAATTAAATAAACAAACAAATCATTAGTATTGTATTTGTTTACCAGTCTATATTTAACTTGTCATTGTGTTATGTACTTAAATTTACCTATCCTATTATTGTGAATTAATTTTGTATTATTTTGTTAACGACTTAACTTGTAACCCATTGTTATTCTTTGCTTCGTCATTTATTCTTTCGTTAAAAATTTCGTCGTGCATTTTGTAAAGCCTTTGCCGTGGCTATCACGGCACAATAAAGTTGAATTCAAACGAGAAGGTCGTAAAAAAGCGTTTTTCCTTTTCTTAAAGCGAAGATTATAAATTATAACTAAAAGACGATTTAAAAATACAGTCCACATTTAAACGAACTTTACATTTGGTCCTTCGAGCCGGATTTGCAGATTTCTCATGATAGGGACAGACAACAGACTAATGCTGGGCAGAGACAGAGGCCCGTGTAAGTATTTACGAGTCAGGGTTGCGGGTTCATGAGGGGCTGGATAAGTTCCTCCTCTAGAATGACAGACAATGAGACATATTTAGGTACTGAAATATTCGTACAGTATTCATTTCTACCGTTTTGCAAGTTCGAAGTTTAAAAGTAAAAAATAAAAAAAAAGAACAAGCTGTATAAAGTATTTTTTCTTTATTGAGGCATTAAAAACATAATATTTATAATCCTTATTCCTCTTATGTTTTTGGTTCATCACGTCCGTGTGTATTCTTTCGCAATTTCATGTGGTTAACGGACTCATGAGTCTTGATTTGACTCTACCTAAAGTTTTTGAATTTTAACATTGGTATGGTTTTAAATAGTTCGTTAGTTAATTGTTGATGCTGATTACAAAAACGATCTTCGATTTTAGCTACAGAACTATTTTTCAAAATTATTTTTTTTTTTTTTTTAATTTACTACAGGAACTTGTGGTACACTTGATGACTAAAAATTCGTTATAAAAAGTACGAAACAAATTTAATCGGAATATTGAGAAAAGAAATTGTAAGTTTGGAAAAACATCACACATTTATTTAAAAAAAAAGCTATTTCATGACTTTAGATAGCCTCATAATGTATTATAAGGTTGGGTGCCGAATAGAATTTAAAAACATATTTTTACTAATTCCGCTTTATTTTAAAAACAAATAAGCATGGTTAACAAATCAAAAAGTCTACATATTTAATGATTTAAATAATTCCTTATAACAGAAAAAGAATACAATATTATTATAACACAGTGTAATCCACTCTCGTCCTTATAATGAGGACTTCTATGTGCTAGCAGTCCTTTTTATCTAGCACTGCGGTCATAAGGATCTAAATCATCGTAGATATTTAGTGGTTTTCTTCAGGAAGCGAAATCAGACTGGTTGTTTATTGATGATTCTGATGTCTTGGATATTGTGAAGCAACCTTTAAATGAGTAAATAAAAAAATACAAATTTGTTTTGGATTTTAAATAAACTTACAGCTGTGCTCCCTTCAAAACATTCCTCTTATTCGTCTCCAAATTTAGGACATCCTTATCATGCTTTAAGCTTCGCAAATTTTATCGTGAACTTACGACCGGTTGGTTCTTGATTACTCTGATGTTTTGGATATTGGATATTGTGGAACAACCTTTAAATGAGTAATTTAATAAATTCGAATTCCTTTTGGATCTTGAATTAACTTACTTCTGGTGGTGCATGTAGCTGTTCTTGATATAGTAGTTGTCTTTTTTAAAATCCAACTTGTTAGCTTCTTACTCCTTCTTCTTGGCATCTTCGAGATAGATTTTATCCTGTTCCTTCCTTCCAGAGACCTACAATTTAAATTAGAAAAAGCAAAAATTAAGATAGTTCTTATTTTATTATTTATAAACACACCAAATCACATTTAATATAAAGTCAGTTTTTCAAGACAGTACCTACCACCGAGGATTGGCCAATTGTTCTGTTTCACTATGTTCTTTTTTGTAGAAAATCACATTTGAATATCTTCATTTTACATTTTTTGGCAAACTCTGTGATGTATTTGGTGAGGATGTGTTTATAAATAATGGAATAAGAACTATCTTAATTTTCACTGTCTCTAATTTAAATTGTTCATTCATGATTTATTGCTTTCGACGCCGTCAATATCGTCAATTCAATTCAATTCCGAATCCAATCTATCAATTTAGGCTCTTGAGATATTATTCTGTTTGTAATTCGAAAGCTATTATATACATACATAAAAGTCTTTTCGAAGCTATCAATTTTATAAAATAGTTTTTTTTTCAAAAAAAATGTTTGATGATTATCAAAATCTATAATATCTGCCTTCAATATTTTCTTCCTTTAAAATATTTTACTATTTCCTATAACGAATTTGTAGTCTTAAGATTATTACATCAAGTTCTTGTAATACATTGAAAAAAATACAAAAATAAATAATATAACATAAAATAAAATTGGAGTTGGGTTTCGTAATCAGCATCAAAAATTAAACGAAGTATTTATTATTTATAACCACACAAAAATTACAATCTAGTTTTTTTCAAAACTTCAGGTAAAGTCAAATAAAGACTTATGAGTCTTTCATAAATAATAAGAAATTACGAAAACTAAGTGAAATAGCAAAATGATTTGAACTGGAGCTAAAAGCAACGATATGTACTTTGCAAAATAATCTTGCAATTTAAAGTTAATAGATACCCCATGCTTTTTGAATGAGGTTCAAAGTCAGGATATCTTAATCCTTTCAAAAAAGAACGAGTTTCTGACTAATGCTATTGACCACATGAAATCACAAAGAAATACATACGAACGTGATGAACCAAAATATAGGAATAGTATTAAAAATACCAAGTTTTTAATTTTGTTAGATTAAACATATGTCTGAATAAAAAAATAAAATCTACTTAAAACAGCTTATTTGTTTTTTTATTATTATTTGCTGAAAACGAAACAAAAAATAAAAAAGGAATAATCCACTTTGATAATTGACCTAAGCAGATCAAATTTGGAAAGAAGCATTTTTCTTTGAAAAAAGTACATTTAATATCTTTTTTATTTATTCAAAAACAAGAAGTTACATTTTAACATACAGATATTGTTTTTTAAGTGAAAATACATTATTAGCGTTGAATTTAAAACAAAATTAAATTATACTAAATTACATACAATTTTGAAAAATAATTACAAATGTATTTAAAAACTAGCTGCGCCGCGAACCTTGATTATTAAGGATGAGATTTAAAGCATGTCGTCGACTATAATCATCTTCACTTCAGGATTTGTTGCAATACCGCTTCGATTTGTTGCTGAAAAAACACATCAATTAGGTAGTGCTTTCAAAGTTTGTGGTTTGTGTGAAGCTTACTTCGTAGTAGTCTTGCCATCATAAGCCTTCTATACAAAGAAATTAATTTTCATTATATAAGGAAATCTCGAATCGAAGTTGACTTAAGGAATTCTTAAATAGTACATACAAAACTGCTCAGATTATTTTGTATTTAATTTATTTATAGTTCATTTTTTAAGAAGGCTTACCAATGATTTCCGACTCCCATCATTTAGGAGGTACTATATCGTCGCAACAAGTTCCTTCTTCGGTGTCAGCTTCGGCAGCAACAGTAGCCGCTGCCTCACATTTACACTGATGTCCGCGCACTGTTGCAATACAAGAGCCCGGATTAGTACTCCGGCTTGATGACATTGTGTTCGCATTGTCGACAACGCAGAGATCGCTTCCGCTACGAATAGAGGTTGTTCACTGTGAATGGTTTCTTGCAAAAAAGCTATTGGTAATAAATGCGGTTTACAACCCAGAATCACGCATTGGCTGTACACATCGGTAATCAGACCGATTTTAACGTACGGTGTGGCAGTATGGTGGACTGCTTTAGAGAAAGGTATAAACAGGGATAAGTTAAATAAAGTCCAACGTTCAGCCTGCCTATGTATAAGCGGATCGCTTCGCACGACCCCGTCTGCGGCACTGGACACCTTGCTCTACCTTACACCTCTTGACATATTTAACAAACAAATAGCTGCAAGCTCTGCTATTCGCCTCAATGCTTCGTCGCAGTTTACTAACAACAACATTGGCCACTCCGTATTCTAAGGTACTTAGAATTAATTCCAAAGCACTCAGACTACACCAACCCCCAACTATAATTCGGCAGAAACTTCCAGATTTCTATACCTACCAGACCTTTTTGGGAGGATAGGACATTCTTGGAGGATGAGTCAATCCATTTTTACACAGATGGCTTAAAAACCAAAGAAGGGGTTGGTGGAGGTTTGTACTCTGAACGACTGAAATTAAGTCTCTCATTTCGCCTTCCCAATCATTGTAGCGTGTTCCAGGCGGAACTTTTGGCGATTAAGGAAGTCTTGTCTTGGCTCAAAGAAAACGTGATATCAACATCTGATATCCATATTTTCTCTGACAGCCAGGCAGCTATCAAATCTCTGGACTCTGTCTCTACAAACTCTTTAACAGTCCATAACTGTCGATCATCTCTAATGGAGAGGGCGCAACAGTTTAATATTCACCTTTGCTGGGTGCCGGGCCATAGAGACAATCCAGGTAACTGTAAGGCAGGTGAACTCGCCAGGAACGGTACAGTACAACCCATCCTACCACGTTTGGCAAGTACTGGCATACCAATCGCTACTTGTAAACTGCTACTAATGCAAGACGCTGTGAGGAGGGCAGGCACCAGGTGGACCAACATCACCACGTGTCAAGCCACAAAAAACATCTGGCCAACACTGGATTTAAAACGTTCAAGGTGCTTGCTCTCTCTAAGCAGATCGCATATAAGCTCGATAATAGGTGTCGTAACCGGACACTGTCTAATAGGAAAGCACGCCACGAGACTAGGCGTATTCTCGAATGACTTTTGCAGAAACTGTATGGACGAGGAAGGAATGGTTCTTCATCTTCTCTGCACATGCCCTGCGCTAACTCGAAAACGCAAGAATTCTTTTTTAACGATCTAAATCATATCAGTATAATCAGCCTCTCACGTTTCGTAAGGGACTCTAACTGGTTCCATTGAGCTTTGGAGGAAGCCTTAAGATTCATGTGGTATCACAATGGGCCATTTAACTGGCCTAAGTGTGTCCGTTTCCATCTTGGACAGCCACTATAACCTAACCAGTATACTTATTTATGTTATTATTTATATATTCATGTACATTTATCTTTTTTACGCTGTTTTTATTTTATTTAAGAGTTTTGACAAAGTCTTGCAACTAGAATCTTGCAAACAAAATCAATTTACATTTTTTTTCAAGCAAAACAAAAATTACTTAAAATTGTTTACTTTACCTTTAGGTATATGTTAGTACCTTACTGACCTAACTCAAGAAAACAACTCAAAACATATAACATAATATAACACCATAATGTAATATACCTATGTAAATTGCATACATAGGTTAACTAGGACCTAGATATAAATATGTATGTACCAAACCAAATTTTGCACTTTTCAAATTGAAATATAATGAACCTGCTTAACTTAACTACTGATAACCTTCATCTATTCAACAGGTATTTTAAATAGACATATTGTGATATTAAAAATATTTTTCATTTTGCATTCTAAAGCAATATCGTAGGGATACTACGAAAAACCATTTTTGCTTTAATGGTTTCAGAAATATCTACTCTCACAATGTACCTAGTTCAAAAAGTTATATGTAAATATTTTTGCGTAGAGCATAATACTACGCTGATTCGGCTTTTAGTGTCACGTTAGTGTAAGTAAAGTTCATATTCCATCAAGCGTGCTTGTTTTTGAGTTTGTGATTGACTTACAAACAGAAATAAATACCACAGATTTGTATTTCAGTTTCGTTAACACTTCACAAAAAATGCACTTGATCTCAATTAAACCCAGATTGCATAAAAAGTTGTTCGCAATAACTTGACACAAAAACCATCCAAATCGCATAAAATCTGAGAATTTCCGATCCGATCGGGCCATATATTTCTAAGAATTTTCTCATTCGGAAAATAAAATAAAAATAAATTTCTACTACAAGGACCTGGAGGCGATAGTTGACTTTTTAGTAAACAATTTTTCATATATCATTTCAACTGAAAAAGTTTGTTTTCATTTGAATTTTCTTGGCCACCCGGCAAGGGAATAGCTGAAAGTCAAACATTTTGTTGACATCAGTTTTTATTCGAAATTAAGCAGATACTACGACCCAAATTCGCTCGGCTGAAGCTGAATTTGATGTAATAGTGTTTTGGTTATCACTCCACTCCCCAAATTTGCCGGTTCTGAAACTTTCTCAATGAACCTCATAAATTTAAATTTCCAGTATTTGAACACTTTAACTAATTAAAACTGCATCTTCTTACACAAAAAAAACTCCATACAAATATGAAATTTCTTGTTTAATTATATCCACATATAAACACTTCCTATTCAAACGACGATCATGTTTTCTATCGTTTCCCTCCCACTCTTGGAGCAGATTTCTGAGAAACCTTGGCTGCCTTCTGTTTAGGAGCAGACTTAACTTTTGCTGGTGTTGGTGCTGTAGCTTTCTTCGCAGCTTTGGTGGCGCGCTTTTGTTCCTTGGCAACTTTGATTGCTTGGTCTCGCTGAGCTTTACGTACTTCAGGCTTCATGTTCCGCTTTGCCATAATTTCTGCCAGAGAAGCACCAACAATAGCGCGTTGGAATTTCTGTGTTCTGCGGGTACGCTTTTTCTTGAGCTCCTCCTCAATTCCTTTCTTATGCTTGCGTCTATAAAGTACGGTCCAGGTTACTTTACGTGGATTACGTTTCATTAAGTACGAACGCTCGCACTTTTTATCAAGGAAAGTGAAGCTCTAAAAAATATTAATTTCGTCAGTAGGTACTCTTGAAAATTATGTTCATTAAAAAGTATTTACCTTCCCGTCAATTTTGACCATGGTTTTTCCATGACCAGGGTAAATTTTATACCCGCTGAATGAACACAAACCGATTCTGAAAAATTAAAAATATGTACATCGATTAAACATTGATTTTATTCGGAGGTTGAACAGAAACATAAATTATAAAAAGATATGCAGATTACATGAAAATTAATAAATGTTTTTTTTTTACTATCAGAATACCTACTTCATCTTGCTAATGTTCTTGTTAAAAAGAAACGGAAATGGGTGAGAAATAATAAAGATATAAACGTCAAATATAATCTGTCTTTCGTTTGTAGTGACATCTGGTAGCGAATTTAGAAGCTCTGATAGATATGTACAGTAATGGAAGAAAATTTATATATTTATGAAAACATTTTATGGGAACTTATATAAAAGTACTACCATCAAGTAATTTTGTTTACTGCTTACATTTTGCAACAGCAGAGGAGATGGGTTACCACTATAATGTTGAATTTTAAAGATGGTTTTTTGATTCAGATCTCTATAAGTTTTAGGCTCATAATTATTATGGAAATTGTGTATTTCGTCTATATAGAACAAAATTAAAAATTTTAATTTGCTGTCCCGAATGTTATTTTCCCCAAAACATTTAGTTGTAGTATTTTTTGTTTACAAAACAAACTTACATGAATGTCTAAGAAAAATAATACCAGAAAGTATAGAAAACTCTTTTTTATTTCAAATATTTATTTTAGATTCCATTAAATTTTCTCAGTGAGATTGACGAAGTAGGAAAATATAAACAAATTTACTATTTATTCTTACTTAGGAATGAAATTAGCTTTTGCATTTGTTTGCTTCTTTTTTCGAATCAAATCTTAAAAAGTCTATTTTCAGATTTCTGAAAGTAAAAACGAACAATTTGTAAGAGAAATTTTGTTAATTCATCTGAATGCAGACATCATTATATCTAAAAAATATAAATTGGACAAAAATATAGTACAGTGAGACATTGTCAGAAAATCAATTCTATACTTGAAAGTTGAAACAATTGAATATTTGTCAGAATAAATTAAAACAAAAAAAACGCTGTGGAAAATGTTGCCAAATTTAGACCGAAAATAATTGCAAACAATTATTAAGATGTATTGTTATAATATCAGGAATACTTTATATTTGATTATTTTTTATGATTTCCATTTGCAAATTGAATCCGAAAGCAAAAAATAAGAAGAAATAATAATAATAAAACATAAAAATAACTAATAAGAAATTTTGCAACACAAATAGTAGTAACAATTGTGGGAAACTTGGTGTAACATTTTTGATACTTGATATTTAAGCTCATTAATTTATTACTCTGAAATTTATTTTGTGAGAAACATAAAAGATATGGACTGCTAGTAGGTAACAATTCTCATACAAAAGAGTAGACGTGGGAGAAAAATTATAATTAAGTGTGAAACGCCATCGGCATTTCTTTGCCTCAGAAAGCTTTTTTCGTCAAAGAACAAAGGACGTAAATTATTATAAAGTTTGACAAAATAAACAAACAAACAAAAATCGAATGAAAATTGTCTCCATAATTCCGTTCAACCTACAGAAGTGCCAGTAGGATTAGCAATAGATGCCAAGAACGTAATTAAGTAGCCTATCTCGAGCGACCCAAGTCTCGCTATAGAAGACCCTCATCATCCTCGTCCTGCTATACGATGCAGAAGCTGGACTATGACAGAAGCGGATGAAAGCATCTTGTGTCGTTTCGAGAGAAAAGTTCTTCGTGTGATCTACGGTCCCATAAGCATAGAAGGTGAAGGAGAAAAAAGGAATTGGGCTAAAAAGAAACTTATGGAATTTTTGTGACCTGTCAAAAATTACAGTTCACAATTTCGATTTCAAAAACATTAAATTTGATATTCTACGAGTAAGTTTTTGTAAATTATTTTGTTTTGTCTAAATATTTAATAGAATCTATTTATTTTCAGATCAAAAACCTTAATAATAAAGAGCTACAGTTGTATTTAATTGGGAAAACAATAGAGCAGAAATCAGAAGATAGTAGTGAGACTTATTCTACTCGTAAAGAAAAGAATATTTTAGTTATCTTTTAAGATATGGATTATTCAAATAATATATTTGACTAGCCCCAAACTGCTAATGTTCGTGTTAAAAAGAAACGGAAATAGGTGAGAAATAATAAATACCGCGTTTACAAGGAGAATTGAATCCGAATTGAATCAGGATTTAGCGCCGTATATACCTGGAAGATGTGAATCGAATCGACAATTTGTTTGTAAACCTGAATCGGGGAATCGAGTTATTGGTGTGTGAGGTCTTGCTTGTGTGCGTGCGATAAGTTTTTTCCCTCTTGTTTGTTCTAAGCAAAAATTCTCCATTTAAATGGAGTATTTTTGGTTCTAAGCTGAATTTAATTTGGCGCTCGCATTTGTGTTGAGAGCATTGTTATAAAATTTTAAAGTTATTCACGTAGCAGTACGCACACAAATACAACCCAAATGTCATTTCGATTCCATTTGAATTCGATTCCTCGATTCAGTGCCACCATATACCTGGATCGAAATCTCAATTCGATTCGATTCCTCGATCTCCTCTTGTAACCAGGGTAAAGGTGGCCATAGACGACGAACATGCTCGCCGAACATGCTCGTGCTCACCAGATATTCGTAGTGTATGGGCTAGTTCGCGAACGGCTCGTTGTTGGCGAAACATTTCGATTTTCTCGTGTTCGTTGGTTTCAATGTTCGCCGTGTATGGCCATGTTCGCGAGCAAACCTCATTTTTGCTGTAAACTTCGTTGAGTGCACATCAAAAAATAAACACATGGCCACAGCCAGCCGCGATTTTATTGAAGAATTCATCGAATTCTTACGAAATGAGAGTGCTATATGGGACTCCAAATATGAAAATTATAAAAATAAAAATGAAAAAAATAAATTATCATAAGAGCAACGACTTGCTCCTTATCGCACATGATGTTTACTCTTTGAAGAATCGGAACGAAATGAATGTTCGCGAACAGTGTTTGCCGTGTAGGGGGAAATGCAAACGAGCATGTTCGGCGAGCATGTTCGTCGTCTATGGCCACCTTAAAAGAAATAAACGTCAAATACCATCTGTCTTTCGTTTATTGTGACACCTGGTTGCGAATTTAGAAGCTCTGATAGATATATACAGTAATGGAAGAAAATTTATATATTTATGAAAACATATTATGGGAACTTATATAAAAGTACTACCATCAAGTAATTTTGTTTACTGCTTACATTTTGCAACAGCTGAGTGGATGGATTACCACCATAATCATAGAGGAAATATATTATCTAGAGTCTCGACTTAATGGGTTTGCTCTCTTTCGGCCTACAAACTAAATTGAGAGAATTTTGCCCGTTAGAATAAGCATGTGTTAGTTCTCCCGTGCATTTCTTATGGGAAAATCCAGATTCTATGTAGTTGTTATGGGCTTTTGGTGATGTTTGCACAATTAGGGGGAAAACAATATGAGGTGAACACAGCCGTTCAAAAAAGAAATCCGTTGAATTCAAAAATTGAAAAATGATTGCAATATTTTTAGAAAAATGAATTTTACAACTTCTTTTTAGTGAAAACTGTGGTAAAAATAATATTTGAATGCTTTTGGCACATAAATTCTATGGTTTTTATAAAAAATTTCGCTAAAAACAGAAAAAATCGTGATGAAAGTATAAGCGCACCCTATAACTTTAATGCGAACATGGCCCAATTTGAGTTTTGTCAAGTTTTGACAGATTAACAGCGAGGTGAGTTGTTTGACAATTCTACGAAAATGTAAACAAAACAAAATTCTGTATCAATGCAAATGAAGGTAAAACAAAAATATTAATTTATTAAATAAAAATATATAATGAATTTAATTTAATCCTCAGATAAGGAAGAAACCAAGGATAACGTTGCAACAAGAAAAGTGGAAGCCCGAGTAGGAAGTCAGCAACGCCGACATATTTATTCTGGAGTGAATAGGTACAAATTGAAGGTAAATGTGTTCATATTAATTTTAAATTCAAATTATATGAATATTGTTTTGTTTTTTAGTTAAAATTACACTTCTCAACAAGACTTTGTTCATGACAATCAAATCGCTCTATTCTAATGGTTTATATCCTCATTTTTAATCCTGTAGGAATGAGAAAGGTCGATTACAGCGAAGGGATCGACGTCGTAGAAGACTGAAAAGCTTTGCTTTGCTATACAAGTCGAGAGTTGCTTTAAAGTTGAGGAATCTTTTAACTTGGTGGTCATTCATAGCCAAGCCAAATACAAGTTGAATCAATTGCAGCGTGTGATAGCAGTAGCACATTCACGTAATGTGTCACCATCTTTGCAATGCAAAGCACTTCTTTCAGCCAGCTACGGATAGACGAAAGATCGCAGTGTATGCAAGTCCTTCCTCATCATGTGAACAATAGTTAATTTAATCTACAGTCAGTTTTTCAAGACAGTACCTACCACCGAGGATTCGCCAATTGATCTGTTTCTATGTTATATTTTGCAGAAATTCACATTTGAATATCTTTCTTTCACATTTTTTGTGGAACTCTGTGATGTATTTGGTGAGGATGTGTTTATAAATAATAAAATAAGAACTATCTTAATTTTCGCTTTTTCTAATTTAAATTTTAGGTCTCAGGAATTCAATTGAAATATCTTCCTTCATTCATGATTTATTGCTTTCGATTCTGTCAATATCTTCAATTCAATTCAAATCCGAATCTATCAATTTAGGCTCTTGAGATATTATTCTGTTTGTAATTCGAAAGCTATTATATACATACATAAAAGTCTTTTCGAAGCTATCAATTTTATAAAATAGTTTTTTTTCAAAAAAAATGTTTGATGATTATCAAAATCTATAATATCTGCCCTCAATATTTTCTTCCCTTACAATATTTTACTATTTCTTATAACGAATTTGTAGTCTTAAGATTATTACATCAAGTTCTTGTAATATATTGAAAAAAATGCAAAAATAAATAATATAATATAAAATAAAATCGGAGTTGGGTTTCGTAATCAGCATCAATAATTAAACGAAGTATTTATATTTATAACCACACAAAAATTACAATCTAGTTTTTTTCAAAACTTCAGGTAAAGTCAAATGAAGACTTATGAGTCTTTCATAAATAATAAGAAATTACGAAAACTAAGTGAAATAGCAAAATGATTTGAACTGGAGTTAAAAGCAAAGATATGTACTTTGCAAAATAATCTTGCAATTTAAAGTTAAGATATATGTCATGCTTTTCGAATGAGGTTCGAAGTCAGGATATCTTAATCCTCTCAAAAAAACGATTGACTAATGCTATTGACCACATGAAATCACAAAGAATTACATACGAACATGATGAACCCAAACATTGGAATAGTATTAAAAATACCATATTTTTAATTTTGTTAGACTAAACATATGTCTGAATAAAAAAATAAAATCTAATTAGGTAAAGCAGCTTATTTGTTTTTTTTTTATTATTATTTGCTGAAAACTTAACAAAAAATAAAAAAGGAATAATCCATTTTGATAATTGACCTGAGCGGATCAAATTTGGGAAAACCAGAAAGAAGCATTTTTCTTTGAAAAAAGTACATTTAATATCTTTTTTATTTATTCAAAAACAAGAAGTTACGTTTTAACATCCAGATATTGTTTAAGTGAAAATACATTATTAGCGTTGATTTAAAACAAAATTAAATTATACTAAATTACATACAATTTTGAAAAATAATTACAAGTGTATTTAAAAACTAGCTGCGCCGCGAACCTTGATTATTAACGGATGAGATTTAAAGCATGTCGTCTACTATAATCATCTTCATTTCAGGATTTGTTGCAATACCGCTTTGATTTGTTGCTAAAAAAAAACACATCAATTAGGTAGTGCTTTCAAAGTTTGTGGTTTATGTGAAGCTTACTTGTAGTAGTCTTGCCATCATGTCAATGGACACACAATTAAATTGTAGCCAGTTGATTGGTTTATAATTATAAAATTCCTGCTGGTAATTCGATCCATTGATTAAAAAATTGTGGCAGTTCCTGTGGTCGATGGTCTTCTAAGTGATTCCAGTTAATTCTTGATTCAATAAGCATTGCGTATTTAGGAATTCCGCTTCTATTTTTTCTGTCTATATAAGAAAATTTTAAATTAGTGCATACGAAAGGACTTCAAAAGACTTACTAATGGTTTTTGATTCCCGTCATTTAGTAGGTGTCCTCCCAGCAGGTTGCTTCAATGTCGACTCTCATTTCATCATCTAAGTGGTCTGCGTCGGCCTAAAGCGGCCGTAGAAGCCGATGACTCGGTCAGCAGTGTCTTTGCCGTTCTTTAGCGAGATATTTGGCGTTAAAAGCATCGATTTGTATCTAGAAGGTGAAGATTAAGCAAGTTAATCACGATATCATTGTTTCGATCTGTACATACAAGATGTTGCCTTAGTTGCAGCTGCAAGAGTCGTTTTTTTCGGCTTGTACCATACTTCTTGGCAGCTGATGAACGGGAAAAGGACGTTGGAAATCCTAAAGAACCATAGAATTTAAAATATCCGTGTTAAGATAACTAGTAAGTATATGAATGAACTTACCTGATTTGCATATTTGCAGAGACGTTGACACCTCTATCGTCAACGCCTGCGCCCACCTAAGCCGCTGAAACAGATCGCAACGGTCATGATACAGCAGTAATTGAGTGTAGAAATATATATTCATATAAATATAATATAAAATAAATTCACCTGGAGACTAGCCCCCTTGTTTTGAGCAAACCTTCCAAATTTCTTGAGAGAAATTGCTTTCTATATCATGGTTTGTAATCGGCAGAACCCGAAATGAAAACACCAAGGAGATGCCAATAAAGTCGATTTTTATTCCTATGTACATCTTCTTGAATTGGTAGTAAAGTATATTATTGGAGCAATCAATACCTGAAACAAAACAACATATGTTAATATTCTTTTGTTTACGAGATTCATTTTTTTAAACGTACTTACGTACTTGAGGTCCGAGTAGAGTAAGTCTCATTGTTTTCTTCTGGTTCCTGGTCTATCGTTTTTTCAAATAAATGCACTTGTAGCTCTTTATCGTTAAGGTTTTTGATCTGAAATGAAATAAATTCTGTTAATTGTTCAGATAAAACAAAATAATAAAAAACTTACTTGTATAATCTCAAATTGAATATTTTGTTTTTGAAATCGAAATTGTGGAACAATCTGACATTTTGTCGTTTTTCCACCACTCACATGTATTCACCGATACCGAATTGGAGAGAGTTCACCTCGAATAAAATTTGAGGGTGTTTCAGGTAGGTCGGGTACCAGTCAGGACTCTAGATAATATATATCCTCTATGACCATAATGTTGAATTTTAAAGATGGTTTATTGATTCAGATCTCTATAAATTTAAGGCCCATAATTATTATGGAAATTGTGTATTTCGTCTATATAGAACAAAATTAAAAATTTTAATTTGCTGTCCCGAATGTTATTTTCCCCAAAACATTTAGTTGTAATACTTTTTGTTTACAAAACAAACTTACAGTTCTTCGTGTGATCTACGGTCCCATAAGCATAGAAGGTGAAGGAGAAAAAAGGACGCTGTACGGGATGTACAGCGACCAAGGTAGACTTAGCCAGAAGGTCAAAAGTCCAACGATTCAGATTGCTGGATCACGTAGAGCGTATAGAACCCCATAGAGAAATATATTTACCAAGAGAACTGACCGGTACCCGTCTTGCCTGAAACACCCTCAAATTTTATTTGAGGTGAACTCTCTCAAATTCGAAGTGAACTCTCTCAAATTCGCTATCGGTGAATACATGTGAGTGGTGCAAAAAAAAATCAAAATGGGGGATTGGGCAAAAAGAAACGTATTAAATTTTTGTGACCTGTCAAAAATGACAGTTCCTCAATTTCGATTTCAAAACAAAACATTAAATTTGATATTCTACAAGTAAGTTTTTGTAAATTATTTTGTTTTGTCTTAATATTTAATAGAATCTATTTCTTTTCAATACAAGTGTATTTAATTGGAAAAACAATAGAGCAGAAATCAGAAGATAGCAATGAGACGTATTCTACTCGGAGTTCAAGCAGGTACGTTCAAAAAAAGAATTTCGTAAACAAAAGAATATTTTAGTTATTTTTTAAGATATGGATTATTCAAATAATATACTTGACTAGCCCCAAACTGGTAATTCAACATTAATAGTTGACCGCCCAGTTTAGAACGACTCAACAGCAGCAACAGCAACGGCTGAGTATGCAGGCAAACAAGGTAAATTAATTCATCTACTTACGAGCAATCTTAACACGGATATTTTAAATTCTATGATTCTTTAGGATTTCCAACGTCCTCCGCCCAGAAATATGATGCAAGCCGACCAGAAAGCCACTCTTGCAGCTGCAACTAAAGCAAAATTGTATGGTTTCACAGAGTGTAACTGTCTCATTGAATAACAGCAGCGACACTGCTGAGTGCTGTTTAAAAGTGAAAAAGATGTTAGTGATATTTTTTTTTTCCTCAAATCTTTATTTCATTAATTAATTGAGGCAGCGGTTACTGCAGCCGCTTGGACCGACGCAGACTACCCAGATGATGAACTGGATGTTGACTTTGAAGCAACTTGTTGGGAAAACGCCTCCAAAATTACTAGAATGGAAAACCATTGGTAAGTCTTTTGAATAATGAAAATATCGTCAGTTTTGTATGTATTATTTTTAAGTTTTCAGAAATTTTGGTAAACTTATTGACTGGAAAAATAGAAGCTGAATTCCTAAATACGAAATTCCTATTGAATCACCAAAACTAAGTGTATTCTGAACACAACTAACTGAACTCACATAGAAGAGCGTCGACACAGGAATGCCCTTACAAACTATTTTAATGATGTTCCAAGAATTAAGAACCCGCAACCTTCACCTGCCGAAAATGTCAAAAAATAATTTAATCGGAAATTGTGGATTTGTGAAATGGCCCGATTCGGATTTTGAAATTTTCCTCGCAAAAGCATGTAACAAACGACTTGCCACAATTTCTTAATGTGGACTTACGAGCACTAATCTGGGAATGAATGGTATAATTCAAAACCAATCAATTTGCTACCATTTCATTGTGCGATTCATTGACCAGAAGGCTCATTATGGCAAGATAACTTTAAAGTAAATTTAACATAAACAACAAACTTTGAAAGCACTCATTGTTTTTTTTTTCAACAACAAATCAAAACGATGCGGTATTACAAAAATTCTGCAACGAAGATGATTCGAAATTGTTTTGACTTTGTCGGTCTGTTGATTCGTCGGCATGTTTAAAGTTGTAATTTTTTTTCAACAATGTATGCAATTTAATATATTTTTTTAATTCAATGTATATTTATTTAAAAAGGAAAACTAAATGTTGAAATGTAAATTCTTAACTTTTGAGTAATTAAAAAAAATAATAATAAATGTACCTACTTTTCCAAGAAAAACAATTCTTTTTGGGGTTACCCACTTTGATCTTCTCAGGCCAATTATTGTTAAATCATGCGTCTTTTTATTTCTTATTGCAAGTAATAATTATTATTAAATATAATTAAATTAGGATAGGTACCAAGCCAATTGTTCAGATAGTACCTGTATGTGGTATAAGTCGCTTGAAATGGATAATTATCCGCCATGGATGAAAGTGATCGTTTACCAACACGTTAAAACAGAACAATGGTGGGAAGACCACGACGACTACAAATTAAAAGGTGAAAGAACACAAACCGCTTGAGTGAATGCCTGAGCATCGTTAGTTTTATTACAAAAAAATACATATGTTTAGCTTTAGAATTACATATAACATATTTATGTATACACATAATATTGAATTGAAACCTATACCTATGTTTTTAAAAACTCGTACGTTATTCATCATGAGTGGAGATTGTATTTCCTTGCAAGCTGTGATGTGTCGATTCTATGTTCTATGATTTTAAAATATTCCTTTAGAATGTGCGGCACTTCCTTTTAAGGATCATTGTATGATTAATTCAACCAGCAATAGTATTTTCTATAAGCTGAAAAAATCATTTTAAGTTTGACAGAAAAAAAAAAAAAAACAAAATGCTTCTTACCCAGATCCAAGTGAAAGTTGGGTTGCAAATTAGAATGCATTGCTCCATTAGTTTATTGAAGAAAGAACGGCAGCATCAAGTGTTTTGACATGCCACCGATTAATTGAATGTAATACTTCTTTTTGCCTTGGCAAGCAAATTTTACATATGTACATACATGAAGGTCTATTAGAAATTAAAATATTGCAGCTCGTAAATATACCACCGTATGATAATTTTTTTTTAAATATATGTATGTATATTGTTAAGGAGCCGCAACAACAAATAGATACAATTAATAGTTACGAATAAATTGCATTGTATTTGAAGAACATTCAGGCCTAAAAATAAAGGAGATCATGGTCAAATTTCAAAGCATTTCCTCACCACCTATGAGGTATTCTATTTAGTGCGTTACCGATTATTTGATAAGGTGTTCGTTCCCCAGGAGGCCTATGCACCAAGCTTTAAAAAAACCTAATTAATATTGCATTCAATTTTGGTATTTATATTATTACTAAGTAAGTAAGTAATTCATTTATTAACAGTTTTTAAAATAAATACATAATGATTTGTTTTTGAATTTAAAAGCTTTGGCTTTGCCGTCAGCTCGACTAGCAATTTAAATTTTTATAACATTGGTAAACTTTGTTTTAAATTTCAGTTTTAATTATATATTGATTTTTACATACATATATACATCTACTAGTTTAATCATATTCACTCATAATCAATTTTCTAAATCTGCAAATTTCCTTCAGATAGTTGACAAGATTTTTCCAATCTGGTCCATTCAATATTAGAATTGTCTCTTGTAGAGTGAGAGAGAATTTTTGAAAATATGAGAATCTCTTGTAACTGAAAATTGGACATACGCTTATAAAATGGAAGCAGTCTTCTTTGGATTTATGATTGCAGAGTGTACAGAACTAGTTGAAACTCCCATTGTATGGTCTACCGTTGAGACATAAGACTTCGCATCTAGCTTTGAAAATCAAAGAAATATCTTTGTAGCTTAAAGATTCATGAAAATAGTTATTGTTATTTAGATTAAATTGTAACTGGCTATATATTATTCGACTTTCTGATTCAATAGCTGTTTTTATAAATTGATTCCGAACCGAGTTTTCATTAAGCTGGATAATTTTATATATGTATATGTTTTTACTATATATTTATAATAAAAGAAAACAGTAAAATAAATATAATATAAATAAAATAAATGAACTGACCTCTAGAATTCGGGCCAAGCCTCTAAAGTTTGATCCTTGGTCGCAAACAAACTGCACAGTTCATAAATTGTTTTCTTGCAACGCAGGTATAAAAATAAATCTTTTTTTTTCAAAATTGAGGGGGTAAACCTGTTCCTAACTAAATAATAGGCTAGTGGATGTGTCCATCTCTTCGCTATTTCTTGAGCCATTAATACTAGCACACTATTTGCTGTTTGCTGGGAAAGGTGAGGGAGATCCATCATCCCTAAAATCTTCTAAACCTATAACTAAATCTGATTATTTGCTATAATAGAAATAAGTCTTTAAGGACATGTCGTCAGCTGAAATTGAACAGTATTTATAAATGTTAGGGAGTTCACTCTCACTCATTTTAAGCACTAGGCTTTTTACATTGAATTCTATATTACCTGGAGTTTTAGGCCAGGTAGAAATAAAATCCTGCGGGGTTGTTAGGGATGGAAGATCCAACAACGGTTTTAGGAACCTATGTGCCATTGGAGATATAAAATGAATTGAAAGTGCTAACATCTTTATTTCTAAACTATACCTACGTCCCTGAAGAGGCCTACCAAAATTCCTTAAACTGTTATCTACTATTGACCTAACATCCATTTTTACAGCAACTTTTCCATAGCTAACCGGGAAGACTTAACTTTTTTTTTAATTTTTCACTTTCTAATTTCAAGGACAAAAGCTTACAGTCCTTGGACCCAATATTTTTGTGATGGTCTACTTGCATTTCCCTAATTTGTTGCTTTAGTTCTAAATTTTCTTTTCTCAAGCTTACCTTTTTCGGCGTGTTTTTTTCAACACAGAGCTTGTTTGGGTTTGAGAAGTCCCAGGTCCTAAAAGATAGGCTATGGTAGCCAATATCTTCCAGGCCATGCTTTTCTTCCAAAGCCACATCAGCAGATAAATGTTGGGCAACAGAATCTGGCACAGCCCCTAAAAGCAAACGCTTTCTATTTTCGAATGAAAAATGATTGTTGCAGACCCTTAAAATTAAAAAAGACTTAATGTTAACTATAACTTCTATAACGTCTACCACGTGAAAGAAAACGCTCAGCTAAATGCAAACGAAATTCGAAAGGCCGATTTATTAAAAAAAAGTTATAAAAAATATTTTTTTGTGTAACAAAAATATTAAGGTAACTATATTATAAATAAATATCTATGCAGAAATTGAAAATTTGGCAGCGAAATATGGGCGGACGCACTTAAGCAAGAGAAGTACCGGAAATAGATGGCGGCAGTGCAAAGACGAAATGGGGACGGAACTGGCAGCCGAGGAGGCTAAGCAGCTGACCATACAGATGTGACAAGAGCGTTGGTTCGCAAAAAACAGAGGACGATGGACGGCGAGGCTGATCAGAAATGTGGCTGAGTGGAAGGATCGGAAACAAGGTGAGGTTAATTATTACGTCACCCAGTTACTCACCGGACACGGTTACTTCAACGCATTTTCCCACAAGATCGGTAAAACCAATAGTCCAGCCTGCCAGTATGGGAACTCCCTAGAAGATGATGCACAACACACCTTTTTCATCTGCAGCAGATGGGCAGCACAAAAAAACGAACTGGAGAGAAACATTGGCACCATCACTCCAGAGAACATAGTCGAGAAGATGCTTACTAGCCAACATAACTGGAACTTGATTAGTACATACACGCATCAGCTCCTCAGAAACCTATTACTATACTAACCTAACCAAATCTAACAAAACCACCTTGAACTAACGTAACCTAACTTCACCTAATAAAAGACTAATCTAAACTAACGAAACCCAACTAATTTAACCTAATCCTTATATAACCCTCCTTACCAAACCCTTCCTAACCTAGGAACGAAGTAAGCAGAGGAAGAAAAGATCCCGCTACAAGACGAGAGCCCAGAATGGGCCGCACAACAGAACCCCCATATCATCATCATCATCATCATCATCATCATCATCATCATCATCATCATCATCATCATCATCATCATCATCATCATCATCATCATCATCATCATCATCATCATCATCATCATCTGAAGCGTGGACTCTGAATTTGTCTTGTCAAGCACTTTCTCTTCGAGTTTTTTAACTTTGAACTAGAACTTCAAGTTGTTTTATTGCCGCTATTTCAATTTGACATTCTTCAAAGTAGTTCTTTTATTTGTATTGGTCTTTCTCTTTGACTTTGTTGGAACTCTGTTGATCTGTGATGTCGATCTCTTTATTGATCTTGGTTCCTTTTTTGCTGATGTTTTTAACAGCTATAGTACTGTTTGAGGTTGTTGATGATGTAACCTCTGAAGTAAATTTGTTTGGGGGAGTTCTTGGCATCTTTGAACTCCGTCTCTCAATATTTTTAAGCAATAATTGGTCCTCCCGAGAATCCATAGGACCGACCTTGAAAGAGAGTGGATTAACCTGTTTCACTGGAGTGCCACCTGGGGTATTTAATCTAGTTGTTTTATTCATTGCCATAATTTTTTTAATTTAGTGTTCGTACCATAAATAGGTCAGTAACTTCTATCCATAGTTTATATTCAGCAGCCCCACAGGGTAGAGACGATGACCAGTGTGCCGCACAATATGTGTCAGATGCTCTTGGATTTAATTGCGAGCTGGTGCATTCAGAGCGCTATTTCTGCTCTTTTGCTCCTAGTTCCTTGAATGATAACTCAGGTGACGCATCTCATGGATCCAATGGATCCAACATTGTATATATATTTTCTATAGTTCTCCTATGGAACGAAAATTTGTATCTCATCTCCACGCCGTTTATGGCGCTGCGTGTATCAAAATGCCTGGTAGGGAATCAAGAATGAGGAGAAAATTACTAAAGAAAGAATGAGAAAAGTATATTTGTTTAGGTTTCATAAGCATTAATATGTTCGAGGGAGATAGCCAAAATACAAATTTCAAACCTAAAAGGAATAATATTTATTTATATTTTTTTTGCTTTCACGTGTGAATGTAGAGGAGATGTGCATATGTATTCATATGATTGTAGCTATATATACTTTAACGTTGTAGGTATTTTGAATTTAAAAATTGTCGTTAGATTTTAAATTTTCAATTTTCAGTTTTTGTTAAAAATGAAATGTTGCCATATTTGGCATATGATGCATTGAAGATTTTAAATATACTCAGTTATTTTGTTGTTGTTATTCTTGCGTATTATTTGTTGTTTGTACGCATCAAGTAGGTTGAAAGGTCAGGGGTCAAGAGGTCTTGAAAGGTCAAGGGTCAAGAGGTATTAAAAGGTCAAGGTCTTGAAAGGTCAAAGGTCAAAAGGTCTTGAAAGGTCAAGGTCTTGAAAGGTCAAGGTTATGAATGGTCAAGGTCTTGAAAAGTCATGGTCTTGAAAGGTCAAGGGTCAAGAGGTCTTGAGAGGTTATGAATGGTCAAGGTCTTGATAGGTCACAGTCTTGAAAGGTCAAGGGTCAAGAGGTCTTGAAAATTCAAGGGTCAAGAGGTCTTGAAAGGTCAAGGGTCAAGAGGTCTTAAAAGGTCAAGGACTTGAAAGGTCACGGTCTTGAAAAGTCACGGTCTTGAAAGGTCAAGAGTCAAAAGGTTTTAAAGGTCAAGGGTCAAGAGGTATTGAAAGGTCAAGGGTCAAGAGGTATTGAAAGGTCAAGGGTCAAGAGTTCTTGAAAGGTCACGGTCTTGAAAGGTCATGGTCTTGAAAGGTCAAGGGTCAAGAGGTCTTGAAAATTCAAGGGTCAAGAGGTCTTGAAAGGTCAAGGGTCAAGAGGTCTTAAAAGGTCAAGGACTTGAAAGGTCACGGTCTTGAAAGGTCACGGTCTTGAAAGGTCAAGGGTCAAAAGGTTTTAAAGGTCAAGGGTCAAGAGGTATTGAAAGGTCAAGGGTCAAGAGGTATTGAAAGGTCAAGGGTCAAGAGTTCTTGAAAGGTCACGGTCTTAAAAGGTCAAGAGGTCTTGAAGGGTCAAGGGTCAAGAGTTCTTGAAAGGTCAAGGTCTTGAAATTTCACGGTCTTGAAAGGTCAAGGTCTTGAAAGGTCAAGAGGTCTTGAAGGGTCAAGGTCTTGAAATTTCACGGTCTTGAAAGGTCAAGGTCTTGAAAGGTCAAGGTCTGGAAAGGCCAAGAGCAAAAGATTTGAAAAGTCAAGGGTCAAGAGGTCTTGAAAGCTCAAGGTCTTAAAAGGTCATGGTTTTGAGAGGTCAAGGTCTGAACTGTCAAGGGTCAAGAGGTATTGAAAGGTCAAGGTATTGAAAGGTCACGGTTTTGAAAGGTCAAGTGTCAGGAAGTCTTGAAAGGTAAAAGGTCAAGAGGCTTGAAAGGTCAAGGGTCAAGAGGTTATGAAAGGTCAAGGGTCAAGAGGTATTGAAAGGTCAAGGTCTTGAATGGTAAAGGGTCAAAAGGTTTTAAAAAGTCACGGTCTTGAAAGGTCAGGGTTTGAAAGTTTAAAGGTCAAAAGGTGTTGAAAGGTCAAAGGTCAAGAGGCTTGAAAGGTCAAGGGTCAAGAGGTATTGAAAGGTCAAGGGTCAAGGTCTTGAAAGGTCAAGGGTCAAAAGGTCTTGAAATGTCAAAGGTCAAGAGGCTTGAAAGGTCAAGGGTCAAGAGGTATTGAAAGGTCAAGGTCTTGATAGGTCAAGGAACAAGAGGTTTTTAAAGGTCATGGTCTTGAAAGGTCAAGGGTCAAGAGGTATTAAAAGGTCACGGTCTTGAAAGGTCAAAGGTCAAGAGGCTTGAAAGGTCAAGGGTCAAGAGGTATTGAAAGGTCAAGGGTCAAGAGGTATTGAAAGGTCAAGGGTCAAGAGTTCTTGAAAGGTCACGGTCTTGAAAGGTCAAGAGGTCTTGAAGGGTCATGGTTTTGAGAGGTCAAGGTCTGAACTGTCAAGGGTCAAGAGGTATTGAAAGGTCAAGGTATTGAAAGGTCACGGTCTTGAAAGGTAAAAGGTCAAGAGGCTGGAAAGGTCAAGGGTCAAGAGGTTATGAAAGGTCAAGGGTCAAAAGGTATTGAAAGGTCAAGGTCTTGAATGGTAAAGGGTCAAAAGGTTTTAAAAATTCACGGTCTTGAAAGGTCAGGGTTTGAAAGTTTAAAGGTCAAAAGGTCTTGAAAGGTCAAAGGTCAAGAGGCTTGAAAGGTCAAGGGTCAAGAGGTATTGAAAGGTCAAGGGTCAAGGTTTTGAAAGGTCAAGGGTCAAAAGGTTTTGAAAGGTCACGGTCTTGAAAGGTCAAGGGTCAAGAGGTTTTGAAAGGTCATGGTCTTGAAAGGTCAAGGGTCAAGAGGTATTAAAAGGTCATGGTCTTGAAAGGTCAAGGGTCAAGAGGTATAAAAAGGTCACGGTCTTGAAAGGTCAAAGGTCAAGAGGCTTGAAAGGTCAAGGGTCAAGAGGTATTGAAAGGTCAAGGGTCAAAAGGTTTTGAAAGGTCACGTTCTTGAAAGGTCAAAGGTCAAGAGGTTTGAAATGTCAAGGGTCAAGAGGTATTGAAAGGTCAAGGGTCAAGAGGTATTGAAAGGTCATGGTCTTGAAAGGTCACGGTCTTGAAAGGTCAAAGGTCAAGAGGCTTGAAAGTTCCAGGGTCAAGAGGTATTGAAAGGTCAAGGGTCAAGAGTTCTTGAAAGGTCAAGGTCTTGAAATTTCACGGTCTTGAAAGGTCATGGTCTTGAAAGGTCACGGTCTTGAAAGGTCAAAGGTCAAGAGGCTTGAAAGGTCAAGGGTCAAAAGGTATTGAAAGGTCAAAGGCCAAGAGGTATTGAAAGGTCAAGGGTCAAGGTCTTGAAAGGTCAAGGGTCAAAAGGTCTTGAAATGTCAAAGGTCAAGAGGCTTGAAAGGTCAAGGGTCAAGAGGTATTGAAAGGTCAAGGTCTTGATAGGTCAAGGGTCAAGAGGTTTTGAAAGGTCATGGTCTTGAAAGGTCAAGGGTCAAGAGGTATTAAAAGGTCATGGTCTTGAAAGGTCAAGGGTCAAGAGGTATAAAAAGGTCACGGTCTTGAAAGGTCAAAGGTCAAGAGGCTTGAAAGGTCAAGGGTCAAGAGGTATTGAAAGGTCAAGGGTCAAGGTCTTGAAAGGTCAAGGGTCAAAAGGTTTTGAAAGGTCACGGTCTTGAAAGGTCAAGGGTCAAGAGGTTTTAAAGGTCAAGGGTCAAGAGGTATTGAAAGGTCAAGGGTCAAGAGGTATTGAAAGGTCAAGGGTCAAGAGTTCTTGAAAGGTCACGGTCTTGAAAGGTCAAGAGGTCTTGAAGGGTCAAGGGTCAAGAGTTCTTGAAAGGTCAAGGTCTTGAAATTTCACGGTCTTGAAAGGTCAAGGTCTTGAAAGGTCAAGAGGTCTTGAAGGGTCAAGGTCTTGAAATTTCACGGTCTTGAAAGGTCAAGGTCTTGAAAGGTCAAGGTCTGGAAAGGCCAAGGGCAAAAGATTTGAAAGGTCAAGGGTCAAGAGGTCTTGAAAGCTCAAGGTCTTAAAAGGTCATGGTTTTGAGAGGTCAAGGTCTGAACTGTCAAGGGTCAAGAGGTATTGAAAGGTCAAGGTATTGAAAGGTCACGGTCTTGAAAGGTAAAAGGTCAAGAGGCTGGAAAGGTCAAGGGTCAAGAGCTTATGAAAGGTCAAGGGTCAAAAGGTATTGAAAGGTCAAGGTCTTGAATGGTAAAGGGTCAAAAGGTTTTAAAAAGTCACGGTCTTGAAAGGTCAGGGTTTGAAAGTTTAAAGGTCAAAAGGTCTTGAAAGGTCAAAGGTCAAGAGGCTTGAAAGGTCAAGGGTCAAGAGGTATTGAAAGGTCAAGGGTCAAGGTCTTGAAAGGTCAAGGGTCAAAAGGTTTTGATAGGTCACGGTCTTGAAAGGTCAAGGGTCAAGAGGTTTTGAAAGGTCATGGTCTTGAAAGGTCAAGGGTCAAGAGGTATTAAAAGGTCATGGTCTTGAAAGGTCAAGGGTCAAGAGGTATAAAAAGGTCACGGTCTTGAAAGGTCAAAGGTCAAGAGGCTTGAAAGGTCAAGGGTCAAGAGGTATTGAAAGGTCTAGGGTCAAGGTCTTGAAAGGTCAAGGGTCAAAAGGTTTTGAAAGGTCACGGTCTTGAAAGGTCAAGGGTCAAGAGGTATTGAAAGGTCAAGGGTCAAGAGTTCTTGAAAGGTCAAGGTCTTGAAATTTCACGGTCTTGAAAGGTCATGGTCTTGAAAGGTCACGGTCTTGAAAGGTCAAAGGTCAAGAGGCTTGAAAGGTCAAGGGTCAAAAGGTATTGAAAGGTCAAAGGCCAAGAGGTATTGAAAGGTCAAGGGTCAAGGTCTTGAAAGGTCAAGGGTCAAAAGGTCTTGAAATGTCAAAGGTCAAGAGGCTTGAAAGGTCAAGGGTCAAGAGGTATTAAAAGGTCAAGGTCTTGATAGGTCAAGGGTCAAGAGGTTTTGAAAGGTCATGGTCTTGAAAGGTCAAGGGTCAAGAGGTATTAAAAGGTCATGGTCTTGAAAGGTCAAGGGTCAAGAGGTATAAAAAGGTCACGGTCTTGAAAGGTCAAAGGTCAAGAGGCTTGAAAGGTCAAGGGTCAAGAGGTATTGAAAGGTCAAGGGTCAAGGTCTTGAAAGGTCAAGGGTCAAAAGGTTTTGAAAGGTCACGGTCTTGAAAGGTCAAGGGTCAAGAGGTTTTAAAGGTCAAGGGTCAAGAGGTATTGAAAGGTCAAGGGTCAAGAGGTATTGAAAGGTCAAGGGTCAAGAGTTCTTGAAAGGTCACGGTCTTGAAAGGTCAAGAGGTCTTGAAGGGTCAAGGGTCAAGAGTTCTTGAAAGGTCAAGGTCTTGAAATTTCACGGTCTTGAAAGGTCAAGGTCTTGAAAGGTCAAGAGGTCTTGAAGGGTCAAGGTCTTGAAATTTCACGGTCTTGAAAGGTCAAGGTCTTGAAAGGTCAAGGTCTGGAAAGGCCAAGGGCAAAAGATTTGAAAGGTCAAGGGTCAAGAGGTCTTGAAAGCTCAAGGTCTTAAAAGGTCATGGTTTTGAGAGGTCAAGGTCTGAACTGTCAAGGGTCAAGAGGTATTGAAAGGTCAAGGTATTGAAAGGTCACGGTCTTGAAAGGTAAAAGGTCAAGAGGCTGGAAAGGTCAAGGGTCAAGAGCTTATGAAAGGTCAAGGGTCAAAAGGTATTGAAAGGTCAAGGTCTTGAATGGTAAAGGGTCAAAAGGTTTTAAAAAGTCACGGTCTTGAAAGGTCAGGGTTTGAAAGTTTAAAGGTCAAAAGGTCTTGAAAGGTCAAAGGTCAAGAGGCTTGAAAGGTCAAGGGTCAAGAGGTATTGAAAGGTCAAGGGTCAAGGTCTTGAAAGGTCAAGGGTCAAAAGGTTTTGATAGGCCACGGTCTTGAAAGGTCAAGGGTCAAGAGGTTTTGAAAGGTCATGGTCTTGAAAGGTCAAGGGTCAAGAGGTATTAAAAGGTCATGGTCTTGAAAGGTCAAGGGTCAAGAGGTATAAAAAGGTCACGGTCTTGAAAGGTCAAAGGTCAAGAGGCTTGAAAGGTCAAGGGTCAAGAGGTATTGAAAGGTCTAGGGTCAAGGTCTTGAAAGGTCAAGGGTCAAAAGGTTTTGAAAGGTCACGGTCTTGAAAGGTCAAGGGTCAAGAGGTATTAAAAGGTCACGGTCTTGAAAGGTCACGGGCTTGAAAGGTCACGGTCTTGAAAGGTCAAAGGTCAAGAGGTTTGAAATGTCAAGGGTCAAGAGGTATTGAAAGGTCAAGGGTCAAGAGGTATTGAAAGGTCATGGTCTCGAAGGGTCACGGTCTTGAAAGGTCAAAGGTCAAGAGGCTTGAAAGTTCCAGGGTCAAGAGGTATTGAAAGGTCAATGGTCAAGAGTTCTTGAAAGGTCAAGGTCTTGAAATTTCACGGTCTTGAAAGGTCATGGTCTTGAAAGGTCACGGTCTTGAAAGGTCAAAGGTCAAGAGGCTTGAAAGGTCAAGGGTCAAAAGGTATTGAAAGGTCAAGGGTCAAGAGGTATTGAAAGGTCAAGGGTCAAGAGGTATTGAAAGGTCAAGGGTCAAGAGGTATTGAAAGGTCAAGGTCTTGAAAGGTCAAGGGTCAAAAGGTTTTGAAAGGTCACGTTCTTGAAAGGTCAAGGGTTAAGAGGTATTAAAAGGTCATGGTCTTGAAAGGTCAAAGGTCAAGAGGTCAAGGGTCAAGAGGTATTGAAGGTCAAGAGGTATTGAAACGTCAAGGTCTTGAAAGGTCAAGGGTCAAGAAGTCTTAAAAGGTCACGGTCTTGAAAGGTCAAGGGTCAAAAGTTCTTGAAAGGTCAAGGTCTTGAAAGGTCAAGAAGTCTTAAAAGGTCACAAACTTGAAAGGCCAAGGTCTTTAAAGTTCAAGGGTCAAGAGGTATTGAAAGGTCAAGGTCTTGAAAGGTCAAGGGTCAAAAGGTTTTGAAAGGTCACGTTCTTGAAAGGTCAAGGGCCAAGAGGTATTGAAAGGTCATGGTCTTGAAAGGTCACGGTCTTGAAAGGTCAAAGGCCAAGAGGCTTGAGAGGTCAAGGGTCAAGGGGTATTCAAAGGTCAAGGGTCCAGAGGTATTAAAAGGTCAAGGTCTTGAAAAGTCAAGGGTCAAGAAGTCTGAAAAGGTCACGGTCTTGAAAGGTCAAGGGTCCAAAGTTCTTGAAAGGTCAAGGTCTTGAAAGGTCAAGAGTCAAGAAGTCTTAAAAGGTCAAGGGTCAAAAGTTCTTGAAGGGTCAAGAGGTATTAAAAGGTCAAGGACTTGAAAGGTCACGGTCTTGAAAGGTCACGGTCTTGAAAGGTCAATTGTCAAGAGGTCTTAAAAGGTCTTGGTCTTGAAAGGTCACGGTCTTGAAAGGTCAAGGGTCAAAAGTTCTTGAAAGGTCAAGGGTCAAGAGGTATTAAAAGGTCAAGGACTTGAAAGGTCACGGTCTTGAAAGGTCAAGGTCTGAACTGTCAAGGGTCAAGAGGTCCTGAAAGGTCAAGGGTCAAAAGGTTTTGAAAGGTCACGGTCTTGAAAGGTCAAGGGTCAAGAGGTATTAAAAGGTCATGGTCTTGAAAGGTCAAGGTCTTGAAAGGTGAAGGGTCAAAAGGTTTTGAAAGGTCACGGTCTTGAAAGGTCAAGGGTCAAGAGGTATTAAAAGGTCACGGTCTTGAAAGGTCAGGGTATTGAAAGGTTAAAGGTCAAGAGGTCTTGCACGGTCACGGTCTTGAAAGGTCAAGGATCAGAAGGTTTTGAAAGGTCACGGTCTTGAAAGGTCAAGGGTCAAGAGGTCTTGAAAGGTCATGGTCTTGAAAGGTCATGGTCTTGAAAGATCAAGGGTCAAAAGGTTTTGAAAGGCCACGGTCTTGAAAGGTCAATTGTCAAGAGGTCTTAAAAGGTCACGGTCTTGAAAGGTCAAGGGTCAAGAGGTCTTGAAAAGTCAAGGGTCAAGACGTCTTAAAAGGTCACGGTCTTGAAAGGCCAAGGTCTTGAAAGGTCAAGGGCAAGAGATCTTGAAAGGTCAAGGGTCAAGACTTCTTGAAAGGTCAAGGTCTTGAAAGGTCAGGGTCTTGAAAGGTTAAAGTTCAAGAGGTCTCACACGGTCACGGTCTTGAAAGGTCAAGGGTGAAGAGGTATTGAAAGGTCAAGGTCTTGAAAGGTCAAGGGTCAAGAAGTCTTAAAAGGTCACGGTCTTGAAAGGTCAGGGTTTGAAAGGTTAAAGGTCGAAAGGTCGTGCACGGTCACGGTCTCAAAAGTCAAGGGTCAGGAGGTTTTGAAAGGTCACGGTCATGAAAGGTCAAGGGTCAAGAGGTCTTGAAAAGTCAAGGGTCAAGAGGTCTTGAAAGGTCATGGTCTTGAAAGGTCACGGTCTTGAAAGATCAAAGGTTTTGAAAGGTCACGGTCTTGAAAGATCAATTGTCAAGAGGTCTTAAAAGGTCACGGTCTTGAAAGGTCAAGGGTCAAGAGGTTTTGAAAGGTCAAGGGTCAAGATTTATTGATCAAGATCTTGAAAGATCAAGGGGCAAGAGGTATTAAAAGGTCACGGTCTTGAAAGGTCATGGTCTTGACAGGTCACGTTCTTGAAAGGTTAAAGGTCAAGAGGTCTTGCAGGGTCACGGTCTTGAAACTTCATGGTCTTGGAGGGTCAAGGTCTTGAAAGGTCACGGTCTTGAAAGGTCAAGGGTCAAGAGGTCTTGAAAGGTCAAGGGTCAAGAGGTATTAAAAGGTCAAGGACTTGAAAGGTCACGGTCTTGAAAGGTCACGGTCTTGAAAGGTCAAGGGTCAAGAGGTCTTAAAAGGTCTTGGTCTTGAAAGGTCACGGTCTTGAAAGGTCAAGGGTCAAAAGTTCTTGAAAGGTCAAGGGTCAAGAGGTATTAAAAGGTCAAGGACTTGAAAGGTCACGGTCTTGAAAGGTCAAGGTCTTGAAAGGTCAAGGGCAAGAGATCTTGAAAGGTCAAGGGTCAAGAGGTCTTGAAAGCTCAAGGTCTTGAAATATCATGGTCTTGAGAGGTCAAGGTCTGAACTGTCAAGGGTCAAGAGGTCCTGAAAGGTCAAGGGCCAAAAGGTTTTGAAAGGTCACGGTCTTGAAAGGTCAAGGGTCAAGAGGTATTAAAAGGTCATGGTCTTGAAAGGTCAAGGTCTTGAAAGGTGAAGGGTCAAAAGGTTTTGAAAGGTCACGGTCTTGAAAGGTCAAGGGTCAAGAGGTATTAAAAGGTCACGGTCTTGAAAGGTCAGGGTCTTGAAAGGTTAAAGGTCAAGAGGTCTTGCACGGTCACGGTCTTGAAAGGTCAAGGATCAGAAGGTTTTGAAAGGTCACGGTCTTGAAAGGTCAAGGGTCAAGAGGTCTTGAAAGGTCATGGTCTTGAAAGGTCAAGGGTCAAGAGGTCTTGAAAAGTCAAGGGTCAAGACGTCTTAAAAGGTCACGGTCTTGAAAGGCCAAGGTCTTGAAAGGTCAAGGGCAAGAGATCTTGAAAGGTCAAGGGTCAAGACTTCTTGAAAGGTCAAGGTCTTGAAAGGTCAGGGTCTTGAAAGGTTAAAGTTCAAGAGGTCTCACACGGTCACGGTCTTGAAAGGTCAAGGGTTAGGAGGTTTTGAAAGGTCACGGTCTTGAAAGGTCAAGGGTCCAGACGTCTTGAAAGGTCAAGGGTCAAGATGACTTACAAGGTCACGGTCTTGAAAGGCCAAGGTCTTGAAAGGTCAAGTTCAAGAGATCTTGAAAGGTCAAGGGTCAAGAGGTCTTGAAAGGTCAAGGTCTTGAAAGGTCATGGTCTTGAAAGGTCAAGGTCTTGAAAGGTCACGGTCTTGAAAGGTCACGGTCTTGAAAGGTCAAGGGTCAAAAGGTTTTGAAAGGTCACGGTCTTGAAAGGTCAAGGGTCAAGAGGTATTAAAAGGTTAAGGTCTTGAAAGGTCAAGGGTCTTCTTAGTAATGTTTTCAGCGGTTAAATCGGTATTTGCTGTGTTTCTGGGTTTGTCTCTAGCAGCTGTATTTTTGCTTATGAACTCTTGGATTTTTTTGTCAACTGGGCAGCCTCTATACCATGCCGGGTGATTGCCTTGGCAGTTCACACATTTTGCTTTCTGATCTTTGCTCATAGGACAATTTTTAGTTGCATGTTTTACTTCGCACTTTACACAAGCAAACCCTTGGTTGCAGTATTTTTGCTTATGACTAAAAGCTTGGCAACGTTTGCACTGCGGAACAACTTTAGATTTTCGGAGTGGTTCAATTTTAACAACTATGCCCAAGATTGATCTTTCTTTATAAATCTTCTCGAGACTTTGTTTGTTGTCAAAAGTAAGCATGTATAAAGGTAGTAACCTCTTACTTGTCATCGATTCTCCAGAGGAGTTCTTAATTGTATCATTCTTAAATAGATTGACTGCATCAAGGGCTTGCAAGCCTTTTTGTAAATGATCTTCTACTAATTCCTCGGGAGAGGACGAGGAATGCGGACTTCTGGCTACTTCTTTTATTCACCTTGTAGCTTTGTTCTCATATGAATGCCATTGTATTTGTTGTTTGCTCAATTCTTCAGTGATAGACTGTGACTTCACAGTTGTCTTTGTTGTACGATGTGTATTTGCAAGCTTTTTTAGTGCATTTTACTATTATTTTCTTGATATCTCCAAAAATTGCAAATCCTGAGATCAAAATTGGTGGTGGTGTTATTTTTTTGCTGCCTTTAGTGTGAGATATTGATTTAGCAAAAGCTACCACATTATTCGCTTCTTCCTGTAATCAACTCTGTTATTTTCGGTTTTAGAGCTTTTCTGATTTCTTGAACGAGTCTCGGGACTACGTTTACGTTTCTTTGCGGTATGCTTATTCTTCTTTTCCTCAATTTCAAACAAGAGCTCTTATTCATCAGTTTGATATTCATGTTCAATATATTTTGCACTTAACTGAAGCGTGGACTCTGAATTTGTCTTGTCAAGCAAGGAAACTTTATCTTCGAGTTTTTTCACTTGAAGCTGAAGACTAGAACTTCAAGTTGTTTTATTGCCGCTATTTCAATTTGCCATTCTTCAAAGTAGTTCTTTGATTTGTATTGGTCTTTCTCTTTTCGCTGATGTTTTTAACATCTATAGTATTGTTTAAAAGGTTTATGTAACCTCTGAAGTAAATTTGTTTGGGGGAGTTCTTTGCATCTTTGAACTCCGTCTCTCAATATTTTTAAGCAATAATTGGTCCTCCCGAGAATCCATAGGACCGACCTCGAAAGAGAGTGGATTAACCTATTTCACTGGAGTGCCAACTGGGGTATTTAATCTAGTTGTTTTGTTCATTGCCATAATTTTTTTAACTAAGTGTTCGTACCATAAATAGGTCAGTAACTTCTATCCATAGTTTATATTCAGCCGCCCCACAGGGTAGAGACGATGACCAGTGTGCCGCACAATATGTGTCAGATGCTCTTGGATTTAATTGCGAGCTGGTGCATTCAGAGCGCTATTTCTGTTCTTTTGCTCCTAGTTCCTGAAATGATAACTCAGGTGACGCATCTCATGGATCCAATGGATCCAACATTGTATATATATTTTCTATAGTACTCCTATGGAACGCAAATTTGTATCTCATCTCCACGCCGTTTATGGCGCTGCGTGTATCAAAATGCCTGGTAGGGAATCAAGAATGAGGAGAAAATTACTAAAGAAAGAATGAGAAAAGTATATTTGTTTAGGTTTCATAAGCATTAATATGTTCGAGGGAGATAGCCAAAATACAAATTTCAAACCTAAAAGGAATAATATTAGTTTACATTTTTTTTGCTTTCACGTGTGAATGTAGAGGAGGTGTGCATATGTATTCATATGCTTGTAGCTATGTATACTTTAACGTTGTAGGTATTTTGAATTTAAAAATTGTCGTTAGATTTTAAATTTTCGATTTTCAATTTTTGTTAAAAATGAAATGTTGCCATATTTTGCATATACATATGTTTGTAGCTATGTATACAATAACGTTGTAGGTATTTTGAAATTAATAATTCTCATTTCATTTTAAATTTTCAATTTTTTTTGAAAAATGAAATGTTGCCATATTTGGCATATGATGATGATTAATTGTTAATGAAATAAAACACTAATAATTTAATTATACAATATAAATTTATTATCTGAAGATATCTTATCTTAACAGCGGTCGAGAATAGAATGATCTTAATCCAGACAAGAGCAAGAAAGTAGTTTCTTCTTTCAGGTGTAGGAATACATTATGTTTGCGTTCTTAATCTTAACATTATGCTTGCATTCGTAATCTTAACTATTTTACATTAAGGTATGTGTACATTAGCTAGCTTATTACACGCTTTTTTCTTTAATAAATATTTTTTTTTTAATTATGTATACATATATGTATGTACCTATATAAGGTTTCAGTCCCAGTCGTATCTTTGCGGTGGACGTACAGTTCTGCCACTACTAGTTCTGTATTGTTTATTACCCATTACTCGTATATTATCTTTATTTACAGCAATTTCTGGTGTCTCAAAATCACCTTTTTAGTTTGATTCTGATTCACTACTATCAGCTGTTTCATACTCATTATCTGATAATGTACTTGTATTATTAAATGAAACTGATAGTTGTGAATCATCCACATTACATTCAATTTGTTTAGTCTTATTTAGAGATTGAGAATTTCTTTTATTATATCTATCTTCAGGAACAATTTTAATTTCTTTAAAAATATCTGGATTTGTTACATTTTGTTTGATGTTTTCTTCGAACATCATATCGCTAACATTAAAATTACTATTTTTAGTTTTAGCAATGAAACGTCTATTACGCCTAAAATAATTATCAAAGCTATCTTTTATAATATATGAGCGATTATTTACATGATCAACTATTGTTCCATAATACCATTCTTTTGATTTTTTTTTAAATCACACGATCACACAACTCAAACACTGCAAGTGATTTTGCACTTTTGTCATAATAATATTTCTGCTTTTGCCTTTTTTCTTTAAATTTGGTCTGAACAAACTTCTCATCTATGTGATTTCTGTGAAGTAAGAAACTAGAGATCGGCATTCTTGTTTTAACCATTCTGACAAAAATTAATTGAACTGGTGCAAGTCACAGGCGTGGTATTGTACTCAAGCTACCTATACTGAAAATGTTTTGTTTCTTGTGCTTCATAGCACCTTTTAAGAATATTCTTTGCTATTGCTACACCCTTTTCTGCTAACCCATTGCTTTGCACATACCGTGGACTTGAAAATCTCATGATTATGTTGTGACTGTCTGCAAATTTTTCAAAATCCCCGGAGGCAAAAGGACTATTATCACAATGAATAATAGTTGGGTATCCTATTTTATTGAAATTAATCTTTAGTTTCTCGATTATATGACTTGAAGTTTTGTTACTAAGATTTTCTACTATTACAAAGCATGAATATGCGTCAATAATGGGCAGAAAGTCTTTTCCCGCATACTCAAATAAATCCATAGCAATGATTTGAAGTGGATATTCAGGTTGATAATCTTGTAATAGTTTTTCCTTTTGATTGTTTCGCGTAAATTTTTCACAAATTTGACAAGATTCTACAATTTGCTTTTAGTGAACACTCATGTTTGGCCAGAAATAGTGCGCTCTTGCTCGAGCAAGTGTTTTTTCTATCCCCAAATGTGGAGCGTGTATCCACTTCGCAATTTTGTTCTGTAATTCAGTTGGAATTACTAAACGATGGTTACGAAACAGTAACCCATTTTCAAAATGTAGTTCTGACTTATATTTTTGAAGTTCTTGCCCTAACTTATTAAGATGATGGAAATTTGGCCAACCATTCTGAATAAGTCCGACTATTTTCGAATATTCTTCATCACGTTTTAAAACAAAACTGTAAAGGTCATAGTTTGCCATCGATAGGCATGCAGACTTAGTTACAGTGTGAATTATTTCCATTAAGTTTTCGATTTCCCCACAGCAACTTAGTTGTGCACGCGATAAACAGTCTGCTACCAGCATTTCTTTGCCAGGTTTGTAAACTACTTCCATTTTAGGGTATTTCAAGAGTGCCATAAACATACGTGGCAATCGTGGTGATACACCATCAATGTCTCTCCGGACTAATGTTTCTAGTGGTTTATGGTCACTTTGAACTGTATATTCACGTCCATAAACAAAAAAATGGAACTTTGTACAAGCAATTAGTATAGCTAAAAGCTCCTTTTCTATTTGTGACCATTTCTGTTCACTGGTACTCAATGTGCGAGATGCAAATGCGACAGGATGCCCTAGTTGCATCAAGACACAACCCAATCCATCCTTGGACGCATCTGTTTGTATCACGACAGGATTATTTGCATCATAAATTGCCAAGACGGGATCAGAAGTTATAATCCCCAATAGCTTATTTATTTCTTCCTCGTGTTCAGCTGTAAGCTTAAACTCAACGTTGTTATAAGTAAGTTCACGTAACTTGGCAGTAAGCTTTGATAGATTAGGAATAAATTTTGATAAGTAAAATAATCGCATAATGGCTTGCTTACATTTAGGTTTTTCCATATTTAAAATTGCATCGAGATGTTTGATTTCCGGTTGAATTTTCCCATATGACAAAATATGTCCCATAAACTTAATTTGGTTTGCCCTGTATTGAGTTTTTTCTCGATTAAACTTAATTCCATTAGCAATAGCACGTTCTAGTACCATTCCCATTATTTTGTCATGCTCACTTTCATTTTCAGCAGCTATGCCTATATCATTAAAATAGATCATAGTTCCTGGGATGTCCCCAAATATTTGAACCATTTTACATTGGAACATTTCAGGAACATTATTAAGTCCGAATAGTGCACGATTGGACTTATATCTCCCAAATAGGGTCATAATGTTGTAAGATCAGCACTAACTTCATCCAATTGCATATGTCAAAACCCATTAGATAGATCCAATACAGAAAACACACGTTTTCCTGCTAGCCTGGACGTGAAGTCATCGATTGTAGGAATTAGAAAATGTTCGCGCTGAATACATTTATTAAGTGGTTTTGGATCAAGGCATATCCGAAGCTTCCCATTTGGTTTCTCTACTATTTGAAGATTGTTTACCCATTCAGTTGGATAATTTACTACAGAAATTATACCTTCCCGCAACATATTTTCAATTTTTACTTTAAGTTTATCTAGTAGACTAAGTGATATTCTTTTCTTATAGTGTAACGATGGCCTTTTTTTTCAATTTAATTGAATTGGTTCCCGGAAACTTACCAACACTACCAAAAACATCCCCATTAGTTTTTATGAACTCAGTGCATGCCAGTGATAAGGACATGACAGCGTCAACATCAATTCGTTTTACCAACCCAAACTCCCTACACGATTCCAAGCCTAGCAATGGCTCATGACTATCATCAACGACATAGAAGTGAGAAAAGTGTTCAGTTTTTTTTCCAAATCATAACACAAAAGCTTCACTATGTCAAATACATTAATTTTATTACTATTGTAATCAGAGATTAGCAAATTATTAAGTTCGTTTTTATACTTTAATTCAATGTCAAGTTTTTTTTGTTAAATGAACCGGAATACAATTGACATCGGATCCAGTGTCAAGTTTAAAGGTGATGTTTTCATTCCCTATCAACAATGTTTTTTTCCATTGCTCTTTTTTTCCAAAGATATTCGAATTTATTCTATAGTGAAATTTATCATTTAAATAATAAGAACTATCAAAAACATTGCTTTGTAATTTACCTGATGAGTCACCCCAGTGAACAGAAGGCTTTCCTTTATTGTAGTTGTCCGGCTTTTTGTTTTCCTTATGATATCCCCTTGTTTTCCAGTCTGCTCCCCTTGCTTTCCTTTTGATTTGCACAACCTATGGTAGTGCCCCTGCTTTCCACAACATCGACAAGTTACCCCGTTCGCTTTGCAGTTCCTAAGATGTGAAGGAGTGAAGTCGTCCCCACAGTTGTAGCATCTTCGATTTATAGCGCTGAATTGTTGCTTTTCCACACTGTATGCCTTTTGAGCGATGGCACCTCTATCAAGTAAGACTTTGTTACCATTTGCTGCCTCAAACGCCTTGCAAACTGAAACCACGTTTTGCAGTGATTTATCCTTAACATCCAGAAGCTTAAGCTGCAGCTTTTTGTCATAGACCCCGATGATGATTCTGTCCTTTATCATTTTTTCTTCGTAGGAGACACCACAAGCATAACCAAATTCGCAGAACTGAATTTGCTTCGAATGCAGTAGCGGTCGAAAGCAATTATGATTTCCTCAAGTGTGCGTGACTGTCGCTCTTCTGCTTGATTATTGCCTTCGCCTGCTTGTTCGTTTCCTGGAGCCACAGCATTTTGATTTCCCAGTATTCCATCAGTTGTGCCATCATTTGGGAACAACGTGGTATAAATTTCCATTGCAGCTGGACCTATAAGCCATAGGAATGTTGCAATTTTTTTTGTTTGGCTTTCCTCGTTTTTTTCTGTGGATATCATGTACATTAGAAATGTAAGTTTCCAGCTTGGCCACTGTTTCCCCAAATGTGAGCAATCATTTGACTCTAGCATATGAGATCTTACTAAAGAATTAGCAGATAGTTTGAGGTTTAACTGAAAGTACTGACGAATCCAACACAACACTGGTTTAAACAGCTGACGCACGTTTCGTGTTTTGTTTCACTGTCAAACATCTTCAGTTTGGTCTATAATTGCATCATGAATCGTCTTACAAACAAACAACGCTTGCAATTTATTGAATTGAAATATTGAAAATTGAACTAAGCGAATTGCTGGGCACGAAATGTCAAGTGACTTGCCTGCACACACCTCAACTAAGTTGAAAACATTCACATCAACTTGAACAAATTCAAAATCTTTTGATTTTCTTCCAACTCAATCGTCAACCTTCAAAAAAATCAAATTCAAGCCCACACACGAGTTGATTTGATGAAATTGACATTAAATTGAAAGACAAGTTGAACTGTGTATGGAGTGTTTTATCTTAAATATACTGCATCAAATTATTTGTTACTATAAAAGTATTACTATTAAAAGCCGAATTAATAAAGCTTAACAATTTACCTGGAATTTGTATGTAAAATATCCATATTCTTTTCAATTGCGTATCAATCCACATTTACTGGAAGATAATTTTAACTTAACATTTATTTTTTTATGAATTATTTTTTCAGCTTTTTATTTAACCAAAAAAATCAAATTCGAAATTTAGCTAATAACTTCAGGTTAAGCCCTAAATTTAGTTTTGAGTTTATTTTTGAATATCCTAAAGAGTTAAGCATACATCTATCAATAAGCCCCAATGCATTTTCAGAAAAATTGTAGTTAAAATTTTCCCTGACAGACTTTTCCTTTTTGCTATAAGATAAGATTTAGTTAGAACAGTGTTTCTGACTTTAAAACTTATGAAAATTATACATTAAGCTTAAATTTTGGTTTGAGAAAAAATTTGTAAATTCTCTTTCACAAAGCCACTGAGCTAGACAAAATACAAATATTTTTACTTTTGTACCAAAGTATTTTTTGGCTTATGATAGATAGATAGATTAGAACAGAAGTAGCAAGTTGACGGTCTATTTATTTGTTGTGTTGTTTTATTTTCATGGTCTGTGTTTAGATTTTGTACCTCTCGCATCGGCAAAATTAAGTCGATAAACGCTGAAAATTGAAACAAATTATATGAGTTTTGTTGCATTCAAAGGTCTGAAGGAAAATTAAACGCAGCTAATAATTAAAATAGTAGTCATGAAAAGTGCTTTCAGAGTTGTATGTATTTTTCTAGGTCCTAGTTCTTATTGGGTTGTTGTGCAACCTAATTTATTTTACTTACTTAATGATTAAAACTGATTTTAAGTAACTATACATCATTGTTCAAAGGTGGTGAGTATGCACATATTCTTGCATAAGGATTTGTCCCCACATTTTTTTATATGGAGTTAATCCATATATGCAAGTTGGTGTGCAAATCACAGCTTGTAGGAAAAAGGAGCGCAACCGTTGAAGTTGATTCTTTCCATTAATTTCTTCTCTCTGACCAGTAGTGAAACTATTGCTGAATCAATGCCGCTTTATAAGTGTATGTGTCAAATGACTTTTTAACTTCTAGTCAAACCCAAAAATACTCCATTTACCAATACCAAGATCGGAATCTTTCGTACGTTTCACTCTCCCAAACCAGTTTGAATACATTGTTGTATTTGTAATTTTGACAATTAGTCCATGAATAGATGTGAAAACAAACAAAAAAACGATGCCTTGGGCTAGCGGCAATTTGCAAAGCAAAAACAAAGCGGGGAGGTTAATACGTTTTTTTTTCAGGTTTTTCTTTTTACTTTTTTCGATGAAAAAGTCAGTTTTGAGCTTTAATTTTGCAGTCATGATTTTTGTCTTGAAACAAGCCTGTTCAACATCATTTTATTGTAATTAATTCACTAATTTAGAGTAATCACTACGAAATTCTTTAAATTTCATAATTAAGCTCGAATTATTGTATCAAAGATGTGTTCGAAGAACCATCAAATAAGGGTGCGAGCGCAATTTTTTTTTGTAATCAATTTTAATAAATTTTCGTTAATGAACGGCCCAAATATTTTGTTTGCAAGTAATTCAAATCTGTATTAATTTAACTAGTCCAAGTATATTTATAATTTGTTTTTAATGATTTAAGCTTGCAACTATTCTTCCATTCCATTTTAATTAATAAATATTAAGTTTAAAAAAGAGTTATGATCGAAAAATACCTTATCCATAACATTCTTGATTGATGGATGCATACATGTTTATGCTATAAAAAAAACTTTGCATCAAAGGAACGCCAATGTTTTAAAAAACTAATCAGAACGATTATATCGAACCTGTGGAATAAATGCAGAACAAATAAAATGAAAATTTTGACACATGTCACAAAATGAAAACGTGAAAAAAATCGTTCTAAATTCATGTACAACTCATTCAAAAAATCAAATAATCGACATTAATGTTTATTGTTGACCTAAAGAATTTTTTTTTTAGTGAATTCCCACAGTTTAACGCAAAATATAATTTTCATTCATTCCTTAAAATTTTTTAATTTTTAGTTAGTGAAAACAAATTAATGAGTTTTACGTATATGTTTTTGTTTTTCTTAATATAATAAATACAACCGTAGATCACTTTTTATAAATCCAGAACATAGAAGAAAATATACATAAGCAATACTTTTCAGATTAAATATATTTTTAAGAAAGCCATATCAGGTATATTCATTATAGAAATTTCCGCTTCGCAAACCTTCATCAACCTTTTAGAAAAAAAAGCATTAATTGCAGCCAATTATTGAGTGTTCGGTTTCCCATATTGGAATAAAAAAAGTTACTTAAATCTATTTGCACTCATTTAGTTGGAATTGTGTGTAACCATATTGCCTATTTCTATTTCTTAAAGATGCTTTACACAAAGCAACTTATTTTTTAAACATGGTTCTTGTAGCATTGTCTGTACAAAGAAATACGGAGGCATCCTCCTATTATCTCCACCTGAACTTCTAACGTCACCAAAAAAATGCTCTTAACCAACTACACCTGAAAAAATTTTCTGTTTTGCCGTTTTACAAAGTATTGTGTAACACTTTTGTCCATACCCAATTATACTTAACAAGTTGCAGCTCATATTGCGTTGCGTTCGCAAATAATTTAAGTAAATAAAAATTAGCACTAACAAATCATTAACTATGTATTTGGTCAATCATATTTTATATACATTAACAAGATTTATTTGGATTGAAATTAAAAAGCTATACAAATCTTCCAATTTTAGACCATGTCAGCACTTCAGATTCTGTTGGTTAGGATTGTTTAGTTTTTGAACGAGGCCATAAAACATTTAAAATAAAGCATTTAGATGTGCCTGCAGACTAAAATGAAGCATTTTGATGGGCCGGAACACTAAATGTGAGAATGTGTTTGACTTAAGCATCATTTCACGCACACTTTCTCACATTTAGTGTGTACTTAGCTTGTAGGCAAACCGAAATGTCAGTCTGAGATTCCGATCTTGGTAATGGAGTATTTTTGGTCAAACCGTGTGACGGCAGCCGTGTGGAATCTCTAAATGTTGACATACATTCAGTTAATCTCCGAGGTAAATTAAAAAAATTGAAATCTAAGTTAAACCGATTCAATTGAATTCCCGAATAAAACGTGTGTAATTTTCATTTAATCATTTGAAAGCAAAAATGAATTCACTAGAAGATGTTGAACTTAATCTTCCAATGGATACTATGTCTATACTTAATAAATTCCTTCTTGAGAAAGAAGAAAGAGAGCGAAAAGAGCAAGATAGAATTCTAGCCAAGACAGGAACTAGTTCTATGTTTGAAGAAGATTGGGTGAGAATTTGTAAATAACAACTTAAAACTTGTTAACCACCTAACTAAACGTTGCAGCAACTTAGTCAGTTTTGGTACAGTAATAATACCCGGACTGCTCTCGGAAAAGTTGTGAAGAAACTTTTAGGACCAGACGCACAAGTCGCTCTCCTATCCTGTCCATCGCTTTATAAAACTATCAAGGACATGCATGACCATGGTAACTCTTAACCGTATGACACACAAACAATGATTAATCATTCTTGTATTTCATTTTAGTAAGATTATTTGAATTCGATAAAAGGTTCTCAATATTCGGCGATGATTTCATCCACTACGATTTCAATGAAGCTTTTTGTGAACCCGAGTATTTCATTCACCATACAGCAATCTACGACATAATAATAGCCGATCCTCCATTTCTTTCGGAAGAATGTATAACTAAAACAGCACATATTATAAAAAAATTAATGAAACCATGTGCAAAACTAGTTTTCTGTTCAGGGGAAATTGTCGGGCCTTGGATCGCGAAGTACCTTTACCTCAAGCCCTACAATTTCCGTCCAGAACATGAAAGAAACCTAGCTAATGAATTCGTTTGTTATGCAAATTTTAATATAGATGAATTGTTATAAAAAGATTAAACAAAAAATTGTTATTATTCCGCATTGGACGCCTTTGTGCCAGAATATTTTTTCTGTTTCACTAACTCTCTAAGATTGTCCTCTTGGTCCTTTAAACTCTTGGCAAGAAATTCCTTCTTTTTTTCTAGTAGATCCAGAGTTTTTTGGCATTTTTCTTGTTTAGATTTTAGATCCTCTCGCATGTTCTGTACATTGGTTAAAACGAACATTCTACCCACTGAAAGATAAACTCTACGGAGACGGAATTAGATAGGTACTTTCAAAATTCTTATTAGCTTTACCTAGCGTCGTCAGGTAAATCGCTTGTACCTTTTTCAGTAAGGATACATTTATGTTTACCGGTTTTGACCATATCGTGCTTCATATCCAGCATATTCATCTTTTTCGTCGTTTCAACACGATGGATTTGCACTTCGGTAAACGCCTAAAAAAGCAATTTTTTTTAAAATTGTTTCGCAGTAAAAACTAAACAGTAACCTTTTTTAATTCCATGTCCATTGCAGCCATTTTTTTATCAAATGGAAATGTATCTTGAAATAAGTTATATTAGCACAAAATATGTATGAGAGATTCTAGAGTCAAATTCGAATAAAGTAGATATATACCCTGGTTACAAGAGGAGATCGAGGAATCGAATCGAATCGAATTGAGATCTCGATCCAGGTATATGGTGGCACTGAATCGAGGAATCGAATTCAAATGGAATCGAAATGACATTTGGGTTGTATTTGTGTGCGTACTGCTACGTGAATAATTTTCAAATTTTAAAACAATGCTCTCAACACAAAGACGAGCGCCAAATTAAATTCAGCTTATAACCAAAAATACTTCATTTAAATGGAGTATTTTTGCTTAGAACAAACAAGATAGAAAAAACTTATCGCACGCACACAAGCAAGACCTCACACACCATTAACTCGATTCCCCGATTCAGGTTTACAAACAAATTTTCGATTCGATTCACCTCTTTCAGTGGGATCGGATCGAGTAATCCTATTTCGATCCGATCCAGGTCTATACGGTGATAAATCCTGATTCAATTCGGATTCAATTCTCCTTGTAAACGCGGTAATATAGACTAAGGTTCGATTCCATGAGCCAAAAATACTCATTATTGAGAATCATTTCAGGTTGAATACAAGATGCCTAAGACTTAATGTGCGTAAAATGATGCAAGAACCAAACTTTTTCTTGTATTTAGTCCTCACACCAATCAAATTGCTTCATTTAAAAGTGTAACGGGTGCGTTCGAAAACAAAACAATCTTACAAACTTAATCTAAAATATGCTTACATGGTCTTAAATTGGAAGATTTGTACATATTTATAACATCCATGAAAATGAAACTTGTAAGTGCATATTAAATTGAATAAAATTTAACCAAAACATATTTAACGATTTTTAGAGCCTTTGCTTTAATTATGTCGAACAAAATATTAGTTGCTATTTGCTGATGGGCTCAATAAAAAATAAACGTTCATGTCGATTACTGAATCTATTAAATTCAAAGTCATTATGAATGTATTTGTGTGGAATTTTTGCCCAACTTGCTCAACAAAGCAGGAACAAACTAGGAGGTGAACTCAGCCGTTGAAAAAAGAAATCCATTGAATTAAAAAATTGGAAAAATTAATTCAATAATTTAAGAAATATACAAATATACAATTACAAATTCTGTAATTTTGATGAAAATGTTCACTAAAAGCAGAAAAATCGTAAATAAAGTAGAGACGTACCCTAGAAATGCAAAGCGAACATTTTCAAATGTGAGTTGGTCCCATTTAGTACATATTAAGAACGAGGTGAGTATTTTGACAGCGAAAATGAAAACGAAACAAACGAAATGCAATGGATATTTTTTATTTTTTCAGTAACAACTACTACTTCAAATAAGTCAAATAAGTTTATTTAAAATCCAAAACTAATTTTAATTACTTTATTTACTCATTTAAAGGTTGTTTCACAGCATCCAAGACATCAGAATTATCAACAAAAAACAGTCTTATTTCACCTCCTCAAGAACACCACTACACCAAGAAGCATTGTGTTACAAGTAGATCCGGCTGAGGTGAGAGATTGTATTTTTTTAAATTTATCCTAAATATGATTTTTCTCATACTCAAAATATAGTTGTTGTGGTTCAGAAACGTCATCGTCCTCATCTCGTCACAGTCAGAAAGAACTAATCCAATGAAACGTATGCGGCCAGCTGATAGTTGTCTGAACTAAAGACATTTCTAAATAATATTTTTTCAGTAGATACTGTTTAAAAATGATCGCCAATTTAAATTTGAAATCATCATAAAAAGCCATAGTTCAAACTCATCAGACAAGGCTAAGACATAAAGAAGAGTAAAATGGAAGATGTTCTAAGGTAGCTAAGAGCAGTCGAAGACGCCTTAATTATTACAACGCATACTTAAACATCACAAACAATATATAAATTTTCCAAGAATATTTCGTTTTATGGCACAGCGTTACCTGGAAAACTCCAAACCGTTCAACTGTGAATTTTTGCTATGTTCGTCCAAACCACATTGCTGCTGTTAATGCTTTGTTGCAGCTCAATTTTGTCCTAAGAAGTAAATAAGTTTACTATAATGATTTTCTAGTTGTTAATTTCTTATTTATTTTTATCAATAAATAAATTAATCCAAGAAGAACCAGGACCTTGTAACTTACAATTTTCAACCATCTCGTGTGCTAGTAATGTTGTCAGAGACGGAAGGGACCTAGAGTTTATATGCCCAATCCGAGTGGCTAATATGAGAAAGCACTTTTCATGACATGAATTACTCTTGAAGGATTTGTCAATTCCTCGCAAGAGGCAGACCACGCGAAAACTTTTTTTTAAATTTTTATTTAAGATGGCACAGGCAGGGATTGAACCCAAGACCCCTTGCATGACAGTCCAACACACTTTTCTTCTTTTTTCTAAATTCATTTTTATTAATTCATTCTTAAACCTATCTTAAATTCATAAAACTAGCCTAATTATCCATAGCTTACAACTAACTTAATGGTCCCATACGGACACTCTTAGCTAAACAATAACACTTAATACTAATGCCTTTCGGCCCTAAGATCTATTTTACTTCAATTTACATTTTATTTATTTTTGCATTTATTAGAAAATTTGCAAAAAAAATAATATGCACATTCTTTTTATTTTCACTTTAAACTACTTTAAATAAGTTCCTGAATACAAAACTTAAAGCTAACTTAGGCCGCGTGTGAATTGCGTTAAAATGTGTGTTAAAATTTAACCAGCGTTAAAATTTGACACTTATGAGGTGAATAAAATGGGTTAAAATTTATTGAGCTGTGGAACAGGTTAAAGTGTCTTAAAATTTGACGTTTCTATTGATAAAGAAATTTGCTCTTGCTTTTGCAATTTTGCATTCAAATCAAGCGGAAATGGAGCAAGAAAAAAAACGAAGGCAGGCTGGAAAACCATACAATAAATGTAAGTTTGAAATGAATCAATTTATATAAATTCAATGCTTTTGTTTTCTAGGGTCTCACGAAGAAAAAATAAAACTTATTCAAACTAGCATAAGTTTGGATGATATGTTTACATCTAAAAATGCAAACATTAATGATGGATGGAGGTTTGTAAAACAGTAACAAATTTCCAAACCAAATACGAATTAATTGTTTTGTTTCTTTTGAAATGTATGACAGATATCAACAATTTTTCAGTGTTACCACACCGAATAAATCAATTAATCAAAATGGGAATTTTGTTTGAACATTTTTGACCGTTGTTTTAAAATATGACATTAGAATCGAGAACAATAAATAAAACAGATTTTTTTTTTAGTTTCAGAGACTTTTTATTAACCCTGTTTTCTTAAAATATGTTTTGTAAGCGAAATTATTTTTCCGCGAAAAAGAAAACTAATTTTTTTTCAGGGAAATTTCTTAAATTATCAAGGGAAATTTTTTTAACCTGCGCAGAAATCTTGGTTAAAATAATTGTTTTAACGCGATTCACACAGCAAATGGCTAAATTTTATCCCACCTCAAATAAGACGTCAAATTTTAATCTAGGTAGAAGTTTTAACGCAAATTTTAACGCAATTCACACACTGCCTTAATTTACCTATCCAAGCCATAAACTACTTAAAACTAGAACAACCACAGCAGCAAATCTAACTATCTAACATTTTTGTTTTTCATGTTTTGTTGTATTTTTATAATTATTATTTTTTGTTTGCATTTATTTTTTGTATTTTTTGTTGTTTTGTATTTTGTTTTTGTGCAACCATGCCTATTCTACTTAAAACTAAACCCTAAAACTATAAAACAAGTATGTAAGCCGGCCAAGGCTTAAAACCCCACCCCGAATACCCCCTATCAAGTGCCGATTGAAGCCACCAAAACTGATTCTCCTGCTTCACCCTATTAGTTCGGTCTCATTCGGACACAGCCCTACCGAACCGAAGGAGCTCTGCTCCGCCTATAGCCATGACGTCCCGATTGGTACAGGAGTCGCCTATCCACGGTTTTTCGTCTGACGTGGTAGATTAGCGGAACTGCCAATCTATCCCGCATGAGACCGTATCTATCTAAAAAGAGGAATGCCTTAGGTGGAATGAAGCCGTTCAAGCGTGCACTTTCAAAATACTCGTCGTTCGGATAGAACTCCCCGAAAATTAAATTGTTAGTCGAAGACATAGCTCTTGCAATGTTACCTCGAACGAGTTTATCATGAAATTGTCAATTCTGTTGATTCGTGCCCCGTTGTATAGGACCTCGTTGGAATAGTAATGCACATAAGAATTTTCGGCTGTTCGATATAAGCCGGTACAGCGTTCTAAACACTGCCGCTCGAACACCCAAAGCTTCTCCATCTGGGAAGGGGCAACGTTGAACCACACGGGGCAACCATAAACAATCATTGGCCGTATGAGGGCCATGTAGCAAATTACCTTCACTCTGGGGTCAAACCGACTGCTAAAAAACAACTGTTAATGTCTGTTGAAATATAAATACTAATCTATCCAGTTATCGAGGTACTTCACTACACTTTTGCTCGCTAAAAGCTGCCCGTGAAGATCAACGATGACCATCTTACGCCAATTCTTGCACGTATCCCTCGTGGCCCTAGCCAACGAAGTCCAGAACAGAATTGTCTCTGACTTCTGGACTCCCATACTTCTTTAAACATGCCAGCTGTATTGCCACTAAGTGAAACCCAAGTAGGTGAGGAATTTTTTATTCAAGGTCATAACTAGGTGCCATTATTCTTTTATCACCATGTTCACGCCATATACATTTGGAATGATGTTGCTTCTCAGTTTTTGGCACAATATGGTCTCTGCACCAATTCTTTTTTCAAATATACATATGTGGTTTAAGAATTGTTTCGTCCTATCGCCCCACTGAAATCTTTATTACGGGCGATTTCAATGTACACAATTCTTCACGGCTTCAACATTCGGGACAGACAACACCAGAAGGAGTGTATGCTGAGATCTTCGCTGAGTTGAACCAAATAACTCAGCTGGTCAACGAGCCCACTCGAATATCGGACGTGGTAGGTCGAGGAGAAAACACTCTTGACATGTTTGTTACCTCTGACCCTAGTAAGTACACTTTTATTGTTCTATATCTTCATGGCACATCAGACCATTGTGTAGTAGAGCTCCTAAGAGAACCGTTTGGCAATACAAGAAAGCCAACTGGGACGGTCTCAATAATTATTTCAAGATCTTTAACTGGTCACTATGCTTCCTCGATAGTGACGTTGATGCACATGTCTACCATTTGAACACCATTTCACAAGTTTACTAAACCAGAAAACAAGAGTTAAACTGTGGGTTAAAATGTTCCATGTATAAAACCAAAATGTTTGTGGGAGAGGAAAGTAACGTTTACCAAAAATCCATTGAGAAATTTTCACCAACTTCCGCAGACTTGAATTTATTCATATGAGGTTTGACAGCAAATTATGATAATTTGTATACACAAATAGGAATTTTGTTTTGTGTCTGTTTTCTGTCGCCCTCTTGTGTGCATTTAGATTTTCGGTTTAATTTGTAAGCAAACCAATATGGTTACCGAGGATTTACATCTTTACTAGTGTTTTTGATATAGAGCAAAAACACTCTAGGGGAATTCAGGATCTAGTGCATTTAGTCTGGGAATTGCATTTGAGTGTAAATATATGCACAACATAGTGAACGCCCGAAAAGCAAATAAAAAAGCAACGTGTTCTTGCAACGATTTTTGACAGTTGTGAGAACGGCTGATTATGGTTATTTTTATTTTTATGCGAAATTCAAAAGCTTATTTTGGTTTTAATATGCCAAGAAAAACTGAAAAAAATAAAAAAAAATATTGATTCGCTTATTGAAGAAGCAGCTGCTACAATTATTGATGAATTTAAGTCAATTATTCTAATACATAATTTCGGCAATTGACCACTTTTTATTCGGTTTTTCTTTTTGTAGATCAGCCATGTTGATTATTTTAATATCAGCTGAATTATTGCTGTCAAAACACTGTTGCTCATGCTTGTGTATTTGTATACTTTAGGGTTTCAGCGAAGTAAATTTGCAATACTAAAGCATTATTCACATAAGCACGACCAACGACCAACGAATGAACAAATATTCGTCGATTTTGACATTTCTTTCACATGAGAGTTTTTGATTCGTCGCGAATAAAGTTTGACTTTGATCACCGAAACCAAAACAAGAATGAATTTTTTAGGTTAAGTACGCGCGATTATTTTATTCGTTGCGAGTGTGGATAATGTAGAACGCGAATTAAGTTTGACAGTTCGTATTCAATTTTCAATTTTTTTTCGCGACGAATAAATCTGTTTTCTTAAATTTATTAATATATGATATTGAAAAGTAAAAGTATGCATCGTAAATCAAATAGAAACTATATTGCCATCGTTTTGTTAAGAATTTGTGTGGAAATATGTTTTCAAACGTATATAAACTCACATTTTGTAAGTCATTCGTCGTTCGTTGGTCACGCTCATGTGAATGCTGCTTAACGCATGTGCTTATTCATATATTTTGTTAGTGTAAAGCATCTGTATGCACAAAATATATGCACATGCACTGATGCAAGACCATTTACACCCGATCGTGAATTCCATAGACAAACCATATAAAGACCAGAAACAAATTTGTCATTCTGGTTTACCTACAGGCTGGAACGTCAACTTACCCGCGCCCTTAGGTCTAACATCAATTCACCACTGCTAACATCAATTCACCACTGCTAACATCAATTCACCACTGCTAAGATCAATTCACCACTGCTAACATCAACTCACCACTGCTAACATCAATTCACCACCCTCTAAAGTCAATTCACCACGAAAATAAGGAATAGTGATGAGAAATTCTTTAGGGGTGGCACCTAGTGGCTACGGCGACATTAGCTATTGCAGTTTTTGGGAAGAGTACGATATCTCAGCCGACAAAATTTGATGACGGATTTGTATAGAACAGTTAAAAACAAACATTTTTTAATATAAGAGGGGGTCTATTTCCCCACGTTAAGGAGGTAGGGGCATTTTAAAAAAATATGTACGCTATGTGGAAAAAAATAAGGGTACTACTTTCAATTAAGTTTTATAAGTTCCTTAAAGCCAAAACTTTTGTCTATTAAGTTGTTTTCAAATAGAGTCAAAACTATGCAAATTAAAATAGTCTGTTGAGATATTAAATTTTTAAAAAATATTTATTTATCAGATCATCTCAGATTTCAACTAACATTGAAAAACATTTTTGCTGTAAACTGTCATCAAATATGGTTAAACAAGGAACTTATGGTTTCTTAGACATGAGACTATATTTAAAAGTGTGTATACTACGTATAATATACTTGTCAATTCATTTGTTTTTTTATGTAAAGAAAACCTGAAATATATTAGCAAAAATGTAAAACATTGTTTTTTTTTTTTGAATTTTGAATGTAATATAAAGAGTTCTGAACCAGCTAAAATTAAACGTTCCAAAAATTATATTTTTGAATGTTATAATAATTCTTTTTTTGTCGAATTTAAAAACGATGACTATTTTATAAAATTATTTTGATAGTTACAAAACAGTGACGAAGTTTTAACAATTTCAATATAAGTTTAGTTTTTCAAATAAAAATAAATAATAAAAGTGTGACATCACCTCAACATCACAAGTAACATAAATGTTTATTTCTTCGAGGTGAGTTTGAAAACTTCAACAAAAATTCCAATGTTTGCATTTTTAAACATTTTCGATAGTAAAATACGAACATTGGAACTCACTTGGACGTGTTCTTTTAAGTTATTTTGATTTTTACTAAAAAGTGTGAATGCAAAGTTCTTACTCACACTTCAAGGATCCCAGGAAGGTATAAACCATTCCTGTAGGAATGTTCCAAGAACACGACCAACTTAAAAGAGCACGTCCAAGTGAGTTAGAATGTTTTTTTTTTTCATAATAAAAATGTTTAAGCATTTTTTCGTTAATTTTTTTTCGGCTGACTTGGAGTTAATAAAACACTATTTAAATTTGCATTCGGTTTTAAATTGTTCGTGAAGCCTATGGTTCCTTTTTCTTTTTTATTATTATTTGAATATATAAAAATCCATTCGAACACAAAAATAAATATTAAAAATCTAACAACATTTCTTCCTAATTGCGAAATAAATAGAAATCAACGGATTCCAGTACGCTGAGCATTTAGTCACGATTTTGTTGCTTGGAATCTACCTTGATTTCCGTTGGAATTGAACCACACTGACCGAACATTAATTCCAATTCATCGCTGGTCAATTTTTAACCACGAAGCTGCAAGGCACCAATGAATTGCTTTCTCGTTTGGCCTTCAAAATAGATAAACACTGTTGGCAGTTGCTTCTCTGTTAAATTTGGGATACAGGTGGTGGCTAACGACCGCAGGAACTTAATTTGTGGGAATTTTATGGCCAGTTGCATATATGGTGGTGAATGAGCGAACAGAGCGGCACAATATTTGTGTACAAATGCAACACAACCCAGATACCTTCTCCAGCTTTGGTCACTTCGTTGACGTAATCTTGTCCGAAAATTTCCCACACTGAACCGAATAGAGCCTTGTCTGCGAATGCTCGCATCTATGCCATTTGTTTGTGACGATATTCCTCGCTAACACTTTCGTTTTGGGTGTCTTCAGAATCGTCCATGTTCAAGTCTTCGATATTTTTCTGCTTATCACCACCAGTTCATCATTCCATTCGGAATCTTCATTTGGATCCTGCATTTTTAAACAAATTAACAAAACAACAAATGCGTCATTTGACAGCTAAAATCAAATCTAAAAATCTCACCACAGCAATTTAATAAAAAAAACCTGTCAAAACAAGTGAAAGCACCGCATCGAATTGTTGTTGGATTTCACATTTCAAAATGGACGTAATGTCAAAATTACAAATACAACAATGTAAACGAATTGGTGTTGGAGGGTAAAACTTACGAACGATTTCGGTCGTTATATAGTGTGCCTATTGTGAATTCCCTAGTGTTTTTGCCTTGCATCAAAAACACTAGTGTTTTTGTCTGCCATTTTTTGGCATTTGCTTTACTTCGTGTATGTGTTTAGTAGAGCTTATACATCAATATGTGACACGGAAGTGAATTTAAGTGGACGATATGTATAACCACATTACCACGTTTTGGTAATTTTCAATTTTCCCAAGAACTAGAAGACATAGAATCATCTACTTTTTAGTTTTTGATCAAAAACAAATAAGCGCAATAAATTCTAAAAAAAAACAATAATAAATAATCTTAAAATTTTGAAAAATTACGCTCTAAACCTTTTGGGCTCAACTTTCCATTACCGCAGCACGAATTTTGGCTCAACTTTCCATTACCGCAGCACGAATTTCGACTCGCTGTTTTTTTATTCGATAGATATGTGCAAATAAATAATAACTATAGCAATTTTAGAGCGAGGAAACATTTATTTCTATTTTTAATTAATTTTTAAAGTTCACTTTTTTCCATACAAAACACTCAAAAATGGTTGATTTTGACATTTCTTCCCTGTTTTTTGTTCAGTGTTGCCATACTTGTTTTTTTTCTTGGTAATTTCTTTTATTTTAGTGCTCAAATGGAAAAGTACTTTGCATATACCCAAACTCGCACCCACCCCAAATCCTATAGTGACCCCAAGCAGGGGGGTTGCCCTTACATACCTAGCTGTTAGTACGCCATGCTATAAATTAAAAAAAAACTTATTTTAGGCTCAAAAAATGCAATACAAAAAAGTAGGGTTAAGTCCGAAAAAGAAAATATTTTTTTTTATGACTTAAAGTTGTTTCCTCGCCCTAATATTTAAAACATGTTCTATTGAGACCCCTACCTAACTGTAAAAAAAAAATCAGAAGGAAATTCGTGCTGCGGTAATGGAAAGTCGCCCCCGAATTTTGACTCGCGGTTTTTTTTATTCAATAGATATGTGCAAATAAATAATAACTATAGCAATTTTAGAGCGAGGAAACATTTATTTATATTTTTAATTAATTCTTAAAGTTCACTTTTTTACATACAAAACACTCAAAAATGGTTATTTTGACATTTCTTCCCTGTTTTTTGTTCAGTGTTGCCATACTTGTTTTTTTCTTGGTAATTTCTTTTATTTTAGTGCTCAAATGGAAAAGTACTTTGCATATACCCAAACTCGCACCCACCCCACATCCTATAGTGACCCCAAGCAGGGGGGTTGCAGCTGTTAGTACGCCGTGCTATCAATTAAAAAAAACTTGTTTTAGGCTCAAAAATGCAATACAAAAAAGTAGGGTTAAGTCCGAAAAAGAAAATATTTTTTTTTATGACTTAAAAGTTGTTTCCTCGCCCTAATATTTAAAACATGTTCTATTGAGACCCCTACCTAACTGTAAAAAAAATCAGAAGGAAATTCGTGCTGCGGTAATGGAAAGTCGCCCCCAAATCCGTTATTAAATTTGTCGCCAGCGTTATCGTACTCTCCCCCTTTTTTCAAGTTGGCATTTGGCAACCGTGGGTATACCTTTCGTCCACTTGAATTAACTTCCATTTCCCATATTGAGGTATTAGCCCTACTAAACAAAAAACCTCTAGTTTTTGAGGATATTTCTCATGCGCCCACCTGAAAATTTATATATAAGTACAACATCCACACAACAAAAAAAGTTAATAAATCGAGGAAGCCTAACTAAAACAGAAAAAGAGATATGTAAAATTCTATATGCTACTATTTTTCGATTCGAATCTGATATTCGATTAGTTTATGAATTCGTACTAAACAAATAAAACAATCATATAGTACTTTTTCTATTCATAGAATAGGGGTGCTTTCATAAATGCATGGTTGCGAAAGTCTGACGAATGCATAGTTTTCATAAATGCAAATGATAAATGTCAGATGTTCATAAAAGCAAAAAGCAAATATTTGCAGCGCAAATGTGCAACTACAAAAACTCACATGCAATCTGAATTTCTTTCTCAATAAAAGAGACCGGTATATGGTAAACACGATTTTCTTTCCTTTATTATTGAAACTGTCAAATTCTTTCCCTTGAAAATTCAAATTTCAATTGAAAACAGTAAACGGCATCACAAACTTGTTCTGGCTCAATAAAGGTAAATGTTTGCTAAAAATTTAAAGATTGTTCTGAAAATTGAATTTTATTAAAGGATGGGAAAAAAAAGAAAAATGTGCTATGGAACACTGTCAACCGATGAAAGTTTTTCTTTAAGCTAGGAATCTTTCGTTTAAATTGTCCCTTTTTTCTTTTTGATAAAATAAAAGTGATTAATTGATGTCTCTTAAGATTCCTTTTTCTGAGAAAATCAATGCCATGGTTTCGATTAATCCGATTTTCACAATATTCACTTATTATTATTAAAAAAAAAAACTTTTTGTTGTCCATTATTTATCAAATTTCAAAACTTGAAGTAAGTAAAACTTCAAATTCTTACAGTCTTTTGACATATGACGCAAATCATAAGAAAGTGTTCATAAATGCAGCTTAAAACACATGCGCAAGTATTTTGTGTGACGTTAGTCTGATTGGCAATTAATCGCATGTAAACAAAGCAACCATGCATTTATGAAAGCACCCTAGATTTGCCGAGACTGAAAGTATTTCTTATGAGATTTGTCAAAGTAAATATAAAAAAAAAATAAAAACAAATCACAAAGAAGAAGCACTTGAGAATTATCGTAATGACTTTTTTTTACACTTCACTGCTTTTCAATTGCCACATCTCTCTTTTTAATTCAATCTTAGAAAGTTGAAATTTGTCTTTTGCCAAGGTATACTTTTTTCCTTCAAGTCATACGAATTCCACCATAATTTCAAATTGCTTTTGTTTGGTATGCACATTTTTCGCTGATGATTCCCTGTAATGGGATTTATTTGCTTAAATTTTGAAAACAATTATTATTTCCTTACTTGTATTTAATCTTTTTTACACAACTTAACACAATTTTCCTTTCGTGTCCTTAAAAACCGACCTTCGAATTGCAATTCGTTACCTCTCTTGGTGTAGAAACAATATTTTCGTTTTTGAACGCTATGACATTCGGAAACCTATTGACTGGTACAAAAAATCCAAAAATTCATTCGGCAAGTACTAGATTTCTTACCCGTATTTGAAAAGAGAGTACAAAATATTCGTTTTCGAAAATATCTTCTTTCGAAACGTATTACAGGGTAGGGCCCAGGTGTGTTTCCGCCTTGGACATTAAAGGAAAACAGTGTTGACACTCCAATAGCAGCTTTTATAAAAACGAAATGCACAACAACCTATCTAAACAACAATATAAATTCCTTTATACCGACGGCTCAGTCATTGATAACAAAATTGCATATGCGGTAGTTGATTCAAACTTCAATACTGTACAAACAAGTAGCCTTCATGAATATAGCAACATCTTTATACTGTCGAATCAGCAGGTATTATAGGTTGCAATAGAATACGCAGAAAAAAGAAAAGACAAATTCTGCATTTTCTCAGACAGCTTCTCATCTCTAAACGCAATATTCAACATCATCTGCAACCTCACTTCAATCGTCAGAATACGTAAATATGATTTTCCAATTTGGTTCTAAAATGAAACTATCATCTATTCCTGGGCATGTTAATATCAAAGGTAACGAAGCAGCAGATACTTCTGCAAAGTTAGCTACCAACTCACCACTAATCTCTTCAAATGTAGTCAATAGATACGATTCTTAAAAAAATCAATAATTCGAAAGGGTCGGTCAACCGTACATACATAATAAAATAACCCAACGAAATTAACAGCGCTACCATGATATTTCTAAAAAAAATCCAATTTAATAAAAAAAATTAAGAAATAAATTTATTGTATTATAACCTAATATGTATACTTAAGAAGGTTGATGGACATTTTTGTTAATGCTTTCATAAAATCTACTATTTAGAATTTTAAATTGCAATTAATGATACAAATAAATTTAAAAAAAAAACATGAGACATTTTTTTGTATGGGGATGAGACATCTGTATAGTTTCTTATCTCTGCTTCTATTGTACTTACATAATTATTTTAGTGTAATTAACTTACACTTTCCCAACACATGGGTATGAATAAAAAGACAAAAATCCCCTATTGTTCTGTGCTTTTTGGGGGACTTTGAACACTCTACTGAAGGATAGCGTCGTTTTAATAAGGATATAACATAAACCGAGATGTTTTAGTTCTTTTTTTTATTACAGATACATTACAATTATATAAAGTATTTGCAATCCAGGTAAGCTGCCTAGAACTGCTCGTATGTTTGATTTGGAGTTGTGGCATGTTGAGGAACAATCATCATTTGTCCTACAATTCCTGAGCTTATCGTATTAGATTCTGATGTAACAATAGGTTCCCCACTAAACCAATTGATAAGAGCATGTTGCGGCATTGTAACGCTTTTCCTTTGATCGGCAATCAGATTCTCTGAGTACTTGACATGATTCGCATAAGCTTCTTTTTCGTGCTGCATATCTTTAGACATTCGATGAAGGTCTTTTAGTATAGCGCTTCCCCATAACTGGACATGAATATCGGGAATTTTTGAAGCTAATTGCATTGCTGGAGTTACCATGTTCATACTTTCTTTAGAATTTCCAATACTTAAGAAGACATGACTGAGAAGCACCAGTGAACACGATGTAAGGCGATTTAGATCCTCAGCATTTGCCATTTTAAGAGTTTCACGAAGAAAGCGCCTAAAAGTAGAAATTCGGATTAGTGAGATTAGACAGCATTCTAACTTATTCGCATAATATATGAATACAAGATGGTATGGTATGATACGTTTAAAATAAAATGCGCAACTGGGTGCCACAAACTTTCTCCTGTATCCAAAGCCTATCTTTTCAAAGAGTACTTTAATTTTAAAACATAAAAAACGTGTCTACAAAATGAGTGTCTTCAAAACTTAAATGACACTTCGTTTCTCAAAAGAACCTTAATTTATTAAATTTTTGTTTTGGAAAATTCGAATCGGGGCGACTTTTCCACTATCGTAATACAATGTTTAATTATAGTCTCGAATTCGTAATTTTTTACGAAAGCAATACTTTCTATGAGCCGCAGGTAAAAATATGGTGATATTAATGGATTGAACGATTAGGTTCGTTTTGTTACGAGCAGTCGCTGAAATCCGAATAAATGTTATTAACGCGCCAGATATAGCTATCATTTCACCATTAAAAACAAAAATTGGAATTTTTTTGACAGGCGATATTTAGAAATTTTTGTCATTAAAAAAAATTCCTGATTGAAATTCACCGAAAAATCTTTGTATATAAAAACTATAGTACTCTTATGGAACATGAATTTTTATTTCATTGATGGTTTACAGGCGTGGCTCGGAGTACTGAACATTTTTTGTGGAGACTACAGAAGTTAAATCAAAAACCAAGTTGAGGAAAGGAGTTGGTTGTATTGTTTTCACTCTCGTAAGAAATCAAGGGAGTAAGTAATAATATATTTGTTTACGGTTTTTGTCATGAAGATATTCATATGTATTGAACTATGTAGGTTTTGTTTGATATCATTTCAAATTTATGAAATAAAAAATAATTCAAATTTATTTTCTCGATACCTATAATGTTGTCAAATGTTGAAAATTCTACATATGTACATAGTTGTGTCGATGTACATATTTAAATATAGGCAATAGATTTTTGTTTTTCCATTTTTTGAAAAGAAGCAGTAGGTTAGGTGTATATACATATATGTACATATGTACATAGGTAGGGAAATTCAGTTTTAAAGCAGTTATGTACATACATATTTAGGTAGGTAGGTAAAGTAGGTTTGAAGCACTAATTAGCTAGTGTTTTCAAATTTGTACCTATCCAACTGATTAGCTTCTTTTTAAACTTGTACCTTTAACAACATACAAATATGTATGTACGTACATACGTATATGTATAACTACATTTACATGATGGGTTATTCGTGTTTAGCATATTATTGCAAGCATGGTTAAAAATACTATAGGTACATATTTACTGTAGGTTAATTTTTTCTAAAAGTTTTGAGAAATGTTATCAACAGTATTTTGTATTAAATAAATTAAATTTAAAAAAAAAACAAATAACCAATTGTTATAAAAATAATTTAATATTGAAAGTTAATAATTATAACTAAAATAATAATAATAAATATAGGCTGGGATGCGACCCACACTGCTTACAAAATATTCATAACAATATTTTTTGTACGATAAAATAATTTAAAGTCAATATTTACTTTCATCTTTCAATATTTAAGTAGAAAACAATTTATAATTAATTGTTGTTGTTTTTGTAGGTTTTCGTGTTTTTTCAATAAGGTAATTTTTCGTTGCATACAATTATTTTAGGGATATGTCATATCATTTTATGTTCATAAAATATTCGATTTCGACAGTTATATTTGTATTTATAAAAAAACGGTTAGTTAAATTTGTATCACCATGGTATCAGTTTTGTATTATAATATATAATATAAAATTAAATCAAGTCGCTATTGTAAATAAACACGCACTCAATTTTGTTGGGAGTCCTATCTGCTACAAAACGGAGCTGCACAGAAGGACCAGAGCTGCTCGCGAGCTCTACGGGCAGAAGAGGAGAGAGGAACACCGGCTCCTTAGATGGAATCAGTCTCCTTGACATTGCATAAGATCCTTTCTGCCGTATTATGTGAACGTCTGAAGCCGTTCGTCAACAACCTGATAGGTCCTCATCAGTGTGGCTTCAGACCAGGACCAGGTTGGGATAGAACTTTTTTTATCAGTTTTCAGGACGGTCATTAAGTCTACTATGCGGCATTTCAGGGTTATCCATTACTTACGGGATACCCTGTATAAATAATGAGAATAGGGACAGTTGTTTGGGAGCTAGGGCTAGTTTACTTCGCAAAACAGAGAAAAAAGAGTTTTTTGAAACTTTGAGCACGTGTCGGCAGCATTTAGCGTTATCGAATCGAGCTGAAATTTTGGCTAGCTAAAAATCTGCAAAGGCTGATCATTTTATGGGGTTCCCCCGTAACGAATTCGACAAAAAAAATTTCTTCGGGAGTTGCGGTCACCCTATTAGAGTGACCGCAATAAATCGATTTTCGAAATTGGGTCGGGGGAACCCCATAAAATGATCAGTCTTTGCAGATTTTTAGCTAGCCAAAATTTCAGCTCGATTCGATAACGCTAAATGCTGCCGACACGTGCTGAAAGTTTCAAAAAACTCTTTTTTCTCTGTTTTGCGAAGTAAACTAGCCCTAGATCCCAAACAACTGTCCCTATTCTTATTATTTATACAGGGTGTCCCGTAAGTAATGGATAACCCTGAAATGCCTCATAGTAGACTTTATGACCGTTCTGAAAACTGATAAAAAAGTTCTATCCCAACCACAAGAAAATTTATATGCATTTTTTTGTTCTGTGCTTTATTTTTTTTCTTACTTTACATTTTTGAATACCACGGCTACAAGTGAATAAGTTCCATCATTTTTTTCAGGAATATTTTACATTACTTGTGCCAACACATAAGTAGAAGAAAATTATTATAACTGTTGGACTTTGCGGTTTCTACGATGGTGTCCTAATAACAAAACCAAAAGTTTTCAACTTCTAGGGCCGAATACATTATTGATAAAAATGTCAAAAAAGTGCAGTTGCCTCCACACGATTTTCTTGTGGTTGGGATAGAACTTTTTTTATCAGTTTTCAGGACGGTCATTAAGTCTACTATGCGGCATTTCAGGGTTATCCATTACTTACGGGACACCCTGTATAAATAATGAGAATAGGGACAGTTGTTTGGGAGCTAGGGCTAGTTTACTTCGCAAAACAGAGAAAAAAGAGTTTTTTGAAACTTTGAGCACGTGTCGGCAGCATTTAGCGTTATCGAATCGAGCTGAAATTTTGGCTAGCTAAAAATCTGCAAAGGCTGATCATTTTATGGGGTTCCCCCGTAACGAATTCGACAAAAAAAATTTCTTCGGGAGTTGCGGTCACCCTAATGTACATATGTATGCTGGAAATGGATTCTTTTATATCTGGTGCATTTTTTGGCAAAATTAAGGCCAAGGAGATCTTAAATTGGATTTAAGGAAGAGGCCTAGTTGGCCAACATGAACCAGGAACCCCTTTTTTATTATGCAACTTCAGTCTCCGTCTATCTTTCGTTGCGTAGACATCGTTTCTTATAATCCGATCTTTCACTTTCTAGTGCATTATCATCTCCCTCTCTTTATAAACCGGTTTGCTTTTCAGTAATTTTTTTTTCTCCCTTTCTCACCAAAACTGTTATCTTTCTTTCCATATATAACCCTATTTAATTGCTTATACAGCCCTCTCCCAACGGGCTAAAATGTATGGGAACAGATATAAGGGGTTATCTCCGGATAAACCCCTTAGCTCTCCACCCGTGCACTCTCCTCCACCTAAACGAACAAAACAAATAATGTCCCAAGAAGAATTTCCCGAACACCCTCAATCAAATAGCAAAAATCCGAAATTTATACTAATTTCATCAATAGATGATAAAAAACCTCTTTCAAGTGTAAGTGTTTTTGTGTTGAAGAAAGCTATAGACGCGATTAGCAAAGAATACGACAGCATTAACCAGCTCCGCGATGGTAACATTCTTATTCTTGCAAAGAATAAAAGAATAGCGGAAAAATTTATAGCAATCTCTAATTTAGCCAACCAGTATCCGGTTAAAGTGAAATACCATGATAATCTTAACTCGTGTAAGGGTATCGTATTTGCACCATTCCTTACTAATGTTCCCGAATCTGAAATCATTTCTGAAATGTCCTCCCAGGGGGTCACGGATGTGTACAAATTCACCAGAAAAATCGACGGGAAACAGATTCCCACTGGACTTATGTTGTTCACATTTGACCTCTACCAACCACCGACCACGGTGGAAATTGGTTTCTATAAAGAAAAGGTTAAAGAGTACATCCCTAACCCAATGCGCTGTCGCAAGTGCCAAATTCTAGGTCATACCACCAAAAGGTGCTCCAAAGATGAAGTCTGTGCAATTTGCAATCTCCCACCTCATGAAAACGCCCCCGAAAGTTGTACACGTGTGATGTGCGCAAACTGCCCCCCAACTGCCGATCCCCATCCATCCTCATCCGTTAAATGCCCCAAATATATAAAAAACAAAGACATTTTGACGATAAAAACTAGAAATAAATGTAGCATGTCAGAAGCCCAACGCCTATATAAAATTACTAATACAAATACAACTCATACAAACGCAAATACTTATACTGAAATAGCAAAGGTAGGTAATAACAGTTCTTCCGATAATGCCTCTTCACGTGAAAAATCAAATACAAATACAAATAAAACAGCAAAGCCTAGCCTAAATGATAAAACTCAAAAACCAAAATATAATTTCTCCAACACATCAGCTTCCTCTTCTCTCTCAAACTTATCAAATGCATCAACTTATTTTTCTCTTTCTAATCTATCAAAAACATTAGATAATCAAACCGCTTTTACTCAGCACACTAACACTTCTCAACAAAAAACAGTTCAAACACATTTAACTCAAACTAGTTCCCAAAAACAACAAAACAAAACCGAAACAACTCAATCATCTTCTTCAATTTCTTCCACTCAATCAAAACACAACGAGCTTGAAACTATGGACGTCTCTACTGACGTAGTGGCATCTCCCATATCCTCTATTACTCACTCTCTCCTAGAACAAAAAAAATATTTTATACCCCCATCTGTAAATGATGATGAAAAAGAATCCGATTTATAATAAACTTCCCGCAAATGCGACCCCCGCTGACCGTTTGTCAAGACGCTTGGACCATGGGAATGGCCCAAGCGCCTTGACTACCGGACAGCGGGATCGAATTATTAACACCAACACACAATCATCTTCCTCTATAACATCACAACCGAAAATAAAAGTAAACCGCACACTTCAAATCCAAAATTTACTGAAAGTTCTTCAATGGAACATGAAAGGTTACTCAAATAACTACGATGAGCTTAATCTTCTTATAAAGGAACATTCACCTTGTTTTATGTCCTTGCAAGAAACGCACTGCTCTTTTCAATCTACTCATGTTGTCCCAAAATCGTATATAGGATACTTTCATAATTTTCCAACAAACTTTACGAATAAACAGGGTATTGCTGTTTTAATAAAAAATAACATTCCCCACAAACAGATAGCAATTAACTCTAACTTACTAGTCCTTGCTATAGAAATACAATCTGGCATTAAATTAACGATTGTTTCTATTTACATTTTACCTCATCAAAATTTTAACAAAAATGACCTAATAGATATTCTGTGTCATATAAACACCCCTGTTTTACTAACAGGAGATGTAAATGCTTGGAGTGTACTATGGGGATCGCCCAAAACTAACGCTAGAGGCTCTATTATAGAAGATTTCATTCTAAGCTCCAACCTCTCAGTTTTAAATGATGGTTCGCCCACGCATTTATCAACCCACAACACTTTGACACATATCGATATTAGCTGCTGCTCTGGCTCTTTACTACCAATAGCAACTTCCCACACTTTAGACGACCTTCACAATAGTGACCACTTTCCACTAATTACAACTTTTGATTTAGGTATATTCAATACACAAGTTATTAACTCCCCCAAATTTATAACAGATCGAGCAAACTGGCCTAGTTTTGGCTTTAACATAAATAAATACATGGCAAATAAACCCGTATATTCAGACTTAAACAAAGAAGCCGCCTTACTGGTTAAAGCAATTCGATATTCTGCTAACTTATCAATACCACAATCTAATCCTAAAATAAATAAAAGAGTTGTACCGTGGTGGACTCCGGAAATAGCTAACCTTAGATTAGTTAAAGTAAATGCTTGGAAAAAGTTTAAAAAAAACCATAATCAATTAAATTTAATTAGTTATAAAAAAGCAAATGCCGCCTTTCGACGTCAAGTTAAAATCAGCAAAGCCAAAAATTTAAATGAAATTACTTTATCAATAAATAGAAACTCAACCACCGCAAAAATATGGAGCAACATCCGATGTTTAACAGGAAATTTTCCTTCGAAAATAATAAGATGTATAGTGTCACCTCAAGGCCCCATCTCTAATCCTTCTAAAATTTGTAATTACTTTGCTAATATTTGGTCTGAAGACTCGAGTGATATTAATTTTCCGGTCAGTTATTGTATAGAAAAAAACGTTTGCATCAATAAAAACATGCAAATACACACAACTGACACCTCGGCTCTATATATCGAAAACCCTATTGAACTCAAAGAACTTGAAAGCTGCCTTACTAAACTCAAAGGTAAAACCCCAAGTCGGGATAGGGTATCTTACCCGATGCTAAAAAACCTTCCCCTTGAAATAAAATGTAGGCTACTGAACTTATATAACAATATTTTTTCAACTGGAGTTATACCTCTGAGTTGGAAAATTGCTTGTGTTATTCCGATTCAAAAACCTAAAAAAGACATATCCACCATTAGCGGCTACCTCCCAATTTCTCTTATCCCATGTATTTCTAAAATCATGGAAAAAATAATCGCGAGGCGTCTTCAATGGTTTACACAAAGAAAAAATCTAATTAGCCCCAATCAAGTTGGTTTCAAACCAGAAAAGGGTTGCATCGATGCACTTTTACATATTGATAACTACACAACAAATGCTCTATCATCCCGGAATCGTGTTTCAATCCTGTCAATTGACTTTGAGAAAGCGTTTGATAAAATTGGGATACATCTTGTTCTGAACAAGCTACACTCTTGGAGGGTAGGTCCTAAAATAATACAATACGTAAAATCATTTTTAACTAGCCGAAGATTCTGTGTAAAAACTAACAACTCCTACTCTTCAACATATAAGCTTCACAACGGCATTCCTCAAGGCTCCCCGCTATCAGTGGTCCTGTTTCTTATTGCCTTTCAAGAATTATCAATAATTGTAGATAGACATAAACTTCTAGACCATTGCATCTATGCAGATGACCTCTATGTCTTGAGTAAATGCAACGATTTAGTCAAAACTAAAGAAATGTTCACTAACCTGATAAATGAAATTCTTGTTTGGTCGAATACATCTGGTGCTAAACTCTCACTAGAAAAATGTAAAATATTGCATATTTGCCGAAAACTAACTTGTTCTCAAACACTAACACTATATATAGATAATATTACAATTAACTCGGTTGATAAACTAAACATTCTAGGTCTTACTTTTAATAAAAAATATAAATGGAATGATCACATAATTAATCTTAAAAAGAGCCTGGCTGACAGAGGAAACATTATAAGTTATTTAGCATGTAAGAAAAGTAGTGCACATATTAACACATTATGTAACGTTGTCCGAGCCCTTTTACTTAGTAAAATTGATTATGGTCTTTGTATATACGGAAGTTGTCCTAAGTCCGCACTAAAAATCATCAAACCGATGTATCATCATGCAGCGAGAAGGAGTATCAACGCTTTTCCCACCACCCCAATTAAAAACATATTAGCAGAAGCAGGACTGCCCTCAATCGAAGAACAAATTATAAAAACAAGAGGAAACTGCTTTGCCAAACTTTCGTTCTCATCCGGATCTATAGCTGAAAACTGTTTTAAGTCAGCAATTCGCCGGCATATTCCTAAAAGAATAGCATCCGCAATAGAAACAGTTGTTGAAGTTGCAACTGATTTGAACCTTCCATTGAGACATTACTCCAAATATAAGGCCTTGCATCCACCTTGGACAATCAAAGAGTCTTCTTTTATTCTAGACCTTAACTTCAATCGAAAAGGCATTACTGACAACAGATACTACCGTGCTATCTACAATGACATCTCTAACGAACTGAAATCAAAAGGATGGTCTTTTATTTTCACCGACGGGTCAAAAATAAGCGAAAGCGTGTCATTCGCGGTTGTCGAAGAGAATGGATTGCTCATTAGCACGGGTCTACTATGCGAACAAGCTTCTATTTTCACGGCAGAGGCTCATGCTATATTGGAAGCGGCCAAAACTTCTCTAAAAAGAAAGGGTAAATACATTATAACAACCGATAGTATATCTGTTATAAACGCTATCCGTAATGATAAATACAATGTTTCCGTTATAAACAAAATTAGAGACATTCTCATTCTTTCACCAAAAAAACTTAAAATAATGTGGACCCCTGGTCACACAGGAATTCAAGGGAACGAATATGCCGACGAAGCTGCTACTGCGGCTCACAAAACACCACTCTACCTCTTTGAAACATTCACTAAAAAAGACCTAGCTAACGCTATTCAAATTGGCAATGCAAAAATGAATCAAGAGGAATGGAAAACATATATTCACCACTACGTCACCATTAACCCAAAACGAGACAAGCCAAATTACCCAACATCTACAACAAAAATCGAGAACACAAATTTCATAAGACTTCGTTTAGGTCACACATCCTCCACCCACCAACATCTGCTCCGTAAAGAAAACCCTCCGATTTGCACTACATGCAACGCAGTCATCGATATAAAACACATTTTGGGCTTAGGACAATGTTCACTACCTAGTTCCATCATAAACGATATTCTTAAAAATAAATCTATTATATCAATTTTAAAGGCTCCATCCATAGAAAATATATTAATAATTAATGAATTTATAAAAGCATCAAATATTTCTATATAAATTGTATCTAAACATTAGAGCCGTTAGTCCCTGCAGCTTGTGCTCACTAAACAATATTACCATTGTAATTATTTTATAATTATCTTGTTAATAAATAATAATAATAATAATATTATGCAACTTGAGTTCGTAGATGTTCAGATGCCTATCCACTTCTAGTCTCACTTCCCCAAGGTGAACATCTAGTACCTAGTACCTCAACTAAAGACTTTCTTCTAACCCCAGTAGAAAGTTAGCGTCTCCAGTTCTATTTACTAGCAGCTAGTGAACACCTATAGGGCTTCTACGACATATTCGTAGGCCAGGCCCAGCGGTTTGTCCAGCTTGCGTCATTTGGGTAATAGTAAGGATCTGACCCTCCAGGTTGGGGGTTGTGTTGTCTAGGTGAGTTTCTGACCACGTACAAATATCCTAGTTAAAAAGCACCAATAAGCTTTGGATACGGACCGATTTACTGATGACGAACCAAGCAAACTTAATTAGGAATATGAACTTCTGATCTGTACGTTGAATGTTAGTTTGGGTTAGGAATAAGCGCATGCTTCAGAAGAGAAAGATGAATACACCAAAGAAGCATACTTCGAGCTTTTGGACAAGACATATGAGAAGTGCCCTTTTTATGACATTAAAATTGTCTTACAAGAAGATTGTAACGTCAAGCTAGGAAGAGGAGACATTTTTGGTGGAACAATCGGGAGATACAGGCTGCACGACAGCAGCAACTCACAAATTAACTGTCAACAAAATTGACCACATTGCGATCGACGAACGATTCTTCTAGATGTCCAAAAATTCCGAGCCAAGGTACGGTTACGGATATCCCGACCAATCCAAAGCAATGAAGTACTGTGAAAAGATTTGACGTTAGGCGGCTACATTCGCAAGAGTCAGAACAGTATTTTTTACAAAGGACTTCAAGCTTTCAATGATTTACCAAGTGTATTAAAGACTGAATTAAATGTAAAAGTTTTCAAACGAAAAATTATAGCGCATATAAAAACTCAGCGCAATGTATCATTATAAATGTAAATTATAAACATTCATATACATAATTATATTATTAAGTTTATTTAAAAAATTGTTAAATTATTTATTTCTTTGATGTTAAGCTCTCTTATTCCACTCCATATAATATAAAATTAATGTAAATTTATATCATTTGTAATCAAATAGTTGAAAAGCTAAATAAACACACATACATACATACATACAAGAGACTGCTCTGCCATGTCCTTTTCCGATCGAGTCTCTAACAACCCCTAAGTAGTCCTATGCTGCCTTCATAATGCATTGGAAACCAATGGGAACATTGGTTTCCAGCCATTAGAATGCTAGGTTCTACACGGCCACCACACCGAAAACTACGAATGCCGGCAAAAACTCAAGAATCACCTAAAACAATTTTTCTATAACGATCTAAGAGATCTCAATCATATTAATATAGTCAGACTCTCATCTTTCGTAAAAGACTAAAACTGGTTTTATTGAGCTTAGAAGAAAGCCTCAAGATTCATTGTTATCACTATGGGCCATTAAAGATTACTACATTTGTCGTACGCCATCACTCCAGTCACAACATAACCATCTTCCTAAGATGGCTTGTCGAATTGCAGAAGCTGAGTAAGGTCATTGATTCTCGACAATTTTCTCCACATGAGTCCTTAAACTAATGGAAGTTCTTATCCCTCTGCCTTCCCAGAATCATCACCCATTTCCACATAAACAAGGCATACCAGCCTACGTTTATGTCATCAACTCCCATCCCACCTCCCACGGTGTAATGGCGAAAAAGCTAGACAGCGCTCCTATCTCCTATGCTCCTTCTCACTCTAGGTAACCTAGCTGAATTGCTGTTACCAAATCCCAATCTTTTCCTTACATATCAGAACGATGATTTAACATAAACTGACTCCTCACCCTATCTCTTCCTCACCAACCATTGCTGGATCTAAGGTGTTAAACGACCCGTGCCGATGATTAGCCTGGCTGGGGCCCAATTCAAAAATAGCCCAGTCTCTAACCGAGTATCCGGATACCTGGAGACCTCCGGATTAATCTGTACATGCGAATCTCTGTGCAGACGGACCTAAATTCGGCAACATTAGCCTGATATGCGCGCACGCCCCTACAGAAGAGAAAGACGACAACACCAAAGATATGTTGTTTGAGCTCTTACACAAAACATATGAGCAGTGTTCTAGCTACGATATTAAAATAGTCCTGGGCGATTTTAATGCCAAGCTAGGAAGGGAAGACATCTTTGGTGGAATAATCGGGAAGAACAGCCTGCACGACAACACTTCCAACGACGGATTCAGGCTTATAGATTCTGCTGCGTGGCGAAAAGTCATGGTAGCCAGTACGCTTTTTCCACATCTCAACATCTACAAAGGAACTTGGACTTCTCCAGATCAATCTACCGTCCACCAGATTGACCATATTGCGATCGACGCCAGACACGCTTCCAGCATCATGGATGTACGAACTTTCCGAGGAGCTAACATCGACTAGGACCACTAACTCGTTGTAGCCAAGGTAGCACTTCGGATTTCCAGACCCAAGGCAAAACAGGGAGGTGCTGGGAGAAGGTACAACGTCGAACGGCTACAATCGCCAGAGATCGCCAAATCCTTTTCCGACCGAGTTACAAGTTACCTCTCTCGAAGTTCTCTGCCGCCAACACAATGTATCGACACCAGTGGCAACATTGCCAAGATGCAATCAGAGAAGCCGCCTCTGATGTGCTGGGTTTCAAACAGCCACCAACAAGGAATCTCTGGTTTGATGAGGAATGTCGCGAGGCAAATGCAACCAAACAACAGGCACGAGAGCTGCTCATGAGCATGTACATAAACCTAAAACCGAAGGCTGCAAAGACGAAAGTGGAAACATCATAGTGGAACCGCAGTCAATGCTGAGGATATGGAAGGCTCACTTCTGCAGACTGTTTAACGGCGACGACGAGGATGATCCATTCAACATAGACGACGAAAGCCAACAATCCCGTCCTCCCGACTTATACGAAGTAAAGATTGCCATATCTAAGCTGAAGTCTAATAAAGCCGCTGGAGCAGATGGCTTGAATGCCGAGCTCTTTAAAGCAGCTGGAGATAAGTTGGTTAGGAGCATGCACCAACTTATCTGTAAGATATGGTCGGAAGAAAACATGCCCGATGAATGGAACCCCAGTATTGTTTGCCCGATCCTGAAAAAAGGAGACCCTCTAAACTGCACCAACTATAGAGGAATAAGTCTACTTAACATCGCCTATAAAATCTTCTCTGCCGTAATATGTGAACGTCTAAAGCCCATCGTCAACAACCTGATAGGTCCTTATCAGTGTTTTTTTTAGACCAGGAAAGTCCACAGTTGATCAAATATTCACATTACGGCAGATCCTGGAAAAAACCCAAGAATACCAAATCAACACCCACCATCTTTTCATCGATTTTAAGGGCGCATATGACAGCATATACAGGGACGAGCTGTATAGAGCCATGTCTAGTTTTGGCATCCCTGCCAAACTAGTCCGTTAGTGCAGGATGACCATGGAGAATTCACGCTGCTCCATAAAGGTTGGAAACAACTTAACAGAACTTTTCAATGTCAAAAAAGGTCTTAGACAAGGTGATGCGCTGTCATGTGATTTTTTGTAACATCGTGCTTGAAAGAATAGTGCAGAGCTCACACGTCAACACTAGAGGCACTATTTTTCAAAAGTCTGTCCAATTACTAGCATATGCTGATGACATTGACATAATCGGAAGAACTCACCGTGATGTCAATGGGGCCTTTGTGAGTATTGAGGCAGAGGAGCAAAAATGGGTATAACGGTTAATGAGAGCAAAACAAAGTACATGCTGTCATCAAGAAAGGACAAACAACACCGTCTTGGTCAAAATGTAACCATCGCTGTAAACGCAGAAAACAACACCAGCGCTGAGACTCTTGTTACCGCAGAATAACTCTTGTTACCGCTGTTTCTTTGGACTAAGAAAGCAATTGAGTGGTAAAGTCCTCTCTCGAGAGACCAAAGTGTTGCTATATATGACCCTTAACATCCCCGTCCGGTGCAGAAGCATGGACTATGACAAAAGCGGATGAAAGCACCTTGGGTCGGTTCGAGAGAAAAGTTCTTCGTGTGATCTACGGTCCCGTATGGATTAAAGGGGAGTGGAGGAGAAGATGGAACGACGAGCTGTACGGGCTGTACATCGAATAAGATGGCTGGGTCACGTAGAGCGCATGGAAACCAATGCTCCAGCCTGGAAAGTCTTCGAATCCACACCCACAGGACAGCGCAGTATAGGAAGACCGCGGATCAGGTGGCGCGCACAAGTGGAAGGTGACCTCACCCAACTTAGAGCGCAAAACTGGAGACATCTAGCGAGGGACCGAGCGTGAATCGTAAAAGATCTCTTGAGGGGGCCGTACCGATCGGCACAATATCGGCTGATCGTTGGCAGTTGGTCAGTGTTAAGGTCTCGGGTGGCTTTTTAAGCATTTTGAGAGAGCTTCCAGGACCACTTCCTTCCATAAGCGATGGGGGTTGGCATCAAGGCCATGTCAAACTCATGGTTTGTGGCGAACAGAGGTCTTGTTACTTATACAACCTCGCTGTCAGGGGGTAGATGAAATTTGGCCAGGTGCGAAGCTCGAGGTTGTCGCTAAGGAAGACATTCCTAGCAGACCTAGAGCCCGCATTTGGATTCCAATCAATCCTGCTGGCATCGAGGACATTATCGAGATGGTCAAAGTTTGTAACCCATCCCTTCCGACGCATAACTGGAAGATAGCCAAGCTAGAGGAACTGAAGGGTCTTTATAGGAGTGCCGTTGTGGTACTCAATAAAGAATCCTTGACTTCTCTAGCCTTGACGAATGGCTCCATAAACTATGGCTTCGAATCCATTAAAATTCGAATTTATAAAAAGATGAGGTTAACGCGGATAGCGGGCCTCCAACAACAACCGAAGGTGAACTCGCGGTTAGTGGGCCTGGGACGTCGTCGTCCCTAACACAGGGTGACGATCCACCCTTGCCCTCTCCAATCACGACTCCACCCTCGAAAAAAAGTCGTAACAGTGCATCCTCAGACTCAAACAAAACCGTGGTGGAGGTTGATCTGCCTAATTGTAGCCAAAATGCTGTAGTTAGTACAGATTAATCTCCAGCACTCCATAAAGGCCTCGGCCTCACTCCTTCTTCATCTGGCAAGACACGGGGAAGACATTGTCCTGATCTAAGAGAAATGGATTGTGGGATCCGTTGTTCGAGGCCTCAGGACTCCTGAGTACTACACAGTGTGTGTGACAGATAAAGGTGAAACTAGAACTCGCATACTAGTGAAACGTAGCTATGAACAGATCGCTGGAAATTGCTTGTCCACTTATACATATGAGAGGAAAGAGGAAACCACAATGGTGGCCTCAGAGCTTGAATCGCTCAGAAGAGAATGTAGGAAACTCCTTAACCGCGACAAAAAAACAAGAGTAGCATCTCACTGGGATTCTTACAAAGAATTCCTAAGAATTTTTAAGAAGGCACTAATTAAATCTAAGCGATCTTCCTGGCGATCCTTCTATGGCACGATAAAAGAAACTTCAAGCTGTCAGAATAATACAAGGTCTGATCTGAGATGGAATAATACCAGCCGAAATACAAAAAGCATCAGACATTATTGCACCGATCCTTGAGGCCATATTCCCTCGGCATGGAGGGAAGTTAAATTTGTTTTTATGCCCAAAGCAGGTAAATGCTCGCAAGGCAATCCTAAAGCTCTAGAAAGATTGTTTGATGCCCATTTAAGGGTAATTATTGATACAAGACTTCCGTCTACGACTCAACATGTCTACAAACCTTAGTACGCACCATCGAATACTCCCTCCAGCATAGAGAGTTCACTAAGTTGCTTTCCTTGACATCGAATGTGCTTTTAACAACGTGGACACTTCTGCATTAACAGCTCTAAACGTAGAGTTCGCAACCTGGGCAACCCTTCTGGCAGACAATTTGTTGGTAGAGGGACTACTATCCCCTCTCCTCTGAAACCTAGCAGTGAATGAAATCCTAACTAGTATAGATCCGGAGGTTTTCAGAGTGATTGCTTATGCGGTAAGGTTGTTATAGCGGTTTCAGGAAAGCATCTTAACACCTTAAAAGAACTCTTACAAAATGCGTAAGATAGACTAATACTATGGGCTGATCGGTGTGGACTGGGTGTTAACCCACACAAAACCGAATTAGTATTATTTTCGAGGAAATACCAAATTCCATTTAATAAACCTCGCTATATAAAAGGAAACCATTTAAAATTCTCAGACGAGGCTAAGTACCTGGGTCTTATTTTAGGTAAAAACTAAATTGGAAACGCAATGTAAAAGAAAAAGTCAAAAAAGCTACTGTAGCTCCCTTTTCTTGCCAAAAAGCTATTGGTGATAAATGAGGCTTACAACCCAGTATCACGCATTACGGTAATTAGACCGATTTTAATGTAAGGTGTGGCAGTATGGTGGACTGCTTTAGAAAAAGCTATAAACCACTACAAAATAAACAAAGTCCAACGTTCAGCTTGCCGATGTATAAGCGGATCGCTTCGTACAACTTGCCTACGATCAAGTTGCTTGCTATCTTTAAGCAGATCGCATTTAAGCTCGTCTTATAAATGACTTTTGCAGAAGCTGTATGGACGAGGAAGAAACAGTTCTTCACCTTTTCTCTACATGCCCTGCGCTAGTTCAAAAACGCAATAATTACATACGAGAATTTTTCTATAAAAGCTTCTAATAAGGCTCTCACGTTTCGTAAGGGAATCAAACTGGTTTCATTGAGCTTAGGAGAAAGACTCAAGATTCGTGTGGTATCACAATAGGCCTTTGAACTGGCTAAAGTGTGTACTATTCCATCACGGTAATCCACTTTAACCTAACCTAAATATCTAGTTACTGGCAGCTTTGCCAACATGTAATCAGGAATGCTGCGGAAGAAGTGTTAAGGTTCTCACAGCCTCAACTAAGGAGCCCATGGTTTGACTCCGAATATGCCAAAACGGAGAAGAAGAGATGAAGAGTGAAGACTAGGAAATCCAAGAATGGCTTAGTAGGTTTTATAGACGAGTCAAGAGAAAAACATCGGGATTTACTAGCCGACCAAGAGCCAGCAAAGACAGGAGGGAAATACTATAGTGGAGAAGCAGTTGATGCTAAAAATTTGGAAGTATGAAGCCCTCGATCCCGCGAACGACCAGCCCCGACTAATCTATTTGAATGATGATCTGGAGTTCCACCTACCCGACCTGGAACATGCACCAACTCATAACCAAAATCTGGTCGGAAGAAAACATGCCCGATGAGTGGAATTTAAGCACTATCTGTCCAATCCATAAGAAAGGTGATCGTTTTTTTTATGCCAACTACAGAGGCATCGCCTATAAGATCATGTCTAGCGTATTATGTGAACACTTGGTACCATTCACAGATAAAGTGTTTGGTCATTATCAGTGTGGCTTCAGGCCTGGAAGATCTTCCATCGACCAAATTGTCACTCTACAGAACACCATAGAACATAACATTAATACGCATCATCTTTTCATCGAGGACTTCGACAAACCGATGAGCTGTCATGTAACTGCTTCAATATTGTTCTTGAGAGAGACACGAAACACCAACGTCAACAATGGCTTCACCTTTCAAAAATCCACACAATAACTTGGGCATGCAGATTACTTCGACCTTATCGGAAGAACCAAACGAGCAATTAAGGTGCCTTTTTCGGTGTCGAGTCTGAAGCGAGCAAAATGGGTCTTGTGATTAACGAGGACAAATGGAAGTTTTACTGTCAGCGAATAGAGTCGATTCCCTTTGTAGACTCAGTCAGAACGTGACCATTGATAGGTAAAACTTCGAGGGGGTAAATGAATTTATCTATCTCTGCAAATGACATCACCGCTGAAATCAAACGTAGAATTACTCTTGCTAATCGCTGGCCTAATACAAGCTGTACAGCGACTTGCCACAGGTCAACGAGTTCAACGATTAGAATGGCTACGGCATTTAGAGTAAATGAACATCGAAGCTCCTGCCCGTAGAGTATTAAACGCTAAGCCTGAGGGAACCAGAAGCAGACTTCATCTCCGGTAGAGTGATCAATTTGAAGCCGACACACGCCACCGGCTTGTTTTTCGAAACTGGATACAACAAGCTAGAGATCAAGTAAGCTGGCGGGATCTATTACTTGAGGCTCAGGAGCACGATGCGCTGTAGCGCTAACTAAAGTAAGGTAAGGTAAGGCTGGACAAATCCTGTTTACTATACGCTGAAAAAGAGGCATGTAATTAAGAAAAGGTGGAAAAGCTTACACAAAGCAAATTGTCTTTATCAATCTAGCTTACATAGGGCATGCCATTGTGGACGAGCGTTGTAACCGAAGATAACGTGGTGTGTTGTAGTATTTTTTTCCGGTCATGCAAAAATTTGGTTCGTCGAATATGACATTTACAGGCAATGATGATTTCAATGCAAGGATAATTTGCAATTATTCTTTAGATGAAGCCGGGCAGAGCATCAAATTCGTTACAAGTTGAATTTCTGTCCAGATTTGGACTTTGATAAAGAAAATATGAATGGATGAAGTGCTTATTTACCGTGAATTTTAACCACATGAAGTTAAAGTTTATGTTAGAGCACAAGCCATATTGTGGCTGAAGTTGGTATGCAACCTATATGCATATGTCTACGACTTATCCATGGTGGGGAAAGAATAATGGAACTTGGTAATACTCATTAAGATTATATTTTAAACGATCGGAATCTTCACCTGAATATTTGTCACAGTTTTAATGTATGTGGCATAGAAATTCTTGTTAAGACCACGAATATTGCCAAAATCCACTATGATCATACATTTCTTTATTCAAAACTGTTGAAACACAATTCGGACAATTATTATTATACGTGTATGTTCTATATAGATTCTAATTTGATCTTTTCAATAACAGATTTCCATTAGTGTTACGCGTCAGTGAAAATCTGTATACTAATCCACCCCTGGTTAAGTAGTAATCACATTCATTAGTATATCCAAAACATCGGCCAATTGTTGTACGCAATGTATAGGTATACAAAAAACCGTACGTAATGCCTACAATTAAGCGAAAGCTTATTTTTCATTTTTTAAAAGTGTTTTGTTTTAAAAACCAAACAAAAACAATATGAAAAGAACAATGGGTATAAAAAGATGAATATCATCTGACCAATTTTGTTATCGTCAAATAATGTCGCATTTTTTGTTTGCATCGCCTTTTTAGTATGAAAATGATATATTTTATTTTATAATATTTCAGTTATGACATAACGAGTAAGTTCACTAGTATACAATAAAAACAAATTCAAAAATTAACTTACTTAGCTTCATGGAAACTGCTTTTGTGAAACGCATGAAGACCTTGCACATAGTAGAATCCTCCCATAAGAGCTTGGGAACTATATGAATGAGTGTTTTCAGTGGACACTGAATCCAGAATTTGCTTCAAGTCTTGATCTCGTTTTGTCCTGAGATAAATTATTGCTAAATTCAAGTTTGCGAATAACTTTAAATCTCTCTCCGCAGTTTCATTTACACACGCTACAAACTGTCGTTCGGCGTAGTCAAGTAAGCTCGTGGACATTGAGTATAGCCCAAGCAAGCAATGTAACTGAGCTGAATGGCGTTTTAAAAGATTTGAATTTGAAGTCGCAAGACAAACATCCCTGGCTGCTGCGATTTCAGTGATAGCTAATTCACGATTACCCATCACCATGCGGCACATCACAATGTGTTCCAAAAGAATAATTTTGAAGACTGAAAGTATCGGTTTGTCGTCCTGGCATTTCAATTTCTCAATTTGAGTGAGAGCCTGTTGAAGAAAAGATTTTAAATAATTATAAAAAAGAAGATACTTGCACGTTACTCAACAATTCATATTATCACTGAAGTTATAGACTATCTCTTGTGTATTTGTTTTATTTCCAATTTAAAATCTATAGATTGAACACATATCTATTCTTTTAAAATTAAACATTAAAATGGGATCTACAAACACACATTACTCACTGGTTATACATCTCGGTCATTATATAACGTTTTCTATGCACACTGCAACAATCTGTCACAAACTTAGCAGTCTTCTTATGTATGAGTGGAACATTCCGCTCAAACCCCTACGCTGCACTTGTTGTTCTGTTCCATCTTATAACGCTAGAAGTCTTCAACTAATACAGGCATTCGGTTTAAGGCCACTCTGCCATTCTGAAATCGTTCAGATCTCTAAACAGTAACGTCGACTACATAATCCCCCCTTCCACCATTCATTAAAAACTTCCGATTCTCTATCCCTGAGAAAATTTATCATTTTTGGAAGACGAAGCAATTCACTTCTATACATACGGATCTAATACACTGTAGCGTGTTCCACGCAGAAATTTCAGCAATCAAAGAAGCCCTCTCTTGACAAAAAAAAAGTGATATCTGCTGTGTGATATCGTGATATCGTCAAGGCAGTTCTTTAGATCCATGTGGTATCACAACTTATCCTAACGTAATATTGGAAAAACGTGTATTAAAAAAAATTCAAATGAGAGACACAATTTCCAGGTTAACAAAATACTAATAATTTAATTCATTGAATTAAATTAACTATTTTCATAAATTTATACCATAAAATTTAATAACTCGGGCATGAAATTTAATAATAAGGACAACAAACGGGATAGCATGTACTAAGACAACTTTCGAAATTGAAAACTCTGAAAACGCTGTTTGACTAATAATCATTTATACAAATTTATAGATCTTTTATCAATTAGTTTAAATATGTCCCAAAAATGTAAGAACATTTTTTTAATTTTTGAAAAGCATTAAAACGTATGCAAAAATTTGTATATGATTGTCAATGACATTAGTTTTTTTGAATAACCTTTCCCTTTAATTTTTATTAAATTTTGAATATTCTGGATCTTATCTGAAAATTCTTAAAACTTAGTTTGATTAACAATCCACTGAACGATTAGGCGCCAGTTACAAGAAATTTAAGATCAGATTTTTAAAATTCCTTGTCTGCGTTCTATAACATTACACAGACTCTATGAAACAATGGAGCAATAGGCTCGGATAATTAGCTAAGTATGTGAATAACAAAAATTGTTAATATTAATATTTTGTGTTTTATACAATTAGTGCGGCTTTTAATTGATGGTTGGATGTGGTTGCCTTGCACTTTATATTGGCTTATGTCCGGAATTGCTAAACTTGTAAGCGCGGAAGTTTGTTCAAAGAAACAAAAATTACAAGTCACAAAGAAAAAACACATATTTTATGAAAAATTTGAATAAATTCTTGCGAAACGACCCCTTCAAAATGGCAACCTGATCCGGAACAAAAATGGACTACGATTTGAGTATGTACCTGGAATGTAAATACACTCTTTACACCAGGGCCCTATTTCATAAACACTGACAGGTGACAATTCTACAAATTTGTCATACTTATGTTATAACTTTTCATCGCATAAAGTATTAACAGGTGACAGTTAAATACGACAATTTTGTCGAAACAATGACAAATTTGACACTTTTATACTTTGGCAGTCTTTTTGTTACGTACACATAAGAAAGTGAATTGATCTACAGTATTATTTATTTATGTACAAATTGTGTATGTATGTACACAAAAAAATTGAAATAACTGTTTTTCCATTTCATTTAATTTCTGCAGACGCGAAATATGTCCTTAAATTGATACTCACTTAAAAAAATATAAATTGGGTGGCGCAACAGTCCGTTGTGAACTACGGCCTGTTTATATGCCGAATCCGAACGGCTAGTTTGAGAAAGCACTTTTTCATGACAAGAGTTACTCTTGGAGAATTTGTCGCAAGTGGCAGTACCCGTGAACCCACTTTAGATGGCATAGGCAAGGATCGAAAATACAACTGCGAATTTTATTCTTCTGGTTCGCCAACATATTGGCCATCTGATACTAACAAAATACCAGACCTTATAGACTTTTTCGTAGTTAAAGGTATTAAACGAAATCATATCAGTGTCGAAGGTAATTACGATTTATCATCAGATCATACTCCAGTAATTTTATCACTGAGCGAAACAGAAATAATAGAAAAAAGTAATCCCAAGCTCGTGAATAACAGAACAAACTGGAACGAATTCAGAGACAAACTTGAAAATTTTATAAACCTAAGATCCCCTATGCAAACAATTGAACAAATTGATGATGAAGTAGAACAATTTATTGCTGATGTGCAGCAGGCTGCAGAAGAAAGTACTCCATCTATTTCGAGAAAAAGAAATAAAATATCCTATCGAAATAAGGGAGTTGATATTGGAAAAAAGAAGAGCTAGAAGAAAATGGCAATCCACGAGATTCCCAGATGATAAGATAGTTTTTAACCGTCTTAACAACGAATTAAAAAAAAGAATCTGTGAGTTTAAAAATGATTCACTAAGTAGATTCCTGAAAAGTCTGACGACGGATGCTTCTACAGAATACTCCTTATGGAAAGCAGCAAGCGCCTAAAAAGACCTCAGACACAAAACCCGCCGATAAAATCTCAAGATGGTAAATGGATCGGAAACCCGAAACAAAAGGCTGATCTCTTCGCTGAACATCTCGCGAATGTTTTCAAGCCATTCCCAGCAAGCACAGCTACAGATCCCTTACAGTTTGTTGACAGAAACGACGAATGTGAAATACCTTTTGTCACGCTCAAAGAAGTAAGAAGCATGTGTCAACATAAGTTGTCAAACAAAAAATCACCAGGGTACGATCTTATAACTGCTCAGGTTCTGAAAGAAATGCCTCTTATAGCCTTCAAGAAACTCCAATTTATAATAAACGCATGCCTTAAACTAAGATATGTGCCACATCATTGGAAAATTGCAGAAGTCATTGTTATACCTAAACAAGGTAAGCCACCAACAGAAGTTACATCTTACAGACAAATATCGCTTATACCAATCATGGCAAAAGTTTTTGAAAAACTGCTACTGAAAAGGCTTTGCAAAATAATTGAAGAAAGAAGACTAATTCCGAGCTATCAGTTTGGATTTAGAAATAAACATTCCACGATAGACCAAGTGCATCGAATTACGGATGCTGTGGAAAAGGCACTTGAAGAAAAACAAGTATGCTCGTCTGTATTCTTAGATGTTGCTCAAGCTTTTGACAAGGTTTGGCACTTGGGACTTGAGTACAAACTGCATAGGGACTTCCCCAGGCAGTACTACGAAATACTGAAATTCTACGTTACGAACCGACTCTTTAGAGTATGGTACGACCAAAATTACTCGGAACTTAAGAAAATTGAAGCCGGTGTACCACAAGGAAGTGTCCAAAATACAGTCGATAAAGTGAGTGATTGGACGCACAAATGGCGTATCAAATTAAACGAAACAAAATCGACGCATATAAACTTTACAAACAAAAACATAAACAATGTTCCAACAGTACAGAAGTACCTTACTCCAATACCGCCAAATACCTTGGAATGAATTTGGATGCAAAGCTTAAATGGAAAGAACACATCAAAAAGAAAAGAGAAGAACTAAACTTGAAGTACAGAAAAATTAACTGGTTAATAGGAAAGAACTCTGACCTATCTATCCAGGGTAGTCATTCCGTAATTTCCAAAACGATAATCGTCAAAACGATTATCATTTACGATATCGTCAATAATTTGCTTCACGTAACTTTATCACTATCGTCTCGTTCAATCGTTTTCAGTATAAGGTTGTTGAGTATACTATACTATGACTGAAATGTCAAATTGAACTCAACGAAAAATAATGCTTGTTCAATAGCTTGAAAATGTTATTAAACTTGGTTTTTCTCTATGAGAAATTTTGAAAATTTGCAAAAAATGTATTGTAAATAAACATGCCCCCTATTTTGTGATGTTTATTGTTATTGTCACCTCTTGTGCTTTCATTTGTTGACGCCGAAGATAAAACTATAATATCAAAATGTTTATCAAATTTCTGATATTTTTGTAAATCAGCTGCAGTAATAAACCCAATTTCGTTCTTTGTCCAAGGGAAGGAAGTGAAGAATTCATTTTATCCACAGGGAACATAACTTAGCTTCAAAAATATTTTTTGTTTCCAAAACTAATTTGGATAAGTGCTTTGTGCAAGAGCGATACTTGAATAGATAGAATGTCCCATTCATCTCTTAATTTTCTTCGTAACCGAATTCATTGTATTTTTAAGAGTTTTTAGTTTGATTTTGTAACAAAACTTAACTACACCGAATTTTTTTGACTTCAATTTGCTTAGTTGTCAATGAAAATTAAAACCAGACGATACCTACTTAGCTATCGTGCAAACGATATCGTTTTGACGATATCACTTTGACGATTATCGTCTTACGTGAAGTGAGACTATCGTCGAAACGATATCGTCAAACGATTATCGTTTTACGGAATGACCCTCCTGGTTAACAGATATATATGTAGGTATATTTACCAATACAAAAACTTTAAATCTAAGTCAAAGCTCGTAGGACAGTGACATATGGTGAATTGGAGCTACGTTTACTTGTCGAAGTAACTATGACGTAATGAATAAATGACTGTTTTTCCAGACAGAGAGAGTTTTTGGTGCAATCACTGCCCACTGTCTATACCAACTACATAACTAGCCTTGAAACTAATTGGGTTGCGATAAATCTTTGGCTAAATATTAAAAAAAAAAAAAAAAAACAAGATACGTTTTATATCCGGTTTGAAGTCAGAGAGACGAAAGAGGAAACCTTTAACTTTCTCTGCAGTTTCCTTAGTACAGCTAAGAGCAGAGACTATTGCGAACCCTATCTTTACCTTTGAAATACATAGATAAATGACATTCTCCCAAAAATCACTATAGTTAGAGTTTCCACAATCTAAATCCACACCAACCTTTTATCAACCTCCACCAATACTAATTCTGATCATATTCCGGCGATCCATAGAGATCCGAATGAGATGTCTTTGGCTTTTGCTGATGCACCAATACTAATTCAGAAAAAAAAAACGTATAACTTGGAATCAAACGGTGATACAAGCTCCATTTACTTTTTCCGACAAGATCAATGGGAATAACATAAAGAACATCTGATTTATGGAATCAGAACAGAAATAGAATGAAATATACAAAACATATTTAATGATCAAGGCATTTCTGGTTAGGTAATGGAATTAGAGAACGTACTCTTACCCTGAAATCATCAAGAGTGCCAAGAACTGGCAAATAAACTCCTTTTATGAAAAATTATGATCCTAAGTTGTATGTACATAATATAGTGCAGACAGGTAATAGGTAAGGAAATATGTATAAGTTTGATTTGATAAATTCAAATTTATTATACTAACCAGAAACTGTCTTAAATTAAAGCCACAAGATCAATGGGAATAACATAAAGAACATCTGATTTATGGAATCAGAAGAGAAATAGAATGAAATATACAAAACATACTAAATGATCAAGGCATTTCTAAAAAGAACTCAATTGCTAGTGGGACAAACTTTTGGCGATATTTGTGTATGTCAATAGCTGTAAGAATATTTTGAATAGCATAATACGAAGGTTTCAGTGTTAAGCATTAAGTTTCTGCGTTAAATTAAGCCATTATTCAATAATTTGATAACTTTATTTAAAGTAGTCTAGTTGCTATTTGCACTTTATTTTTATATTTTTTTTTCTTATCTTATTTTTTTTAAGAATATATATTTTTTTTCTTGATAACTTTATTTTGTATTACTCTAATGTAATAAAAAAAAAAACTCTCAACCATTTCTGTGTGCGAGTACTGTTGTTAGGGATGGAGGGGACCTGCAATTTTAAGCCGATACCCAAAAGGGCTAATTTTAGAAAGCACTTTTCATGACAAAAATTACTCTTGAAGGATTTTTCAATTACTCAATTCTTCGCAGTATCCGTGAAAAAAATGTTAGTTTGCACAGGCAGGGATTGACTCAAGACCTCTGGCAAAAAAGTCCAAAACCCTAATCATCACCAATTGTTCTTCTTACAATTTTTGAGCCCAACTTTCCTTTACACGAATTTTTACACACGGTATGTTTTTTGATAAGTATGAGCAAATACATAATAAATATACATAAATATGTACATATATACATATTAATTTGTAATTTTTTGGCGAGAAAATATTACTGTTTTACTATATTTTTAAATTATTCATACGTTTTAATAGAATTTTATTGAATTTAAGGTATTGTATAATTCCGATGCAGGAATTAAGTAAGTTAAAAGAAAATTTTGCCCCAAAGGCCTAAACAGAACAGTTTTTAAATTAAGCCCCGACTTTTCACCTTGTCAAAGGCGACCAATATTTAAATGTTAATAGATTTACTTTACATTATTCCCAATATTCTAATTCTAACTAATGTTATACTTAATGCGAGACATCTTACTATGTTGTATCAAATGTTTACAGTACTTGCCTTCTCAGTATATTTCTGGGCTTTGTCCATGTATCCAGCCATCATAGAATGCGAGACGGTGACTAGATAAACCAATACATACAGCTGCTCTTTTGGTATCCAAACAAACATTTCAAGTGGATGTTGACCAAATATTGCATCATCGGAGGGCCAATTGGGTGCCATGATGGTTTGAATGCTCATCTGTAATTGCTTTAAACTCGGCTTCACTGTCTTCACCTGACCCAACGCCAGATAATAACAAACCTGTAAAACTAAGAAAAATACCTTCAGGTATTCTTTTTGGTGGGGATTAACAATGTTATTATCGATAATAGATCCTGCTTGATTTAATAACGTCAGAACATCGTTTGTTTTCCGTTCAATCATTAATATCATGGCCCGGCTAAGAAGAAAAAGAACTTTTAAGTAAGTGGCATTTGCTTCCTCAGCGGATTCGGCGCCAACCGCTAACAGCTCCGATGCCAAACTGTATTCTTTGTCAGTGGCGTGAATCTGAGAAAGCTGTAGTAGCAGCTTACAATGCCAATAAACATTGTTCTGCGATAACTCTACAGCCTTACGTAGGATTCCTTTGGCTAATGATCCCAATTCCATTTGTAGGTATAATTTGGCCAGCAAACTTGCTGTATCAAATTTAACATCATCGAAGTTCATCAAGCTCTCCGAGAGTTTCCAAGCCTTTTCTAAATGACTTCGGGCTAATTCGATATTTTTGGTGTATGCCATAAGAATTTGACCCATTTGCAAATGAGTTCGAGCCTCTACTTTAGAAGGTGGCTGAAAAGTGAATAAGGCTTGAAGACACTGAATGCATTTTTTAACATTTGGCGGATTTGCGGTGCGAAAGTACTCCGCTAAACCAAGAAGTGAAATATAACACGCATCCTGACCAGCAGCCATTTTTAAATAATTACACTAGCACCCGCGTTTCACATCTCATAGTTATTATTAAAACTATACTACTCTACTCGGTAACCAAGGTTAGTCAGATCCCAAAAACAATCTATATTAAGATATATCGTCGGTAGCCATTAAATTTTGCCAACAACCTAAATCGAACAGCTGATTTATTAGTTGATTCAATGTGTGCATGACGTTTGGGAGCAAAACTCGTTATTTAATTCTATGGATGCGTGAAAACAAGCAGTGCATTTTAAGGACTATTCACACGAGCACGACCAACGACCAAAAATGAACAAATATTCGTCGATTTTCACATGAGAGTTTTTAATTCATCGCGAATGAACGCCATTCTCCACCGAAACAAAAACAAGAATGATTTTAGGTTAAGCACTCGCGATTATTTCATTCGTTGCTATTGTGGATACTGTGGAACTCGAATAAAGTTTGACAGTTCGTATCAACTACACGATGAACAAATTTGTTTTTTTAAATTTATTATTATATCATATTGAAAATAAAATCGAAACTATATTGCTATCGTTTTGTTAAGAATTTGTGAGAAATATGTCTTCAAACGTATACAAACTCACATTTTGTAATTCATTTGTCGTTCATTGGTCGCGCTCATTTGAATACTACTTTACAGGTAAGTTGTGTTTATATTATATTTCTCGTAACAAAATAATATCAATTTTTTAACGATAGACGCTGGCCATTGTGTATTAGTTATTGTATTAAGAAGAACACTTTTCTAAACAATTCGTGTGGATTGTGGATTGTGGATTTAATGGTGCATCTCTCTGTCCAGTACTCAATTTGCTGTATCATGTTTTGTGACATCTGGTTATATATCAGCAGCCATAGCTACCACAGGCGTAGACGGTGGAGGTGTCAGCATCTGTAACCAAACTCAAATGCTTCCAATGCAACAAACTGCAGGAACACCACCAAGTCAATGATGCAAGTAGGCGCTTCAACGCTCATCGCGCTGACCGCTAACGTCCTTCTCTTAGCAGCTGAGGTTTGGTGCTGGAAAGACTCAACAGAAGAAACAGCAACTACAGAGTAATTAGGCAATTTAGATTAGTTGATTGACTTGTGAGTGTTCTAAACAGGAATATTTTAAAATATGATTCTTTAAGGCTTCCTAAATGTTCGGCCTATTCAGCAACTGTCATGAAATATAATGCAAACCGCTAAAAAAATGACTTGCAGTGGCAACAAAAGCAGAAAAGGTAGCTGAACCGAAGACTGGTTTAGAAGCAACCTGTTTTGAAAATATAGAACCTACTAAATTTGATCTGCTCAAGTGAATTATTATTTATTAAGTAAATTGTTTCTTGTAATAATATGTAAAATACATAAAAATTGAAAAATGAAATATTTGTAATCATCACGTCAACAGAATTAGTTAGAAATTCAGTATCTTTTTCTTGCATCAGAGTTAAAACAACGTGTCCCGCTTAACATTAAATAGCAAGATGATTTTGTAAATTACATATCTCTACCTCTCAGCTTCAGCTTAAATCACTTTAGTATTTCACTTTTCATTAGTTATGAGAAGACTCATGCCTCCATTAGACTCTACCTGAATTTTTGAAAAATTTCAGCCGGAATATTGAAGAAAAATAATGAAGATTTCGAAAATCTTCACAATTTTGTTTGGAAAAACTCTACTCCATGAATTTGGATATCCTCGAAAAGCCTTATATGTATAATATGTCATTAATTTAAAGGTTGAGTGCTGAATAGAATTTAAGAACATAATATTATTAATTCTATTTTATTTTAAAATAAATAAACAGTTTTTTTAGGAGCAAGCATTAAAAAACAACTGTCGAAAATATCGATACTTTGCATATTTTGCTTAAACGGTACTTTGTATTTAAAAACAACTTGGGTTAAAACTATAAGCTGATTGGGGCGTATTCAAAATCATATTTAAAACCCGATTCTATTGAACTGGGGTCTAAATTTAACATCTAGGTTAGACACAGCTGATATTCATAAAGAATTTAGAAGCTCTGTTTAGTTAGAAATTGTTTAAGGTATATTCTACTACAATTCGACTACGATTTCACTCAAACCTAAAATGCTGTAGCTGGAGATCCAAAATGTTTGATATCCTTCTGTTGGCTGCTAGTTGAGAAATTTTATTTAAAGCACGCTGGTGCTGTAATAACTTCGAAGTAAATAGATATTGGCAAACATTTTATTGAATTTCGATCTTCAATATTTAGAAGGTTAATCATAAACTTTACTCGAATCATACGAATCGTCCTCATCCAATATTATCTTCTTCAGAAGAATATATTGGAAAGAGATTAAAAAACTGTCTCTGAAACACTCTTACTGTTTGCTTTACCCACAGCAAGAAGTTTGGTGAAAACGACCTATTTACTTGATATGTGAAGGCATTTCGATAATTGACATCTCCCCTGTTGCGGCTGGCAAAACAACTTTAATTATTCGGCACAGCTTTGAATAAACTTTTCTCCAAAATGCAATAAATACGGATTGCCTTAGGTTTAGTGTAACGAAGTGTTTATTCTCTAAAAAGATTAATAACAATATTTGAATAAATTACTTAAAATAAAAAGCAACATATTAATTAAATACAAAAACTTAAACATTTTTCTTGCTGCTGGATCTCAAAAAAGTAAAATGGCTAATGAGCCGCCAAATAAAAATAATTTTACAAAAGGGAGCAAATCTTAAGTAGGTATAAATTAGAAAAGGACAAATATAACTTTAATTAAAGAGGCAACTAGATATGTTTAAATTAAGAGAATAAAACAAATTATAGCAAACAGTCATAGAAGTAAAAGGGCTGCGTTCAATTCTCGACATCCCCACCCCCATGAGCTGACCTGGAGGGGGAAGCCTCAACATCTTCCGACATCTTCACGTCCAGGACGGCTAACTTGGATACTGGCCTTTTGAACTCACAAGTGCCTGTCCTTACCACTGCAGACCGGGCTACATTGTCTTTACCAAAGTGAAGTTTTAATAATCTGGTACGTTTCCATTGTGACCTAGGGACGTCAACATCACAGATGAAAACAAGTCTACCCACTTCAATCGCTTTGACAGGCTGACACCACTTGGTTCGTCTCGTAAGTTCGGGCAGGTATTTTCTAATCCACTGATGCCACATACCTTTTTTTCAAATTTTGAACTATGCGCCATTGTTTGCTCAAACACATTAATCTGGGTTCGTACGGTGCTGATGCCTGAGTAGAGTAAAGCCCACCGAGCAGTAAGTGGTTCGGGTTCTTCGGGTGTCACGGCTATATGTGTTAACAGCTTTAAGTTAACTATGTTTTCAGTCTCAATAAGAAAGCTTTGAAGTGTCTCTAAACGCGGGGATTGTTCCTTTAACATCGTATACAGTGATTTTTTAACTGATTGGACCAGCCTCTCCCAAGCACCACCTGTACTAAGGTTCAAGGGGGTGTTGAACTTCCAAGCAGTTTCCAAAGGCGATAAACCAGCTTTGATGATGTCTTGGTCGATAAATTTTTAAAAACCTTGAAGCTCCTTAGCAATGCCGACAAATTTGGTGCCGTTGTCATTTGTGATCAGGATCAGCACTCCTAATAAAATTTCGAATACAGACAAGACAGGCGTCACTGTTGAATCACGCGGACCGTCAGACATGTGAAGAGAGCCACCCATCTCTTTTCTCTTTGGCGACGAATGGTGACAAAAATAGATCCGTGACAAAAATAATCCAGCCCTGTGTAGGAAAAGGGGCGAACGTATGGTGTTACTCGGTCAAGAGGTAGTGCACCCATCTGTGGTTGTACAGGTTTAGCCTTTCGCATCTTGCAGTCTTCGCATCTTGCCTACTCACTGCTATTCATCAACCTTTGGATAGAAGGTACCCAACATTTTCGTCGGATTCGCTTATTGTTGTTGTCATATTTATGTGTTGAAATTTTGTATGATAAAACCTCACTATTAATGCGGTAAGGGGGTGTTTGGTTGGTAGGATGACTGGCTGTCTCGCTTGGAGGGATAAACATCCTGCGTTGCTTATCCTACCGTTCACACACATGACTCCATCTTCGGCAATAAAGGGTTCGTCGCTAACACGATCTCCTTTAAGTGATTTTTTCTATAGGTTTCCCATATATCGAAACAACCAGGCGATAGTTCTTTTGAGCTTGAAATAATTCAAAAAACGGTTAATTACATTGTTTATTAAGTTCCTCTTTTAATTTGCTAAAAGTAGGTTATGTTTAGTGGGAATCTCTTCATGACTTCTGTCATCCTTCAATCCCATTAAAGACTAGTCTGCCCAGGCGTCTTCATTTTTATACAAGAATTGTGGACCTTTAATCTACCTGCCATTGGAATCCCATCGCATGGGAAACTTAGCTTGCGTTGCCTCATCCGCGGGATTTTGCACATCAGGGCACCAGCTCCATTCTTCAACTTGACTGCATTCCAGTATCTACGAGACACGAACGTACTGCTAATATACTCGATGATCTGAACATCTCCATCGTATCACGGTGTGTGAATCGGTCCAAAATTAATTATTTTGGATAATTTTCACTGTGTGACACTTTACGATTGATTCCATCAATCGAACAACCATTACTGCTGCCTGCAGTTCCAGCCAGTGAAACCGTGTCGGAGCCAAACTGCTCTTTGCTGCTACAAAAACCACCTTGATTTTACCTTTGAATGTTGCCTTCCAATATGCCACCGCAGCCAGCGCTTCCACGCTCGCATCCACGAAACTTGTGCTGTTTCAAAGTTCGAGAAGTAACAGCGTGGCAATTGAACTGCATGAGAACCTTTGCTGTAATCATAAAGTCAACCAGAAATCCGAACGGGTCGAATACCGACACATTCATACTAAGCATTTCTCGTTTGGTCGGTTTTCTAGTGAAATTCAATATTTTTGACGGCACTTTGTTAAACTTTAAAGTATAAATGAAGACGTCTGGTTTTGGCAGCCAATGCATACCCTTGCGGAGTTACCATCTTCACTTAGTGTACTTCCAACGGCCGACTTTAACCTGTCACTGTTTGTTGCGATGTTACGAAGTTCAGAAGCAGCTGCCCTATGTATCCTTATAACATCTGCTAACACTTCCATTGCCTCCTCCTCGGTCTGGAAACAATCCACGTAATCGTCAACGTAATGCCTCTCGATAATTCCCACAACGGCTCCAGGGCACTGTTTGACATATTTGAGAGCATTGATGTTCTTGACATATTATGCAATTGTCGGTGAACAGGTGGCACCAAAAATCAAACGTTCCATAACGTAAGTATCTGCTGCTTTCGATGAGTCTTTTCTCCACAGAAATCGTTGGCTTTCCTAGTCTTCTTTTACCATCTGGATTTGGTGGAACATTTCCTTTATGTCACCGCACACTGCATACCGTTAATAAGGCTTTGTTGAGCGAAAATTCTTTCACTTCTGCGGCCGCATCAAACACTAGTCTTATACCCTCTTTATTAGGATTTATTACTCCGAAGTTTGGGAAGTAAAATGTGCTTGGAGTTCGAATTCTATCTTCTTTGGGGCTCAACTTTCGGGCATAGCCTTTTTTCACATATTTTTCGATCTTTTCTAAGTACCTTTTGGCATCGCGAACTATTTTTCCACGCCAAATTGTAGCTATCTGGAAATGCCATAAGATCTTCTTTTCAAAGAAGCCCTGCTTAATAGCGAGTTCCAAGATTTTTTTTTTGTTTCAAACAGTAACATAGACCTCTCATCGGCTTTGGATAAAACTGTTTTGACGTCTGAGCGTATGCCAAATGTTCCCATGTCGAAGCAATCTTTCATCATGTTGTTCATTTCGTCCAACTTACTTTCAGAATTTTCGTGCTTTTTATTGATGTGAGCAACACGTTTACTTATCCCTTTTGAGCTTTCGCTGGCTAGTAGAGGCCCATAGACAATCCATCCTAACCTGGTTCTAGTGGCTATCGGACCTCTACCCAGAGGTACATACGGTCGTTCCAGAAGGACTATTAAAAAACATGTGCTAAACTTAATATCAATTTTGGTTGAATACCGGTTTACTCAATAAGTGGCAATCCCGAGAGGTGAATATTTATATTGTTTAATAACACCTCTTCACTATTAAAACTTTGGGTTGGCAACGACATACTTGACGTTGCATAAACGTTTGATACTTCTCAGCATAGACCCACCACATAAAGACCGGAATCTTTCGTACGTTTTACCCTCCAACACCCATTTGTTTACATTGTTGTATTTGTAATTTGACATTAGGTCCATTTTGAAATATGAAATCCAATAAAAATTCGATGCGGTGTATTTACTTGTTTTGACAGATGTTTTTTTATTAAAATAGCTGTGGTGAGAATTTGACGTCTACGACGAATTGTTTTGTTTACTAAAATGGAAATGCAAATTTATATTGTTTTCTAATTTACTTAATCAATTGATTTGAAATTGTTTATTATATAGCTAAATGAATTTCTTTATAAACCCAAGTAACAATACGGTCGATGGAACTGTTGGTGGAACATTTACATAAATAAAACTATAAAATATTAAACATTTGTGTGCTTTGAATAGGGCCTCCCATTTCAATCAACTTTCATTCAATAAAAGATTCTTTTTGAACCCTCCTAAGTGTGTATGAAATTTGTGTTAAATTGTCCATCAATTATGTACTCAAAGTACATTCCAACTTTCTTCAAAGGTGGTTTTAGTTTTCGTATGATAGGTAAGCGGAAAATCATATTAGTTTTGTGGCATTTATATTTGTCCCGACATGTTGATATCTTAAGCGTACAACAGTGATGAACATTCATTGTATTGCTATTCTTATTTTTGGTTCTTGATTTTAATCAACTCCCATTGTTTAGAAAATACTTGCAAGCTTATACACTATTGAGTACCTAATAATTTAAGTTTTTAAATAAACAAATGCAAAAACGAATCTTGCTATTCGAGAGATTTAAAAAATCTCACCTCGACGAAATAAATAGTAATTTTATGTGTGATGTTGAGGTGTTGTCACACTTTAATCATTTTTTTTATTTGAAAAACTTAACTTATAGTGAAATTGTTAAAACTAAGTCACTGTTTTGTAGTTATCCAAATACTTTTAGGAAATATTCATCGTTTTTAAATTCGAGAAAAAAAGAATTATTATAACATCTTTGTATTACATTTAAATTTAAAAAAAATAACAATGTTTTACATTTTTGCTAATATATTTCAAGTTTTCTTTACATAATACAACAAATGCCTTCTTCAGACAATTATAGCGTTTTATTGAATATAGTAAAGTTAAAAATTAACAATTTCTGGCCACTTTTAATCGCAAAGTTTTCTAGCCAAAGTTTCTTTCGTATTTAAATAAGCTGGATTTAAGAAAAAATAATTTATGCCTGGTATACAGCGCGGTTCACATGGTTAGCCACACTATTTTTTTCCTCAATAAATTGTAGTTTTTCTGTTTGTTTTTCTCATGAACTACCAAACAATGCATTTATTTGAAAGGTTATTAAATTCTCTTGGAAAAAAACCTAAATTCAAGAATAGTGAGAGACACCTAACGGTTATTTTGATCTCTTTCTTCCCAAGAGTTCAAAAAAAGCTCAAATAAATCGGTTCACTTGGTTAGACGCACGAATTTATTCAGTTATTTTCTGAATGCTGGGTAATGCAAATTAAATTTGGTTAATGAGTGTACGTTTTAAAAGTTTTTCCGAGTATTTAAAGTGAAAACGGGTAAAAAAAATTTTGACGTGGCGGAAAAAGCAAAAATTGAGGCCTACCACTGAGAAGGGTATTCGATGCGGAAAATTGGCAGTAAAATAGGACGAAGTGATAAAGCAGTTCGAAATTTTTTATCAAACCCTGCTAACTACGGAATAAATAATAAAGGAAGGACAAAAACAGCCTTAACACCGAACGAGAAGCGAAAAATAATAAGAATTGCGCGAATAATAGAATTCGCGCGTCTTCACATGACATGGGATACTCAGATTGGGAACGTTTTAAATTGGAGAAATGGCGTGTTTTCTGATGAGAAAAAGTTCAACCTAGATGGTCCTGATGGGTATAATTTTTATTTCCATGACATCCGCAAAGACGAATGCTTTTTGAATCGAAATCATTCCAAGAAAGGAGGAGTAATGGTATGGGGGGCCATTTCATACTACGGCGCCTTTAAGTTGGTTTTTGTCTCTCACAAAATGATAGGAGTTTCTTCTAAAGCTCTTTTGGAAACAGCTTTTCCAGCAATAAGAGAGCTTTTTGGACCAATCCAATGGATCTTACAACAAGATAATGCTCCGATCCACAACGCGAACGTATCGAAAGCATTTCTCGCTAGTGAAAATGTGGAATTGTTGCCGTTGCCACCATACTCACCTGATCTAAACATTATAGAAAACGTTTGCGGATGGCTGACCCGTCAAATTTTTGAAGGAGGCAAACAGAATGAAAGCTGTAAGGAGCTTATTGCCGCGATAAAAGATGCCTGGTCTAAGATTTTATTAAATTATTTAAAAAAGTTATATGAATCTGTTAAAAGTAGAATTTTTGATGTCATTTCAAGTCGTGGAGGTTGTACAAAGTACTGAAACTGTAAAAAATAATATAATACTAATAAAAACGCAAAAAAATTTAGAAATCGATCAACTTTTTTTTTCAAACTTTTAACAGGTGCGTCTAACCAAGTGAACCGATTTATTTGAGCTTTTTTTGAACTCGTGGGAAGAAAGAGATCAAAACAACCGTAAGGTGTCTCTCACTATTCTTGAATTAAGGTTTTTTCCAAGAGAATTTAATAACCTTTCAAATAAATGCATTGTTTGGTAGTTCATGAGGAAAACAAACAGAAAAACTACAATTTATTGAGGACAAAAATAGTGCGGCTAACCATGTGAACCGTATAATGTATATTAATCCACATTCGATTATTTCAATCAAAATAAGACTACGTAAATTATAATGATGTGGGGAGGAAGAAAGAGGAAAAGGAAAAAGGAAGAAGAAAAGGTATCGGGAGCCATTGGTATGGGAATGGGTAACCATTTGCATGGAGTTAGGACACCCTCTACTGACATTGGGTGTTATCTCATAACGAGGTTGGGTGCTAGTTGTTGTTAGGCAAATAGGAGAGGTATGGGTAGGATCAGGTCGGTCGAAGAAGGTAGCTCTGGAATGGGGAACTAGGATAGGGATTGGGTGGAGGAAGGACTGTCCGTTACGGTAGCTGCGGCATGCTTGCGGTGCACAGCTGAGCTCGTCGGATGTTGGGGGGGTCTTGCTACCGTAACCGGGACTCACCTCTTTATAAAAACATAAATAATGCCGGATGTTTTAAATTAATTGTGCACTACCACCACTTCATTCACTTTTCTCGGCGGCCGTTGATGACGTCACGGCCTGGCCTTTACCCACCCTTCCTGGAATCCACTCGGCCTGGTTTTTGGATTCCCCAAAAGCGGACCCAGAAAAGTTCGCTGCCATGGAACTACATTTCCACCACACCTAAAATAAAGTCACCCATACCGCACCCCCCTGGAAATAACTTCATATTCCATTTTTAAATTAGAATCACTACCAAAAAAACACTCGATTCATGGCATCGTTAATACAAAAAAATTTTAACTATTTTATTAACTGAAATTCCTTATTGCAGCAATAACATGTAAAATCAAGACCAAAGAAGTGATGAACAAAAAACTTAGGGAAATTTCTTCGTTCCACACAACAACAATTAAAACAACAATGGGAGCTTTGATCGCCGGGGCCACGCGGCGAATCTTTGTTTCTCCAGCGTCCCGTATCTGAAGCGTTTCCTATAAGTTTTTTTTTTGTTATCCCTAATCGGACCCTTATTCCCTACCTACAAAGAGCTCGTTGCGGGTGGACAAAAAAAGAGGGGATGCAAAATATTGCGTCGCGAGGGACGTAAGAGGAACCCCTCTTCGCACTGGCGACGACGGCGACTTTTTCCCTAATCGAAACAAACAAAAAAAACAAAATCGCTGAAATTTCCCTATCACAAAACTTAAAAATTACAAAAAGACACTAGCGCAAATTTCCATGAATTTGAAAAAAAAGAAAATAACGAGAGAGAAAAAAAATGTTTAAATAAATGAATGTAACTAGGAACAAAAAAAAAAAAACAAAAAGGTAAGAGAAAAAAATTAATAAATAAATAAATATATGTATATAAAAAAATTAAATAATCGAAATTAAATGAAAGTTAATAAAACTATATACATAAGAAGAAATGAAATAATAATTTAAAACAAAACAAAAAAAAGGGATTTAGGGCAACAAATCCTCGTATTGTTGAATATGTAGCATAGGCACGGATGTACGTATGTATAGAGCGGCGTCCTGTGCGCTGCCCGCCTCGAGTTCCAGACCGGAACCTCTGGCTCTTGATAACTCCTTTTTTTTGGTTGTTCGTTTACTTTATTTCTTTTTAGCTTCCTTTTTTTTAAACTTCTTTTATTTTTAAACTTCCTTTTTTTTTAAACTTCTTTTTTTCTCACTGCGCGGGTGGACGTTCCACGGAAAAAGTAAAAAAAATGAGCGTTACTTGAGAGCCCGGGTACTTCACAGGCCTTTTTTTCTTCTTGCCGGGTATGTCCGGGGGTCGTAAGCTGACTTCGATCTTCCACCTTTTTGTATACAAAAAAAAAAACACTTAACACTTATTTGCTTTTAATAGCCAGCAAACTCACCCGCGCAGTTTACACTTCACTACCAACAAAAAAATACATTTGAATTAATTTCCTTTTTTGTAATCAATTTAGGTTAAAAATCGACTTCACTTTTCCTTTTCTTTTATTTTTTGCTCGGTCGTCTTTTCTCTGCGATGCCTTTGAACTGATTGCCACCCACTATTTCTATTTCAGTTGGTTGCAGTCACCTGAGGCACTACTCTACGGACCGAGTGTACATCGCCTCATCCTATCCCTAATCCATCACCTCATCCGATACATATATTCAATTCCATCTTATGTAAATTAATTACCGTCAGCTGTTTTAACGGCTTCTACCTTTTTTATATACATCAGATTCTTCTTACCGACGTCGGTTGTGTATTCTGATAGAGCCATATACTCCCTCTATCAGTTAGAATTAGTTTACCTCGTTTGGGTTTGGACCCTCACTAACTTGTCAGCTGGCTATGTTTATTTTATTTCAATTTTTGTTCCGGTCGCAAGTGCCTATGGGTAATTATTTTAATTCGAATAAACAAAAAAGGATAAAAACAAGCACGAGTGCGGACCAAAACATACAAAAAAACCAGGAATCTACAGAAGGAAGGAAGAGGAGGAAACCTAATACTCATAACTCTAACCTGGGAGTGGCAGGAATCCCCGAGTCCAAAGCTAAGTAGCATTTTCTTTCCTTCTTCTTTACCTTCCATACTCTTAAGTTTTTTTTTTCCACAGGTATCGATCTATGAACACTGGGACGAGCTAACGATGGACGGAACCTCATACAAAAAACAACGTATCAAATGAAGGACGAGGAATTGAATATCTGGTTTATAACTAGTTTTTCTAACCACATTTTTCTATTTCAGGACCAGCCACAACAAATGGAGAGAGAAATACTTGGTTACTAGGCTAGTTAGAACTCGTTAGTAAAACACACATGAATAATTTTAAAAATCAAATTTAAAGATAATGCTGGCTATCCACTGAATCCCTTTCTATTTTTCTAATAACATCATTCAGATCCGCCCAGGAAGGAAGTAGTCAAAACGACTTCAACACCAGGCACTCGATATTCAGAAATATAATTTAAAGAACGGTTAGTGTGCTTAAGAACCGCTTCAGATATCTGCTCGGTGATAGACTATTTATACCCCTCAAATACCGAAAACATCAGATCCACCAATAGACCAAAATCCATCTGTCTCTAAAAATATATCATCGGATTCGGATAGAAATCCTGAAAATATTCACCTCTAAAACAATCAAACCGATGTTATTACAAGGAACCAGTTATTGCAACAATAAAAACGTTTTGATAAAATTCATAAAATAAATGCTGGTGTTCTCCAGGCCTTCGGTTTGTCTCCAACTATGTTCCTCATATTTATAAAGGAGCTCTTGTCGGCCACTTCTAATCCATTAAACTGTTTCGCTTACGACAGTAACCTCAACTTTTCATATCGTTTCTAAATTCACATCCTTGCCCTTTGGATGTGGAACTTCAACGGCAGCGTATGGTAAGCTTATTAAATTCTAATTACGACAGCATTCTACAATGGGGAATTAAGAACCGTATAGAATTTAATGTTGTACCGTTAAATCGTAATCCACCATAATCCATGAGCGGCTCTTGCATCCAGGAAACTTTCATCAACTTTCAATACTCGGTATGTGTATCACAGATCACCTCTTTTGGAATGATCACATATTCAATATTGCCAAAAATACTGCTAGGTGCTTAGGATTTCTTCGACATTTTTCAACCGTTCTTATATGGCTGTAATTTAAAAAGCCTTCATTCGTCCAAAACTTGAATATAACTTGCATATTTGGGCAGGTGTCCCTAAAACAAGTGAAAGTATTTGGACAGTTAGTAGACACCAATTTCGATGTATATATTCAAATTCAATTAAAAACAAAACAAATTATTTAGAGTTCTCAAAACACATATATGTTTCCTATTTTGTATACTTACATTAGCGGACCGAAAGACTGTTAGTGTCCCTAACTTTACAGTCGGGACGGGACCGGTTGTCAAGTTAGGTTGTTAAAATCAAAGAGCTCCTGTTTAGAAAATTTATTAAAATAGAAAATAAAGTGCAATTATTGCTTAAATACATTTAAAAAATAGTTGAAAACACAGAGTCCAAGAAAAAATCAAAATTTGGTGAGTAAGTCTTAATAATAAAATACCCTGAGCTGTAAAAAAAAAACAAACGAAAAGCTAACCTCAACCAATGAGCAAAAAAAAATCTAATAGAAACCTCTCCTGAGCATTCTCAAAGTGAAAAACGTTACTCCACTGCAAAAGGTAACGATATAGGATCACCATCTGCCCAAAAATTCGAATCCAATTATGAGGCAAATACTTAGAGAAAACAACGATGAACTCTTCAAGCGACTAACAACAAAAGCTGACCTGCAACACCTTCATGCTGAGTTTGCTAACTTGCATACCCGTCATGAAGACATGACTCAGTGAGTGGTTCAATTAGAAAATCAAAACAAGATCTTGGAGGAGCAAATTGAAAAAATGTTACAAAAGAACACAGAATCGAACTTGGTGGTGCTCCTACCTGGCGACGGCATCTCCGATGTCTGTGATACTGCAAAATCGATCTGTGCAGGGCTCCTTAATGAAAGTGATACTAGCACAAGTGTCGAATCCGCATACAGTGTGCCCAATCGTAATGCTCAAACCGCAACTATAATTGTAAAGATGAAGTCTCGAGATAGAGCATGGAATGTGCTTAAAAACTCAGGGAAGCTGAAAGGGAAAAACATCAGCATACATAAAGATCTTCCTCCGAATGCCCGCCAACGACGAGCTAAACTAATTCGAATTAGAATAGCGCTCCATGCTAAACACCCACATAAGAAAATTACAGTAAGGGATGACAAACTGGTCATCGATGGGAACGTTTTAATCTGGGATTCCACCTTGGGCCTAAGGTGTGGTGAAAATGATGGCACTAGCACTTTGAAATCCTTTTTTGGAGACATTAATTTCTTACAAAATTTAATGAATGAACTTTTACCAGACAAAAAAGATTTGTATTTCACGTCAAACATGCCAAACAATGGAAACGTCAACGTAAATGACAAAATAGACAACAGGGTGACACCACAACAGTCAGAAGATAATTTGGGTGCAAGCACAAGCGTTGTTCGTTCACACGAGGCATAACATTCACCAGTCTACCAGAATGCCAGTATTTATATTAATGAAATTAGAATTATAAGTTATAATGTATCAGGAGTAAAAAACAAAACTTTATATGTGAATTTTTTTAATTATGTTAAATCTTTTGATATTTTTGTTCTTTTTGAAACTCATTTGTTAGAAGGAGAAGAAGATAGATTTAAGAAATTATTTTTTGAGTATAAATTAAGATGGGATAATGTTGTTAAAACATCAATCTTTGGTCGTGGCAGTGGAGGAGAAATTTTCGGTTATCGCAGAGATCTTGTCGGTTTAAACATTTTTTTTTTTTTTTTATATCCGATGGAAATCTTCAAAAGACACTCGGTAATAATCGGTACCGAGTAGTGTGGGACTCTTACCGCACTAAAACCACCGGTGAATCAGGACCAATCTATGAAAGATCGACAAATGATTTTTATTTCTTAATTTTTAAATCGCATTGGGGGAAGTTTAAGGTTATAACACTTTCCGGTAGCTTTTAGCCCATCAGCTCATGAGGATTGGTTCTTCTTAATCTCCGAACATTGTCTCGTACATTTAATACGGTCTCCATTTCTTTGCAGTCGCTGATTGTGTGATACTGCGTGTTTCTTAACCACTTCTGTAACCATTTCAATTTTAAGGTCACGATGTAGATCGCTATTTCTTATATACCAAGGGGCATTTATTATTCCACGAAGGACCTTGCTTTGGAATTTTTGGATGGGTTCAGCATTTGTTTTCTTTGTACTTTGAAAACATGTTAAAACATGAAGTGTGAAGTAGTCAAAACGACTTCAACACCAGGCACTCGATATTCAGAAATATAATTTAAAGAACGGTTAGTGTGCTTAAGAACCGCTTCAGATATCTGCTCGGTGATAGACTATTTATACCCCTCAAATACCGAAAACATCAGATCCACCAATAGACCAAAATCCATCTGTCTCTAAAAATATATCATCGGATTCGGATAGAAATCCTGAAAATATTCACCTCTAAAACAATCAAACCGATGTTATTACAAGGAACCAGTTATTGCAACAATAAAAACGTTTTGATAAAATTCATAAAATAAATGCCGGTGTTCTCCAGGCCTTCGGTTTGTCTCCAACTATGTTCCTCATATTTATAAAGGAGCTCTTGTCGGCCACTTCTAATCCATTAAACTGTTTCGCTTACGACAGTAACCTCAACTTTTCATATCGTTTCTAGATTCACATCCTTGCCCTTTGGATGTGGAACTTCAACGGCAGCGTATGGTAAGCTTATTAAATTCTAATTACGACAGCATTCTACAATGGGGAATTAAGAACCGTATAGAATTTAATGTTGTACCGTTAAATCGTAATCCACCATAATCCATGAGTTAGTAGACACCAATTTCGATGTATATATTCAAATTCAATTAAAAACAAAACAAATTATTTAGAGTTCTCAAAACACATATATGTTTCCTATTTTGTATACTTACATTAGCGGACCGAAAGACTGTTAGTGTCCCTAACTTTACAGTCGGGACGGGACCGGGAGTGTTATTTTGTCGTCTGTCAAGTGAGGTTGTTAAAATCAAAGAGCTCCTATTTATAAAATTTATTAAAATAGAAAATAAAGTGCAATTATTGCTTAAATACATTTAAAAAATAGTTGAAAACACAGAGTCCAAGAAAAAATCAAAATTTGGTGAGTAAGTCTTAATAATAAAATACCCTGAGCTGTAAAAAAAAAACAAACGAAAAGCTAACCTCAACCAATGAGCAAAAAAAAATCTAATAGAAACCTCTCCTGAGCATTCTCAAAGTGAAAAACGTTACTCCACTGCAAAAGGTAACGATATAGGATCACCATCTGCCCAAAAATTCGAATCCAATTATGAGGCAAATACTTAGAGAAAACAACGATGAACTCTTCAAGCGACTAACAACAAAAGCTGACCTGCAACACCTTCATGCTGAGTTTGCTAACTTGCATACCCGTCATGAAGACATGACTCAGTGAGTGGTTCAATTAGAAAATCAAAACAAGATCTTGGAGGAGCAAATTGAAAAAATGTTACAAAAGAACACAGAATCGAACTTGGTGGTGCTCCTACCTGGCGACGGCATCTCCGATGTCTGTGATACTGCAAAATCGATCTGTGCAGGGCTCCTTAATGAAAGTGATACTAGCACAAGTGTCGAATCCGCATACAGTGTGCCCAATCGTAATGCTCAAACCGCAACTATAATTGTAAAGATGAAGTCTCGAGATAGAGCATGGAATGTGCTTAAAAACTCAGGGAAGCTGAAAGGGAAAAACATCAGCATACATAAAGATCTTCCTCCGAATGCCCGCCAACGACGAGCTAAACTAATTCGAATTAGAATAGCGCTCCATGCTAAACACCCACATAAGAAAATTACAGTAAGGGATGACAAACTGGTCATCGATGGGAACGTTTTAATCTGGGATTCCACCTTGGGCCTAAGGTGTGGTGAAAATGATGGCACTAGCACTTTGAAATCCTTTTTTGGAGACATTAATTTCTTACAAAATTTAATGAATGAACTTTTACCAGACAAAAAAGATTTGTATTTCACGTCAAACATGCCAAACAATGGAAACGTCAACGTAAATGACAAAATAGACAACAGGGTGACACCACAACAGTCAGAAGATAATTTGGGTGCAAGCACAAGCGTTGTTCGTTCACACGAGGCATAACATTCACCAGTCTACCAGAATGCCAGTATTTATATTAATGAAATTAGAATTATAAGTTATAATGTATCAGGAGTAAAAAACAAAACTTTATATGTGAATTTTTTTAATTATGTTAAATCTTTTGATATTTTTGTTCTTTTTGAAACTCATTTGTTAGAAGGAGAAGAAGATAGATTTAAGAAATTATTTTTTGAGTATAAATTAAGATGGGATAATGTTGTTAAAACATCAATCTTTGGTCGTGGCAGTGGAGGAGAAATTTTCGGTTATCGCAGAGATCTTGTCGGTTTAAACATTTTTTTTTTTTTTTTATATCCGATGGAAATCTTCAAAAGACACTCGGTAATAATCGGTACCGAGTAGTGTGGGACTCTTACCGCACTAAAACCACCGGTGAATCAGGACCAATCTATGAAAGATCGACAAATGATTTTTATTTCTTAATTTTTAAATCGCATTGGGGGAAGTTTAAGGTTATAACACTTTCCGGTAGCTTTTAGCCCATCAGCTCATGAGGATTGGTTCTTCTTAATCTCCGAACATTGTCTCGTACATTTAATACGGTCTCCATTTCTTTGCAGTCGCTGATTGTGTGATACTGCGTGTTTCTTAACCACTTCTGTAACCATTTCAATTTTAAGGTCACGATGTAGATCGCTATTTCTTATATACCAAGGGGCATTTATTATTCCACGAAGGACCTTGCTTTGGAATTTTTGGATGGGTTCAGCATTTGTTTTCTTTGTACTTTGAAAACATGTTAAAACATGAAGTGTGAAGTAGTCAAAACGACTTCAACACCAGGCACTCGATATTCAGAAATATAATTTAAAGAACGGTTAGTGTGCTTAAGAACCGCTTCAGATATCTGCTCGGTGATAGACTATTTATATCCCTCAAATACCGAAAACATCAGATCCACCAATAGACCAAAATCCATCTGTCTCTAAAAATATATCATCGGATTCGGATAGAAATCCTGAAAATATTCACCTCTAAAACAATCAAACCGATGTTATTACAAGGAACCAGTTATTGCAACAATAAAAACGTTTTGATAAAATTCATAAAATAAATGCCGGTGTTCTCCAGGCCTTCGGTTTGTCTCCAACTATGTTCCTCATATTTATAAAGGAGCTCTTGTCGGCCACTTCTAATCCATTAAACTGTTTCGCTTACGACAGTAACCTCAACTTTTCATATCGTTTCTAGATTCACATCCTTGCCCTTTGGATGTGGAACTTCAACGGCAGCGTATGGTAAGCTTATTAAATTCTAATTACGACAGCATTCTACAATGGGGAATTAAGAACCGTATAGAATTTAATGTTGTACCGTTAAATCGTAATCCACCATAATCCATGAGTTAGTAGACACCAATTTCGATGTATATATTCAAATTCAATTAAAAACAAAACAAATTATTTAGAGTTCTCAAAACACATATATGTTTCCTATTTTGTATACTTACATTAGCGGACCGAAAGACTGTTAGTGTCCCTAACTTTACAGTCGGGACGGGACCGGGAGTGTTATTTTGTCGTCTGTCAAGTGAGGTTGTTAAAATCAAAGAGCTCCTATTTATAAAATTTATTAAAATAGAAAATAAAGTGCAATTATTGCTTAAATACATTTAAAAAATAGTTGAAAACACAGAGTCCAAGAAAAAATCAAAATTTGGTGAGTAAGTCTTAATAATAAAATACCCTGAGCTGTAAAAAAAAACAAACGAAAAGCTAACCTCAACCAATGAGCAAAAAAAAATCTAATAGAAACCTCTCCTGAGCATTCTCAAAGTGAAAAACGTTACTCCACTGCAAAAGGTAACGATATAGGATCAACATCTGCCCAAAAATTCGAATCCAATTATGAGGCAAATACTTAGAGAAAACAACGATGAACTCTTCAAGCGACTAACAACAAAAGCTGACCTGCAACACCTTCATGCTGAGTTTGCTAACTTGCATACCCGTCATGAAGACATGACTCAGTGAGTGGTTCAATTAGAAAATCAAAACAAGATCTTGGAGGAGCAAATTGAAAAAATGTTACAAAAGAACACAGAATCGAACTTGGTGGTGCTCCTACCTGGCGACGGCATCTCCGATGTCTGTGATACTGCAAAATCGATCTGTGCAGGGCTCCTTAATGAAAGTGATACTAGCACAAGTGTCGAATCCGCATACAGTGTGCCCAATCGTAATGCTCAAACCGCAACTATAATTGTAAAGATGAAGTCTCGAGATAGAGCATGGAATGTGCTTAAAAACTCAGGGAAGCTGAAAGGGAAAAACATCAGCATACATAAAGATCTTCCTCCGAATGCCCGCCAACGACGAGCTAAACTAATTCGAATTAGAATAGCGCTCCATGCTAAACACCCACATAAGAAAATTACAGTAAGGGATGACAAACTGGTCATCGATGGGAACGTTTTAATCTGGGATTCCACCTTGGGCCTAAGGTGTGGTGAAAATGATGGCACTAGCACTTTGAAATCCTTTTTTGGAGACATTAATTTCTTACAAAATTTAATGAATGAACTTTTACCAGACAAAAAAGATTTGTATTTCACGTCAAACATGCCAAACAATGGAAACGTCAACGTAAATGACAAAATAGACAACAGGGTGACACCACAACAGTCAGAAGATAATTTGGGTGCAAGCACAAGCGTTGTTCGTTCACACGAGGCATAACATTCACCAGTCTACCAGAATGCCAGTATTTATATTAATGAAATTAGAATTATAAGTTATAATGTATCAGGAGTAAAAAACAAAACTTTATATGTGAATTTTTTTAATTATGTTAAATCTTTTGATATTTTTGTTCTTTTTGAAACTCATTTGTTAGAAGGAGAAGAAGATAGATTTAAGAAATTATTTTTTGAGTATAAATTAAGATGGGATAATGTTGTTAAAACATCAATCTTTGGTCGTGGCAGTGGAGGAGAAATTTTCGGTTATCGCAGAGATCTTGTCGGTTTAAACATTTTTTTTTTTTTTTTATATCCGATGGAAATCTTCAAAAGACACTCGGTAATAATCGGTACCGAGTAGTGTGGGACTCTTACCGCACTAAAACCACCGGTGAATCAGGACCAATCTATGAAAGATCGACAAATGATTTTTATTTCTTAATTTTTAAATCGCATTGGGGGAAGTTTAAGGTTATAACACTTTCCGGTAGCTTTTAGCCCATCAGCTCATGAGGATTGGTTCTTCTTAATCTCCGAACATTGTCTCGTACATTTAATACGGTCTCCATTTCTTTGCAGTCGCTGATTGTGTGATACTGCGTGTTTCTTAACCACTTCTGTAACCATTTCAATTTTAAGGTCACGATGTAGATCGCTATTTCTTATATACCAAGGGGCATTTATTAATCCACGAAGGACCTTGCTTTGGAATTTTTGGATGGGTTCAGCATTTGTTTTCTTTGTACTTTGAAAACATGTTAAAACATGAAGTGTGAAAGGGCGAATGAGTCATGGGTGTTGGATGCCGAAGCTGGTGGCGAAAAAATTTACTTAGTTCCAGTTTACCTAAATTGTAATCACTGGCAATTAGACTTCGAAAAACTGTGTGACAACTTGCAAGACATTGATTCGACAAACATAATGCTTATTGGAGAATTCAATGACAGGATTGGCCAATCACAAAATAACGACATCAGTTCACATTACCCATTTTTCAACCTGAACCGTAATTCGAAACACGCTTTGTACAATAGGAAGGCATCGAAAATCTTGAAACTTGCAGATGATTTCAACTGTCATGTTCTAAATGGAAGTTGTGAAGGAGGCGCTAAAGGGGAGTATACCTTCATTAGAGGAACTAGTTGTTCTGTCATTGACTATTGCTTCATATCTGGAAAATGGAATGATGTCATAAGTAATTTTGAAGTAGGAGTTGAAACGTTTTCAGGTCATATGCCGCTTGAAATAGCACTTTCGTGTACAACATCACAATCTCCAGTCAATACAAGACAGCTTAACTTTGTTCCAAAACTGATTTGGAACGATAGGAACCGAAACGTGTACCAAACAAACTTAAAAAAAGAACTGGAGACGCTTGGAAATTTGGATATTCGTGCTGATATAAACTCCCTTCTAGAAATTATTAAGAAAGCAAACCCGAAAAACAATCCGGAAAAAATAAAGCATTAATTAAACAAAAATGGTTTGATGTTAAATGCTTGAAAACAAGGAAATTGTCGTTTAATTACCTCAATCTGAACCCAAAACCTACAGATTTTAAGAAAATTATATACCGATGCGAATAGGAACTTCAAACGATTATGTTATGTCAAAAAAGTTTCCTTTGAACATTTAAATATTGTCGTTATAAATAACACCCGCTCATCTTCAGAGTTTTGGAAAACTGTTAAGCATCTTAATGGAAAAATAAATACTATCGCTCTGGGTTTCCAGGCATCTGATCTTAGAGACTACTTCATCAGCCTTCTCAATCGCTCAACAAATGGTCCTTTAGTGCAATATGCAGCTCCCTCGATCCTCGATGAGTACTTAGATGCCCCTTTTTCCATCCAAGAAGTGAAAGAAATTGTTGCAAATGCAAAATTAAACAAAGCCATAGGGGATGACCGAATCCCCTTTGAATTCTTCAAACACGCCACGGAAAAATTTTTCTTTCTTTTAACATCCGAATTCAACCGAATTTTCAAAAGTGCCTCTGTTCCGGAAGTTTTTCATAAGTCAATTATTTTCCGCTTCACAAAAAAGGTACCTAGCTATGAGGACCCAGCAAACTACAGAGGGATTTCTTTTCTTAACACCTGCGCTAAGCTATTTGCTGGACTTATTCACAACAGACTGTCGAAGTGGGTGGAGGACAAGAACATTCTATCGGAATTCCAGGCTGGTTTCAGGAAAAATTATTCAACCACAGACCATATTTTCTCACTGCTGAACATTGCTGATCTTTATAAAAGGAAGCAGAAGAAATTATACGCTTTCTTTATAGACTTCCGTGCAGCTTTTGACTCTGTCGACCGTCAAGCTCTCTTTTACAAGCTCTCTGTATCAGGTGTGTCAAGTAAAGTTATAAACGTGCTAAGAGCGATGTACGACAACAACTTAGCTTACGTTTGGCGAGTCTATATCCGAGGAGTTTGCAACAGTAGCAGGTCTTAAGCAACGCTGTATTCTTAGCGCCCTCCTATTTATAATTTTCATAAATGATATTACTGATGAAGTGAGAGGTGGAATCACTGTAGAAGGTTTGACTGTTCCAGCCCTTATGTATGCCGATGACATCGTGCTATTCTCCGAAACAGTAGATGGCATGCAGCTGATGATAAACAGGCTTATGATATATTGCAATCGATGGAATCTGGAAGTTAATTTGCAAAAATCGAAGATGACGATTTTTAGAGGTGGGGGTGGCAGATATTAAAGAAATGAGCAGTGGAAATATAAAGGCCAGACAAGCGCGCAATCTCTTCGTTATGGGAAAGGTGCTTCAAAAACAGGTATGTTGAGCACAATGTTAAGCAAAAGTTGTTCCGCTGTACATCCCTGTCAATCCTGCTCTACGGAACGAAAGTTTGGGGATATTCCTCCTTTGAATCTGTGGAAAAATTACTAAGATATTTTGTGAAAAGAATACTTCGACTACCAAAAACTACCCCAAACTACATGGTTTACCTAGAAACAGGTACACCACCTTTGATTATAGATACCCTCGCATTACACTTCAACTATATTGTAAAGGTATTTGAAATGGATGGTAATCGGCTACCAAAAAAAAGTTCTAAGAGCAGCTATCCAAGGAAAAGGATCAATGTTCGAAGAATGGACTAACCTCGCTGAAACATGTGGTACAACCATGAACATATCCCCAAGGGAACAACCGTCAATGCTAAGGAGATAGTTCAATAAGATCCTCGAAAAGTTTGGAAGCATCTTGTTTGAGAGATATGCATCGGAAGCCAGCTCTTCTCTGTCTAGATGCTACTATAATCGTCTTAACTTCAACCTTCAACAGAACTCGTACCTTCTAAATAAGAACTCATTAAATAAAATAAATATTATTTTCAAAGCAAGAGGAGAATTGCTCAGTCTCAACTTTGTACCCCACCGACCAAATCTGCCTTTACTGTGTAGTCTATGTAACTTGAAAACGCGTGAAGATACATTTCATTTTATTGCAATATGTCCTGTTCTGATTTAAATCCGGTTGAGATACTTCAACAAACACCACCTGCCTAGCATCCAAGCAAATATGGCCAAGTATTGACTTAAAACAGTAAAAAGGCTCGATAACACTGAGCAGACAAAGTAAAAGCTCTACAATTGGAGTAATAACGGGACACTGCGTCATAGGAGGACATGCTCTGAGGCTAGGGGTCTACACAAATGACTTCTGTAGAAGCTGCATGAACGAAGAGGAAGAGGAAACAATCCAACACCTTCTGTGTACATGTCCAGCACTCTCCATTAGAAGGAATAACTTTATCGGTAATCCCTTCTCCTTCCCTACTCAACGGCGACCAGGGATGGGATGGACTTCACAACTATGTTATCACAGCGCTGCGTTATAGAAAAGCTATTATTGAAGAAGATTTTTAATTATATAAAATAGTAAACAAAACAAATTTTAACAATTTCTGTATTTTTTTAATGAATTCATATTATAATATGTCACTCTGGTAGAAAGCCAAATAGGCCATACCAATTAGGCTTTAGAAATTAATATTATGAAATGTTATTATTCTAAGAAATAAAGAAGTCAATTAAACTAAAACAGTCGGCATTTTCAAACTACGCCGCATGGGAAATTTTAACTCATTTTATTTAACCAATCAGAATGAATTGACTACGTAGTCACAAGCTTAGTGAATGCCCCCAATGTATTAACTTTCCAAACTTCCAGTTCTACAAATTAAATGCCAATATTCATACATTTCATTTAGTGGCGCTTAATTGGAACACAGAGGCTAATATTGAAAACAATTAATTACTGTTTAGTGTATTAATTCAGTGATTTTTTTTAAATATCTTTGTTAAAGTTTTAAAATAAAAATATACGTACATACATACATAAAAAAACTATATTCAAAAATGACAATTACTTTAAGAAAATATTCATTATTATTGATTTTTCAAAACGCCTTTCTTCTTGCTGATTTGTTTATTAATAGTTCTTTCTATTTAGCTTGTGTTAATAGATCTGCAATGATTTTAATGTTTTTGTGAGTTAACATTTGTAGTAATTGATATGATATATGTATATTAAAAAGATAGTTCAAGTTTTTTTCATAAGAATTATTGGATTGCATTGAAAATATTCGTAGTTTATTAATAACCCAAATGCACCCACGCTTATTTCATACAAAAGACATCGAAACATTTTAATATTTTTTTTCTTTCATTTTATCTAAGGAATCTGTTACAATACAAAAAGAAATTGAGTAGTATTGCAAAACGAATGTCAATTTAAAAAACACCTAAGTTCTCGTGTAGCTATTATAGGCGCTGGTCGTTTATAACTATACCATTAGAAATTTCTGTCATTAAAAGAATTCCTAGTTGAAATCCACCGAAAAAGCTGATTTCCTTGTACATATATGCATTTCCACAGAATCTTTCATTTTCAACAATTGAATTTTTTATTTTGAGGCACATCTATAAACAATCATTTTCTTGATTGTTTATCATCTAAATAACAAGAAAATACTTGCGTGATTCATTTTGAAACATCGTTCATAAATATCTTCCGTTCTGTGCAGTGCAGTGGAGATGTGTGCATTCAATGAAAAACCCTCATTTCATGAACAAATTTGATTTTGTACTGTCGTACAAACTTTAAAATTTAAAAATTTCTATCAAAGGCTTTTTTTACTATTGATTATTCGTAAAATTATCATTCACAATCATTTATTTCTCTGTAAGATCTTATCGATAGGTGTGCCGCTAAAAAAATCACATATTCTGTCCCAATCACGTTTTCAATTTTAAACTTTAAAATGACATTTTTTATTTTTAAATATAGGCACATGATCCAATTAAATTTTAATTGATTTATTGCTTGATAGAGAATAATTTAAGCCTATAAAATACTACCAGAATCGGTCGTTGAGAAAGTTATATGGAGAAAAAATTCAGATTTTAATATTTGTAAAAACGGAGGTACTCTAATTTAACTGCTTTGTAATATTTTTAAAGTCGTAGCACACCTTTCTTTCGAGGTTTTTCTATCAGTGTTTATTATAAATAATTATAAATTAATGATGTTAAGTTGTTTCAAAGGTCGTTAAAATGTTTTTTGTTTATAAACCTTAATAAATTTGCATCTGATACAGATGAAATTTGCAATATTTAAGCCTATTTTTTATTAATTTTAATTAAAAATTTTAATCCAATCAAGTCAAAATTAGGTTATATATGTAATTGAAATAAGTCATGATACAAAAATCTATCCACTTAGAAAGTGCCAATTTAATTTCTAAGGATTAACATACTGTGGTAACATGAAAGTTAAAAATGCTATGTAATGTATAGAATGTATGCATGTACAATACATTTAATTGCATGTGTTTTAGATTTGTTAGCAGAAAATTGTATTTGATTTTAGATTTTCAATTTTTGGAATAATTTTGTTAAATAATGTATTAAACCAAAAAAGTAATAAAATTAATTTAAGACCCTACAATCCTCCTCGTACTCATCCTCATTTTTTTTTTTAAACGGAAAAATGGATGAAGTTAGTGTAATAGCTTTCGTATTCTTAGGAAAAAGGACATTATACAAAAAACTTACGGACGCACGGACGTACGTACACACACACGGACAGGCATCTCTCTAAAAATCTTTTATTTAGACTCTAATGACCTTGAAACGTCGAGAAATGTGAAAATTTTCAATTCGACAAATAGGACCAATTACAATAATTTCCTATGGAAAGTTAATAACATTTGAATTTTCTGAACCTACCTTGTTTAAGTCATTCTTTTTATATTATTTATCCCTAAAAGAAAATTAAACAAAATATATTAGCATAGTTTAAAAATATTTGTCTCATCTGAAAATGATTCAAAAAAAGTAGTTAAAGCCTTAATTTTTCTTATTGGCAACCACACAAAGTTTATATTCTAATTTTTTTGTATTTTTTTTAATTTTCTTCATTCCCAATCAACCAATCAAAAAACCACATTATAGAGAATATAAATGATAAATTTTAACAAAAATGTCTCTTCATTGCCTCCCTCGAACTTTCGCTGAGTTTGTATATGTATGTACATTCTTCTCTATCTTCTGTTCTTTTTAATAATCTCCAAATTTGTTATTTTATATTGGAATTCTCGCTCATTTTAACCCCCAACCCAATCGCTTCCTCATGCAAAACATGTGGAACGAACTGTTTAGGAAGTCGATGAAAAGATATCAGGCCGATCGATCCTCTTCATAATAATACTATTCAAATAAAGGGTGTCCCAAAATTAACGCAAGATTTGAATTAAATAGAAAACGCCGTTTTTAGTCTTTTGATAGTTATATTTTTATTGACTCGTAAAGTACATAGGATAGGGTTATTTATGGAATAACACATCGGACAAATGGCCTCCACGGCTTTGCATGCACATGCCCACTCTTTTGTTGAAATTTTCCATGACCATTCTGCATAAATGTGGCTGAATTTCGTTGATGCAGCGTTGAATCTCCTCCTTTAATGCACGGGTGGTTGTGGGCTTGTTGACGTAGACTTGTGATTTCAAATAACCCCATACCAAAAAGTCTAATGGTGTTAAATCACACGATCTAGGAGACCAATTTTGATCACCGAAACGAGAGAGTACACGACCTGGAAATGTATCATGCAGTAATTGAATTGTTTCACGGGCTGTATGACATGTGGCACCGTCTCGTTGAAACCACATACTGGACACATCAATATCGAGCACCATTAACAGTCACTGCTTGACCAGCATCATTTTCAAAAAAAAATGGCCCAATTATGCCTCCAGCCCAAAATCGACACCATACAGTCACGCGTTGTGGATGCATTTGTTTTTCGACAATCACATGTGGGTTCTCCGAACCCCAAATGCGGCAATTTTGGCGATTGACAAAGCCATCAAGATGAAAATGTGCTTCATCGCTTAGGATCAGGGTCCATTTGTTGGTGTTCAATAATCCATTCAAAGAACTCTCTCCTCTGTCCATGGTCATTAGGCTTCAATTGTTACGTTAATTGAATTTTGTAAGCATGAAGACACAGATCTTTGGTGAGTATACGCTGTAGAGCCAAAACTTTCGGTTTAGAGTTTTTAAGACTGCCACTAGAAGCACCATCACGGATAATTATTTATAAATGAAAATATTGGAATAATACATATACATATACATACATACATATTTGTTCATTATATCATACATGTATCCCATCTCAATACTGGTATACGAAATTTTCACTTGCAGTGAAAAAATTAATGATCAACGGCATCGAAAGAAAATGTTTGAAAGAGAAGTACAAAGGCGAAGAAGTTTTAATTCCCGAATTCCTTTGATTTCAAAGCTACCCTTCCTTTTAATTAGATACATTAGATAGATAATATCAGTCTTATTTAATAGATTTCGCTAAACAGATGAATAGTTATACAGTGAATAAGGATTTATGTAGGCTCTATGTAACGTTGCGAAAATTCCTATTTATAAAAAATTCTGCTATTAATTTTAGTTATACAATGCCTATATCAAAAAAAGTACCAAAATGTCTATAAAATCAGCTTGTTGTCATAACAACTAAAATATAACAAAATAATTCCAATTATTTTTATGATATTCTCTTTCGAAAACCTATATTTTTTTTAAATTCGTCGTTTCTTCGGCTCACGAGCTAAACTGGAGAGGCATTATTGTTTTTATTTTAATTTTAAAAAGAGAGAAGAAAAATCAAATTGACATTAACGAAATAATAATAACAATAATTTCGTTATGTAGGCTCTATTCAACCTCAAAACGCGTTTAGCTTATTATGGGACTATGCAACCTTGTATAAGTTTTATAAATAGCATTTTTGCGTTTAGAGGCATTATAGAGATTACATAACTTTATGTAGGCTCTATACAGCGTTTTTAAATAAGACTGAATATGTATACACATAATTTTATTTTCAAAAAGATTTTACAAAAAAATGAAAAATGCTGGTTTAAATTAGTTTTGACAATCGCTTTAAGTTTCCTGTCAGGTTAAAAAGGAAATTTAAAAACATATAAGCTTAGGTAGTAGATTAAATTACGTACATACATAAGTCATGAAAACATTTTAGGGTCCTATGCCAGTGGGTTATTTTGAATAATTTTGTATTCGATTGTTATCGATTATCGTAAACGGTACAGATATAAACTAATATTCTGACACTTCAAATGACGGCTGAGTTTTACCAGTTCAACCAGCTTAAAACTATTAAATGAATGACGCTGCACGTTCACTTCTAAATAGATTTTCGCACAGATTTGAAATATATTTCTTTTTAGTTTTTAAAATATAAAGATGTTCATTTTGAGTTTTCAATATTCTGCGCCACTAGTTAAGTTGACAGTCATCGACAGACCCGTCGGTAAAATTACTAAGTTAGAATTCTAGATTTCTAAACAAATAAATAGTAACATTATTATAATTACATATGTTTTTTACTAACAATAAATAATAATTATTTTAGGATTCAAGATCTATTTATCATATTTTCTTATGTTTTATTCGGATTCAATATCTACTCAACATGTGTTTTTCAGGTGAGTGATGTCATTCTATTTTCATATAATATATATATTTGTAAAGGAAGCGAATTAGTATCAAGCGTTCACAATTAAATATAAGTTGGAGAAAAAAGTCAGCATCTTGATTTAAACATTTCTTCTTGATATGATATCTTAGCTAATTTTGTATACATTTCATTCGAATTTTAACTAAGGATGAACAAGAAACTGACTACACCTAAATGTGCTTCGAAATGAACATATTCCAAATTTTCTTCTCAAATCGTTCTTCTGTTTGATTTTTATTTGGTGTCAATATAACCACTAATTTTAATCAACAAAATTAATTGTCAAACCGCAAATCTTTTACAGGATGCACAAAATTTTTAAATTTGTTTCGAAAATTTTAGCTTTATAGTTTTTATGGTCAAAAGTTCAATTCGAAAATACATATGCTTCATCATTTTTATATGGTTAGTAAAGTCTTAACAGTTTAATATGTAATACAATTTTTGAAATAGAACGCTACATAATTCACCAAATACTCGTAGATACCTAATATAATTTTTAAAACAGAACTGATTTTTTCAAAAAGGAAACTACAGCAATCTCACTTCAACTCTATAAACATGGTTAGGTAAGATTAGGTTATAGTGGCTGTCCAAGATGGAAATGGACACACTTAGGCCAGTTTAATGTCCCATTGTGATACCACATGAATCTTGGGGCTTCCTCCTAAGCTCAATGGAACCACCTTGAGTCCCTTACGAAACGTGAGAGGCTGATTATACCGATATGATTTAGATCGTTTAGATCGTTAAAGAAGAATTCTCCTAGGTAATTCTTGCGTTTTCGAGCTAGACCAGGGCATGTGCAGAGAAGATGAAGAACCGTTTCTTCCTCTTCCTCGTCCATACATCTTCTGCAAAAGTCATTTGAGAATACGCCTAGTCTCGTGGCGTGCTTTCCTATTAGACAGTGTCCGGTTATGACACCGATTATCGAGCTTATATGCGATCTGCTTAGAGAGAGCAAGCACCTTGAACGTTTTATATCCAGTGTTGGCCAGATCTTTTTTGTGGCTTGACACGTGGTGATGTTGTTCCACCTGGTGCCTGCCCTCATCACAGCGTCTTGCATTAGCAACAGTTTACAAGTAGCGATTGGTATACCAGTACTTGCCAAACATGGTAGGATGGGCTGTACTGTACCGTTCCTGGCGAGTTCGTCTGCCTTACAGTTACCTGGAATGACTCTATGGCCCGGCACACAGCAAAGGTGAATATTAAACTGTTGCGCCATTTTCATTTGAAAAGATCGACAGTTATGGACTGTTATAGAGTTTGTAGAGACAGAGTCCAGAGATTTGATAGCGGCCTGGCTGTCAGAGAAAATACGGATATCAGATGTTGATATCACGTTTTCTTTGAGCCAAGACAAGACTTCTTTAGTCGCCAAAAGTTCCGCCTGGAACACGGTATAATGATTGGGAAGGTGAAATGAGAGACTTAATTTCAGTCGTTCAGAGTACACACCTCCACCAACCCCTTCTTTGGTTTTTGACCCATCTGTGTAAAAATGGATTGACTCATCCTCCAAGAATGTCCTATCCTCCCAAAAAGATCTGGTAGGTATAAAAATCTGGAAGTTCCTGTCGAATTGTAGTTAAGGGATGGTTTAGTCTGTGTGCTTTGGAATTGATTCTAAGTACCTTTGAAATCGGTCTGATTACCGATGTGTGTAGCCAATGCATGATTCTGGGTTGTAAACCTCATTTATTACCAATAGCTTTTTTGCAAGAAAAGAGAGCTACACATTATTTTTTTTTGACTCTTTCCTGTACGTTGCGTTTCCAATTTAGTTTTTTGTCTAAGACAAGACCCAGGTATTTAGCCTCGCCTGAGAATTTTAATTGGATTCCTTTAATATAAGAAGGGTTGACAAATGGAATTTTGTATCTCCTCGAAAATAAGACCAGTACGGTTTTGTGTGGGTTAACACCCAATCCACACCGATCAGCTCAAAGTATTAGTCTGTCCAAGGCATTTTGTAAGAGGCACCTTCGATGTCAAGGAAAGCAACCATAGTGAACTCTTTATGATGGAGGGAATATTCGATGGTGCGTACTAAAGTGTGTAACGCTGTTTCCACCGATTTACCTTTACAGTAGGCATGTTGAGGCAAAGACAAAAGTCTTGTATTGGTACGTGCCCTTAAATGGATATCAATCAATCTTTCCAGGGTCTTAAGAAGGAATGATGATAGACTTATAGGTCGTAGATCGTTAGGATTGACTTGGGAGCATTTACCTGCTTTAGGTATAAAAACAATTTTAACCTCTCTCCATGCCGAGAGAACATGGAACCGGTAAAGACAGCTGGTAAAAATTGCCTCAAGGATTGGTGCAATTATATCAGAAGCCTTTTGTAATTCGACTGGTATTATACCATCTGGTCCTGCAGCTTTAAATGTTTTGAAGCTGTTGAGAGCCCATTGTAGCTTATCCTTTGTGATAAGACCTTGTGGATATGTTCTATTTGAACTTGAACGTATAAAACTGTTGCAAGTTTCGGTAAGAGAGCTACCAGGAAAGTGAGTGTCCAATAGTAAGTTCAGCGATTCATTACTTGAATTTGTCCAGGAGACTGTATTTTTCAAACAGCTTTGCATAGCTCGATTAGTTGAAAGAATTTTCCGTAACCTAGAGGCTTCAGAAGTTTCTTCTATCACACAGAAAGATCGCCAAGAAGATCGCTTGGGTTTCCTTAGTGCCTTCTTGTAGATTCTTTGTAGGAGTCCCAATGAGAGACTAGTCTTGCAGCTTTGGGCCTTTTGAAAAGATTCCTGCATTCTTTCCTGAGCGAGTCAAGCTCTGAGGCCCACCATTGTGTTTTCCTCATTCCTCTTATGTGTATAAGGGGACAAGCAATTTCTAGCGATCTGTTCATAGCTGAGGTAAGGTCATTGACTTTGTTGTCAAGTTCGTTAGCGTTAGAGGAAGGACTAGATAGTCCAGGTTCTAGTAAACTCTGTAATGAGTTCCTGTATGAAGCCCAGTCAGTTTTCCGATAGTTTCGAAAAGTCAATGGACTAGGGTTATCATCCACATTTATATTGAACTAGATATATCTATGATCAGAGAACGAGTGTTCATTGGATACTTTCCAGTCCAAGATCATATGGTGTATACTATCTGAGACAAGAGTTATGTCTAAGACTTCTGTTTGCTGCGGTGTCTTTTCAGGTCTATAAAGACCTTTTGAGAATTTTTGTTTTTGTTGTTTGTTTTGTTCATTTGTTGGCCCCACGAGACGCGAAAAAAAAGATCCATCTGCACAGAGATTCGCATGTACAGATAAGGCTAGTTAATCCGGAGGTCGCCAGGTATCCGGATACTCCGTTAGAGACTGGGCTATTTTTTAATTGGGCCCCCAGCCAGGCTGATCATCGGCACGGGTCGTTTAATTCAAGAAACATACAAATAAAGTTTCCATAAACGATACTTGGTCAAGAGCTCGATTGCACTGAATATTCTTAATCTTTTGACAAAATTTTCCATAATATCAACACATTTAAGCTACTCGTATATTCTGTATATAACTTATTTTTTATATAACTTTTGCCTTTTATTTTTATTCCTTTCCAGTGACCATTCCCCATTCCACATTCTAATTGATATTAATTGATTGGTTACATGAATTTGTGTTTCTTTATTTGAAAAACATGTTAAAGGACTTCAATGAAATTGTATTAATAGGTTTCAAAAGATGGTTCGTTCCTTGTTCAGAATCATGAAAAGTGCTTTCTCAAATTAGCCGTTCGGATTCGGCTTAAAACTGTAGGTTCTCTCCAACCCTGACAACATTATTCACACATAGGAATGGTTGAATGTTGTGGGTCACTAGGCCCTTATTCTCAACGGAATGTTGGGCCATCTTATTTATTTTATTTTATGTGACACTAATGGAAGGTTTTTGTTATTTAGTACAAAATTCTTCCAAACTTATTGCATGTGTTTACCCTGGCCTACGAAATAACACACATAACGATCAATTTCTGTGTTAAAGGGCGGTCCGACTACGATAACTTGGGTGCCGAGATTTGATACGATATTTTGTAGAGGGGTCAAAAACAAGCACTTTCTATCTCTTCTAGTTTTTGAGAACATCGAAAATTATCAAATTTTCGCGCCAAAGTTATCGTACTCTACCAAAAGCACCAAAAGCTTAAAAATATAGTAAATATAGTATTAAGAAAATCAAACGAATCAATAGACTAAGTTAGGGACTTATAACAGAGCATTTCGTGAGCGTCTGAGATGTGGAAAGAGTGAAAATGTAATTAAGTCTCGAGTGCCAATGATTCCATCAGATTTATCATACAAATTCAAAAACCTTCAATGTACTATTAAAGTTAGTTTGGCGACAAGAAAAAAATACTGGTTTTCAGCAAAACGGCTTAGTAAAAGCATTTCTTACTATGTAAAGGGGGATCTCCTCACGTTCAGACCAGAGAGGCAATTTTATAAAAATTCACTTACAAAACGTTTTAAAGAGAGGAAAGTTTTATATTTTTCGTAATATTTTGTGTTGCTATAGCCTTGTGTGAAGTAGGGCCTTAACCAACAAACTTCTCCAACTAGCCCGGTCCCTAGCTATATGCATCCAGTTTCGCGCTCCAAGTTGGGTGAGGTCACTTTTCACTTGTGCGTGCCGAAGCATTGGTTTGCATGCGCTCTACATGACCTAGCCTTCCTTTTTGTTGGACTTTTACTCTTTTGAGTCTAAGTGTACTGCCGTACACAGGCCGTATAACTCGTCGTCCCATCTTGTCCTCCACTCCGAACTTTTCTCTCGAAACTCCAGGCTTCTGCCCCATATAACAAGACAGGGATATTGAGGGTCTTATAAAGGGTCCCTCGAGAGAGGGCTTTGCTACGCAATTGCTTTTTAAGCCCAAAGAAATAGCGGTTGGAAAGAGTTATTCGTCGTTTGATCTCAGCGCTGGTGTTGTTTTCTGCGTTCTTTAAATCGATAAAGATATAGTGGGTGTTGATCTGATGATCTTGTTTTTTTTTCAGGATCTGCCGTAATGTGAATATTTGATCGACTGTGGACTTTCCTGACCTTAAACACACTGATGAGGACCTATCAGGCAGAAAAGATTTTGCTAGCGATGTTAAGTAGACTGATGACTCTATGGATGGTGCAGTTTAGAGGGTCTCCTCTTTTCTTAGGATTGGGCAAACAATGCTAAGGTTCAATTCATCGGGGAGGCTTTCTTCCGACCATATCTTACAGATAAGTTGGTGCATGCTCCTAACTAAATTATCTCCAGCTGCTTTGAATACCTCGGCATTCAAGCCAGCTGCTCCAATGGCTTTGTTGGACTTGATCTTAGATGTGGTAATCTTAACTTTGTGGTGGCTTTCATCGTCTATATTAAATTAATTCATCTGACAGATGAATTCGGTTCGTCGTTGCTGTTATACAGTCTGCAGAAGTGGTCCTTCCATACCCTCAGCATTGACTGCGGTTCTACTATGATGTTTCCACTTTTATCTTTGCAGCCTTCGGTTCTAGGTTTATGTATATGTGAGATTCGTTTCACCTGCTCATAAAGCTTTCGAACTTCATTCCAGCTTTTAAACCTCCTTTCCTCTTCTACTCATAGAGCTCGTGAGCAGCAGGCTTGCCAGATTGGTCTATTTTCGGAAATTGGGCTATCTTTTTCCAAAATTGCCCACAGCAATTTCAGTATGACAGCCCAATCATAATTGGGCTATAAATAGCCCAAATCTAATCTTTGACGATTTTATTTTCCGTACACATGAAAAACAAGGAAAACAGTACAGAATATTCAAAATTTGGAAGAACAATGGAATAAGCTGCCTTTATTCGATTGGAGTCCGTTTTTTCCCTCCAAATTTTCTACGAAATTGGAAGAATTTTGGACAGAGTTGTCTCTGAATGTGAAAAACATTTCGGGTGAAATAGTTTTCGGGGATTTGTATTTCGTAATACAATTGTTAACTTTACCTGTGAGCAACGCTGTAGTAAAAGGAACATTTTCTTTCATGAACTGTTTAAAAACAAAACCAAGAAATCGATTGACTACAGCATCGCTCGATGCAATTATGAGCTTACGTATTGATGCTACAGTTAAAAAATTTGTTGTAAAGATTTTTTACCCTCAAATGAAATGATAAGTAAATTTAATCAATCAATGTACCAGTGTGATAATTTACATTTAATTTACGCATATTAAGTTGAGATATGCGTAAAACTTATGCGTATTGAGATATGCGTAAATTGTGCACAAAATTCCTATCACAAAATGCGTAAATTCAAAATTGATTAGTTAAATTTTGAATTCCGATGAAGGTTACTTTGATTTCAAAAAAGAAATTCTTGATCTGATTGGTTGAAAGGCTTTGTTTAAATATAATTGGTTGATATACAAATCTCCAAAATAAAATATGAGTAAATATAAATGAGTTAAGCCTGTGAAGTTGAGTTTGCTGGGAGTGACGTCATCACGTCATCACAAATTGATTTTTTCCCTATAAACACAAACCAGTGGGAATAAAAACACGAAACTGGTATTTTTTTTAATGGAATGGTATTATTTTGTATTTTGTTTTTCAAAACGTCGGGTACAGAATTTCTCCACAGAAATTTTATTTTGAGTTTCAAATTTAAAAATTGTTCAAATTTCGTCAGGCTAATGCAATAAAAAAATGTTTAAACTTTTGAAATTAATTTTTAGGGCGAAGGGATTTTTGAACCAACTCGGGATAAGAGCACTACATTAGCACAAAAAGAGCCCTACATTACCCAATCATTAGATTTTTTAAATTGTGTTTGGTTAAGAAAGTCTCCAACAGTTTAAGCTTTGAGACTTAAGTTTGGGGATATAGGCTTAAAAAAACAATTTGGAGTTCCGCGAACTAAGGAGCCCAAAAATAGCACTTAACGACCCCATCATTAGTTTTTTTTAAATTTTGTTTGGTTTAGAAAGTCTCCAAAAACTTCAACTTTGCGAGTCATTTTAGGGGGTAAGGGGTGGAGATACTAATTTGGAGTTTCGCTAACTTAGGAGCCCAAAAATAGCCCTAAATTCCCTCATCATCAGTTTTTTGAAATTATGAACCTAAAGGTGTGGTGTTTCCAGCTTGACGTCAAGCTGGGAACACCACAAGTTTGAGGGGGAAGCGATTTTTGAACCAAGTCGGGATTAGAGCACTAAAATAGCCCAAAAAGAGCCCTAAATCACCCCATCATTAGAATTTCGAAATTCGATTGTGGTGTTTCCAGCTTTACGGACCTCATTGTGTTGGCGGCAGAAAACTTTGAGAGAGGTTACGTGTAAATGGGTTGGAGCAGAAATTGGTGATCTCTTACGATTGTAGCAGTTCGAAGTTGTATCTTCTCCGAGCATCTTCCTGCTTTGCTTTTTGTCTGGAAACCCAAAGTGCTACCTCAGCTACAACAAGGTAGTGGTCCGAGTCGATGTTAGCTTCTCGGAAAGTTTGGACATCGCTATATGGTCAATCTGATCACATTGGTCTGAAAATTTTCAAGTTCCTTTGTGTATGTTAAGGTGTAGGAAACGCTACCATGATATTTTGCCCCGCAGCAAAATCTATGAGCCTGAATCTGTTACCGGAAGTGTTGTCGTGCAGGCTATTTTTCTCGATTATTTCGCCAAAGATGTATTACCATCCTATGGCATCAAAATCGCCCAGAATCATGTTAATACTGCAGCTAGGACGCTGCTCATATGTTTTGTCTAAGAGCTCGAAAAACATATCCTTGGTGTTTTCATCCTTCTCTTCTGTAGGGACGTTTGCGCATATTACACTAATGTTGCCGAATTTACCCTTGATGCGTATGGTCATGAAACGCTCTTTGATGCACCTATAGCTCAAGACTTGGTGCCTAAGTCTGGCTCTAATAACGAAGCCGCATCCAAATAAGCGTGGAAACACAATAATACAATAATATCGTTCTGTATAAGGACGTAGAACAACAGTCAGGTAATACTGACGTCATTATTGGATCATCATTGAAAATTAAAATATTAAAAAGTAGCTTGATAGGGATCGTCTTACATTAAAAATACATAATATTGCTATTTATTATACAAAATAATTTTAACCTTTTTTTTTAAGGCTGGAGTTGCAAATATCCTTTGCAAAAAGTTTCGTATGCCACTAGCCACTATAACGTTCTACTTTATCCTTTCTGTCGCTCAGCACTTTTGGATTCTTGTGAGCCAACAGAAAAATGTGATTTTAGATCAGTGGCCAACAGGATTAACTGCGTTAATCATTTTATAGCGTTTATGTGAGTATTCTAAAACAATTATTCTAATATATTACAGTATTGTTTACATCCAACTGATACAGTATTCGAAATTTGCATAAAATATTTAAAACTAGCAACGAGGTAACCAATATTTCGGTTCTGCACCCTTGGTGAGGGAAAAGTTTGGGAATATTTTTGCTGTAAAAGTTTAGTTGTGGTATTAGTTACTCTATTAGAGGTGCTTGGGTTTTTTTTAACAAAGCATAGCTTGAGACGCCGGTGGAGGGCCTATGGAAGATCGATAGATTCCTTAATTGAAGAAGTGTTGGTGTCAGGAGCTTTTCCTTAACATTTTTCATTTACGTACATTACGACATATTATCTAGAATCAGTGAAAGGTACGAGTAGGGGAGAAGGGGGTACATACAAATGTGTTCTAAAAAGTCATTTTGTCAAAAGTACTACCTTTGACTTTAACAGGGGCACTTTTGACAATGGTTGATTAAAGCTCACATAGTGTGAATTATATTTCTTAAATTATTAACGAATCTAGAACGTCATTTTTGATTTTGAACAATTTATTTAATAATATAACGACAAAAATAAATCAATTAAAAAAATGTATACAAAAATAAAAACAAAAATCATAAATTATTTCATTAATAAACATTTTTTTAATTAATTCATTTAATATAAAAACTTCCAAAATGAAAGTGATAATTTCTAAGATAATTGACTGCATACAAAAATGGATTTATAGAATCTTCGCCAAATTTGACCAGAATATATTGTCCGACTTCCAATGCACCATCGTCTGTTAACTGGTATTCAAAATGCTCAGTTTTTTTCCATTTCGACATTGTCCTGGTCCGAAACAAAACAGTTGGACTTGTCTGACTCGGCATAAGAAACGGTTTTATCGCTTACATCTGATGATTTTAATTCTACTGGTAACGTTTTTTTTTGGGCTTTTCTCACGTTTATCTGCAAGTTTAAGCGTTCGTTTAGCGTACCGTGCAATTTTATTTAATTCACACTCTTCTGCTCCACGTTTTTTAATTGAGCTTGTTAAGATGCGCGAGCATCCACTCCTTGGAGTTCTGTTTGGTGTGGAAAGACGCGATATTGGTCTTACAACTTAGGTGTTAGAGCTTGGGTTGGAGAAATGGCATTTGTTTGACGGCTTATTAGCTTGACTCGGAGCTGATGGAACAATTTCGACTAAATAATCTTCAACTGGCAAAATGCCCACTAAAAATGTATCTTTTCCTAAAATCTGGGAGGTTAAGGGATTGATCCCAATTGTTTCAAAGACATTAAATATATTTTTTGAAGAGAATGCCATTTGAAATTGTAGGTTGGTAACTTTACATAAATCGTAACTTGTAATCTGCTTTTATAGATTAGTGGTTAGAAAATCATTAAATCGCTTCCTACGAAACCGTTTGAAAGGCCAGAATATAGATACATCATATGGCTGAGGTCGATAATAGGTGTGTGGTAGAAAGGAGAGTAACACAATCCCATTAACATGGCAGTAGTCGATGCTTTGAGGACTGCAGTGTGATGCATGGTTATCGAGAAGAATCAGGATTGGTCTTTCCATTGAACAATTGATGAAATGTTGTATATATAAAGAGTTCGAAAATCATTAATCCAGATTTCGAATTCAAAATCAGTGACCCAGGAAAGCAACCATTTCAAAATCTGTCGCTGAAGCGCACGCGGGGGAACACGTATGCTGGTGGCAAGTGATTTCCATTAGTATTAATATTATGCCCACCATTGTTACCAAACACCCACGCTCTGCTGATGATGCCTGAGCAACACTACGCTGACCTTTTGCTGCTAAGACCTATAAGATGTGAGAAAAAATACTTATTATTGATTAAACCTATACCAATTAATAGTTGCAGTTCTTACCATTGGTGAGTCCATTACCGTTGTCACACCGGTTTCATCCAAATTATATACATCCTTAGGTTCAATTGAAAACTGTCTATATATTTGCTCAAGATTTTTAAAGAAACCATCAACCGCAAATTTTGTAAATCCTTTGATTCTAGCTCTGGGTTACGTTTCAAAAAACCTTAAAGCCAATCATCTCTAGCTTTTTGAAATTTCCCAACTTTTTGGGCAGCTTTTGTTGTTCGCTTTGACAAAGCTCTACATATTATAGTCGCTTTGATATCAACTTTGCTTACTATAAATTTATTTTTATTTTGATCTTATTATTTTTTACGTCAGAGTTTTCACTTCATTTTTTTGTTTTCAACAGAACTTGGGTGCTTTTCTAACATCAATATTATGTTTTTTGTGTGATATTATTAAACTATTGTAAACATTGTACATTATGTTAAATTATTTTATGAAGCTAATTTTTAATACTTTTACTTTTTCAGTTGCTCCAGTTTATTACTATCTATTGAAGAGAACAGCACTAAGGATGAGTGATCCCCGATTTCATGAAAATATGGAATGGATTGCAGAACAGTTATCAATTGAAAGTAAATCATATTAGGTCGGCATACACAAAAGTTGTATTTTTACCTTTTTAAATTTTAAATAAATCTTTTTTTGCTTCACAAATTTTAATACTTTTGAAGTTATTTGTATATGTATTCATTCCATGCATATCTCTATATATATTTACATATGTACATATATGAATATATATAACTTTCAGCTTTGTCAGGGGTCCCATCGTCAAACATCCGTGCAGGAAACCCATAAAAGTGTATCGTATGCCCCGTTCGTCGTTCTAAAAATTTTAGTTCGGGAAAAGTAGTTTCACTGGCACTAGAATGAATATCAAGTTACGCTGCTTTTTCTTCGAACAATTATTGTTTTCAGTTTTATTGCGAAATAAAGTTTCCAAATAAATATTTAAAATAAAATTGTAAAGTCTAACAAAAAAAGAATTAAAAATAAAAATCAATTCCGAAGGAACTGCTTGGGGCAAGTTAAAACAACGAAATATGTACATTAATACATCTGCTTCGGCTTCTAATTACCCAACTGATTACAGAGAAATAAGTTAAATAGTTTGGGCTCAAGAAAGTTAAAATGAATTACAATACATTCTTTGGCGTGGTTAGACGAAATGCACTGAAAACAAAAGGGAATAATATCTTTGGTCTTTTGTAATTTCAGTTCTTTGTATATTTGGCTACCGTAACTTTGTCTTTCGTAACTTTAATTACTTAGGTCCTTAGACCTACACACAAAGTGCTTGAATGTTCCATAGCAGGAGTGGAATCGGCTAAAGTGATTGTTGACTATCAATTTTTTGATAGTCAAATTGACTATCATTTTCATTCCGTCTGTGTAAGATGATTCAACTCAATTCAATTCGATTGAACAATTTCAGATTCAAATTGTCAAAATTCGTTGTTGCCTTGGTGAAATTTTAAATTGATTCTTATAAAATATCTAAATAAAAGTTTCAAATTGGCTGATTTTGAATAAAATTCTTACTTTTCTTGCTTTTTTCGAATGTCGTAAGCTTTGTCGGTCACAGGAATGTGTTTTTTAAAAGAAACAAAGTGAACTAAGAAAATTTTCCAGTCGTTTGTGTAAGCGTCTGGTAGCTCTATTCGGAATAAACAAATTTGTTTGAAAACGACTATCACATTTTTTTGTGATATCTTTTAAGGTATCAATTTGACTATCACCTTATGTAGATCAAATTCGATCATTTTGATTGTCATTTATCAACAATCACCTTAGCCGATTCCACCCCAGTACATAGGGTCTCGATACTCAACTACTATTCCACATCGTCGTGTGTCGTTTCCGGCGTTTTTTTTTTTCGTTTGAAATCTCTCCAAACCTTCCCGAAATGATATTGCTTCCCGGCTTTTTAACGACTTTATGACACTCATTTTGTGTCATAGAGATGAGAATTTGCAAAACTTACTGTTGCTTCAACCGGCTTTTACCTGGTGTTGTTTTGAACTCTAAACACTAGCGGGTTAATCTTTGTTAAGTATATGGATTTTAGCCCGTTTCTTTCTTCTTCGAGCAGTCGCTCTTCCCTTCGTTGATTTTTGTCCAGGTTTCTTCTGAAAACCAGGTATTATTTTTTTCAAAACTTCAAGCATTAGTCCGTGTGCTTTCCCATGGCCTTTGCTTTTATTGCCAAAATTAAGCCCTTTTTCTCTTCGTCGGAGACGAGTTTCGTTCGAACATAATACTGTATGATTTTGTCCCTCAGAATCTGTTCACTTTATAGTTACTATTGAATTCAAATTCTGAAAGCTGTTTTAGTTAGCAAAATCAAGACTCTAGTTCACAGAGCGCTCAATAAACTCCTACCACGCATGAAATCTATCTCAAATCAGCTATTATAACTGCATTAGGGATACGTGCTGTTCAATATTAGACAAAAGGTTTAAGTGCTTGGATGATTTAAAGGAATGTTAGTTAGTAACAATTACATTAGGTATTCATATATGTACCTAATTTCCCATTCCCACTTCCTTTTATTATATACCTACGTCAGCACAATATTATTAAGTTAATAATTTTTATAACCATGAAAGCAAATCCATTATTTGCATTGCAAACTAAAATAACATTAAGTTATATTGTTCAATAATAAAAATTCAAGAAAATCAATTATTTACTTTGCAAGCTAAAATATCATTAAGTTATATTGTTCAATTATTAAAATGCAAGCAAATCAATTATTTGCTGTGCAAGTTGAAATTTTTCAATAAAAAATAACTCAACAGAAAAGAGTAAACATCTTTTATTTCACTGGCGAAAGAAACATTGAATTACTCCTAGTTGCCTGAGATCAATTGTATCGTGTTATTGTTGATTTCACCCCTCTCATCCACAATTAACTTTATCACATTGTGCTTTAAAAACATTTTTGTGTACAAATATTAAGTTAGCAAAAAACAAAAACCCGCAAATTAAAAAAAATACTTTAGTAAGATCCATCGTTCTTCGACTCATTAACCAAACTATATGTGGACACAGTGTTTTTCTGTAAAAAGATACATAAGGGACATTAAAATAATAAAAAACCTTCTGCGGCGGATGTGCGTCAACTTCGAAAAGAAAAAAATGGTAAAGTTAATTTATGTAATCTCCTTAATAATAATCACACGGCATAATGTCCAACGACTCAAGCCGATCACCTCTTAAAAATTGAAGCGTTCGCTGATGGAATTGTTATAGCCAGAGACGAAAGCATAACAACTGATGGCAAAGACTAGCCCATCATACTAAATGGTACCTTCGTGATAACCTTCGATTCCAAAATCAAAATAAAAGGAAAGGAATATCGAACAAGCAGGTGATCGATGGGAACCGAAGCTTTATCAGTGACTAGGCCGTTGCCTTGCTTTAATTCAATCCAATTCAATTTTATAGGAAGTGCTTGGCGATGTTTAAAATTAAGTTAAATAAAGAAAAAATTAAATTAAAGTAAGCATCTAACAAAATACATATACAATACAATACACAATATACAAAAACGGTATATTTAAGTCCCAACATTCTTCCCTGTTTTCGTTCTGCATTAACATGCAATTGGTTACGCGCCCCTATGAAATTTGTATCAATGCCGATGTATATTACTGAGCACAGTCCCCGTCTGCCGATGGACTGCTCTTGTGACGAAGCAAACAAATACTGTGCCATAAGCTTTCATAGGAGATGTAACTCGACGACGAAAGTGTATACTAAATGGGCCGCAAAAATCAACCTCAACAATGTTAAATGGCCTCGACTGTTGTACTAGTTGATGAGGCAAATCACCCATTATTTGAAGATTGCGTGATAGCCTTGTGTATCACTGAATCACATTTCATTTTGAATTAATGCTGACGGATATGATCCTCTCTAAATTACGTCCGCAGGATTTAATTCCAAGGTAATAAGCTGCCATTGAGAAACTGAAAAGTGTTGATGAATAATTGAAACGCGATTGGCTATTAAAGTTTGCCAGTTGCATGATTCCTTTGCCATCCAATTCAGTACAATTGACGAATCCGTCCAATAAGTTATATGATGTGGAATGGAACCAAAAATCTCCTTTAAGCTGAACCATCATCACTGCGGCACATAACTCCAAACGTGGTAGGGTCACCTTACGCAAACAGATACTACTTTACACAAGCCACATGTAAGGTTAGTTCTCATCATGAGCTGTCGGAAAAAGCATGAAGATGATAGTTATCTAGATTACCAAAAAATATACTACGACCCAAGTGCATATTGTTGAGCTCACCTAGATTTTTTCGAAACTTCAACCATAAGTGAGGAAGTTCTTGAGGCAAAGATTCATTCCATGCAATTTTTAGACGCCACAGCTGTTGCATACACATTTTAGCAAGCAAAATGACAAGGTTTATCAGACCTAACGGGTCAAAAAGATGAGTAATATCAGAGAGAATCGTTCTCTTTGTTAGCAGGGGAGTTATCTCATAATAAAACATATCTTCGACTGGACTCCAAAAGGTAAATAATATTTTGATCACTTCATTACCCTTTAGTTTGAAATATTGCTCACGATCATTCTCTGGAACTCCTTTCAGAATTTCAAGAGAGTGTGCACACCATTTCTTCAGAATGAAATCACCGCTACCTAGCAATGTTATTAATTCTGGCTTCAGCGCTTTTAATTGATCGGGAGACACATCCAGTCATGAGATCGTCAGAAATAATAGCCTTAGCCGCTGTAGGAAATCGTTCCTCTTCGTCGATGGACAGCTGCTTTAACGCACTCGTCAACAAAAATGAGGCAAGGCAGTGCCAAAAGTTTCCGTTCTCGCAGTTTCTCCATAAAACTGCACTTGATGATACATTTTTGTTATATCAGCTGTTATTACCAATTTGTGTACAGTATTATTGGAACAGGTCTAGGTATTTACGAAATTTTCTTTCTAGCGACATTGGCCTCCTTTTGGCTCCAGCATAGGCATTGTTTAGTAGGCTTGGATCCTGTTTGAAGGGAAGTTTGACACTAAAGACACCAGAGACCAGACTCTAAGCGAGAATAGTGGCTCACAAAATGATTTTCACATTTTGTTTCTTCTATTGACATAACATTCTTTGGCCCCTGAAGCTTTCAATTTCCCAGAATGCTTTTAACGTGTTGTTCAGTGTTTCATCTGATTCGGATTCATGCGAAGTGTTTTTAATAGTAGAGTGTAAAAGAAATATGTATATGCCAAGAAGCAGATCTATATGCTGAGGAACATTAAAATGTGGATCAGATAAATTAATATTGTTTGGAATGTTCCATCCTTTGATATCGATTTTCGTATCAGGTAGCAGTCCCGTTATTTCTGGTATCCCAAGCGCCTCAATTGTAACTGTAAATCCATTAATGCGAGAACTGGAGTTAAGAATTGGCACAAGATAAGATGGTATGGGATGGAAGACCTTGCGTTCCAAGACACTGCATGAGCCTTGCAGAGATTAAATAAGTTTGACTCCCTGAGTCCAAAAGCACCCGACAGGGTACAATCTGTCGTAATTTGTTTATTATATTTATGACAGCTGCTCCTAAAATACTATTTTCAGTAAAGCTGGAGTATATTAAATGAGAAGTTGAAGCAGGTATTTCCTTGGAAGCAGTGAGATTTTCATAACCGCTGGGTACCTACTAGAACTAAGTGGAGCTTTTGGTACAAAACTTGTAGCATTTTCAACAAGATGCAAAGTGTGTGGTGTTTCTTTCCACAATGACGACAACCACAAGATGGACAATTAGCGCTACTGTGATCTTAACACTTTAAGCAGTTGAAGGATAGATTGTTATTTTATTACGTTCCGGAAAAGAAAGATTTTGAAATTTGTAACATCGATAAATAAATTGACCGGGAACTGAGCAGAATATGCAAGTGTTTTTTGTGGTAATAAATGCTTTTACACAGTGTTTTGAAGTAGACTTCTGACCTTTTTGATTATCGGATTTAATTGAACAATCAAGAGTAAATAATTGATTTATAACATTACCTTCGAGATGCTGACCCCTCTTTTTAAGAAAATCTGAAAGTTCCTTCAGACTTGGTAGTCTAACTGTTGGGGCGTCATCATTCCACTTACTTAAAGTTGCAGGATCCAGCTTGAATTTCATTATGAAAACAACAACATCGTCCCAATGCTCGATAGCTCCAAGTTTCTTATATCTGGTGCGGAAGCCTTATAAATATTAAGATGATTGAATATGCGTTGAATATGTTAATTTGCAATTATTTTCTTGTTTTCGAAACGTTCTTTTAATCTTGCTAATGCCACATCGTAGTTATCGTCATCTATTTGAACCCTTCAACTGGAGCAATTGTCACGGTAAAAATTTACCGCGACAAAAGTCATTCTTTCATTTATCTCATTCCTTGTTCCTTCCTTGCCATTTCTTTTTTCCTCTACAGGTGTTTCTGTCAATGGACAGAGAAGAAAGGGCTGCCATGGTCCATCAGCCATTGGTTCCCTCTCTCTATTTTGATGAGACAATAATCATCCATATCAATCTTGATATTGAACGTGGATAATTGTATGTGACGGATAGACGGGCAGTCTGATCCAGCAGAAAGAGAACGTGGGTGACAGTTGGTCCCCGGCAGCTAGATGTAAATCATTTTGAGAATAATTTTCACTTCTCACCATTGTACAAAATGGAACGCTATTCGCTTATCCCTCAGCCCCCACACACAAAATCTAACACAACCCCACCGACGTTGTTTTATATTTTTTAATCGCGCATAAGAATATAAGGGCCATATTTTCCTTAGAAACTCTATACATTTTCCTTAATCAAGGTTTCTTCCATCAATTTCGATTTCTTCTCGATTTTTTGTTGTTATATTATTGTATTCTAGATTTTGAGGGGGCTAATGTATTTATTAATTCGAAGTAGAAATCTTGAATCCTGGTATTTAACATTCTGCTTAGCTTTTTCGAAAGAAATAGTGGGCAAATGGCTGGACTGTTCATTGGGTTCGACGCTCCTGGAAGCGACACCAGCGGTCGGCGAATTCAACGATGACTGTGCATAAGCCGGGGAGTTATGTGAGTAGGTAGGACCGCTGGATTTCAAGAGCGTCGGCTCACCTCAGGAAATAAGCTGTATGATGCTGATTTGAAAAAAGGAAGAAAATCAGAGAGAAAAGCGTCAAAGTTTAAAAATGTTATTTCGAGTGATAAAAGAGAAAAAAAAAGGTCGAACAAATATTGCAAAGGAAAGGAAAGATTTAAGAAGAAAAATCGAGAACAAGTAACTAGAAAGTGTGAATGAAGGGAGGAAAGTTGGGAAAAAAGAAATAGAAATCAAAGAAGGTCTAGTTGGCAGGAAAAAACAAAAAAGGAAGTTATGTATAGTGTTTTTTTTTGTTTATTATTTTAAATTCAAATCGTTTTGCTGTTATTGTGGAAGTTTTTGGAAGAGATCAGGAAATCGGTTTATTTAGTTCCGTTAAAATTGTTTCCAAATTACGAAATCTTTTCTTTTGGCCGTTCGGGACAAAGTCAAAGTGGCCCATTGTTCTATTTTTGTGTTTATTAAAATATCTTGGGGTTACTCCTATTTAAAAGGTTTCTCAAGCAAACCCGTTTTGAAACAAATAAAAAGAATTAATTTCCCATTTCGGGAATATAAATGTATTCCTCTTATTTTTCTCCTTAACTTTTTATACAAAAAAAATTGCTGGCCCTCTTTTACTTTTCAGATCTTACACCTCTGTGGCAATCAAAAATCATTTCGATTAATTTAATTGATCGATTAAAATAATTGAATTGATCCATAAATTTAATTGGTGGAACCCACCACTTTTGATCTGGCCGTCGTGGTAGCATTAGTCGCATTCACAACGATATTGGCTACGTCAAAATTCTACTAGCTTTGTGAATGCGAAACTACACTACAAAGCTAGTCAATCTGGAACTGTCATATTATTGACAATACCAAAATATATAAAAAAGAAACATTTTGATTTGATAACTTTAACTTATCTTTTGTGTTTTCAAATTCAATAAAATCAAATTTAAGACACAATTTGAATGATTTATATTTGTATTTAAATATTGAACAATTTAATTCATTTTGAATTCGTGTTACTTTGCCGAGCAGCTGATTTTGAAACGTCAAAATCATTCTCCACTAACTCTGTAGCCGACTTTTTTGCACTACGTCGGAGGGGAAATTTCAGCTGCTTTTGTAGTTAGATTTAGCCAATCAAAATCCTTTGACTACGTAGCCACTAGCTTTGTGAATGCGACTATTGAAAGTGCTACCTATTGCACTTCGAATTCGAACATACTTTATCGTTGTTTCGGCTCATTACCAGGAGAAAGAAAATGTTATCTGATCTTGCGCAAACAAATATGCACTACTACTATTTGCAATTTTTTGAACAACAAACATTCTTAAAATAATCGCAAAAATCATTCATCACAATTGTTCTAAGTTATCTCTTGCGCACTAACTAACATCACTTTCATTGTTGCATTTAATGAAAATTAAACTCAAGAGGTAGCAGAACTAAAAATCCTACATACCCAAAAAAAAGTTAAATGCCACCTCATATGTGCAAGATTTATTTCCTGCACACCGAGTCCCAAAATTAACACAGAGAGTATGATAAAGCAAAATACTTATTCATATTGAATCGTATGGGGTATAACGTGCAGGTTTTTTACTATATACCGTACCCGTACTTCGTATCTGTGTAAGAGTTAAGCACTTAACTTACAGGTGATGAAATATTTAATAGAAAAAGACCATAGAGTGTACAAATTAAAGAGGGATGCTCATTTCTTAGCTGCGTTTTAGTTTATGGTATAGGCCCACTGGGATACCTTAATAAAGAAAACGCATTAAAAATCTACCTCCTGGGTAATGTGGGAAAGACTTATGCTTGTGTATCAGTTTATGTGTGAAAAATTAAAAAAGGGGCGAATTTTACTAATCTTGCACAGGGCGCAAGATTGCCTGTGGCCGGCCTCGTGTGCTGGTCGTGTTTTGATTTCGTCGTTTTATTTTTCTTAAATTGAAATTAAAATAAGTAATATAATTGTTCGGTTCGTCGTGTAAAAGTGCAACACGATTGCCGTTTCGCTTAGTTTCAAAAGAAGGTAATGAAACTTTGCTTGATTGGAAAGTTTGAAGTTGTTATGCACCAATGGTACGAAGCGACTGTACCAAACCGTTCACTTAGTATCGTCAATTGAGAATGAAGGAAGTTCAATTACTGGCGATTTGATTGAATCATGTTTATTAGAAGTTGATTGTGATACGTCCAATGTTTCACCTTACTGAATTTAGATTTGAATAAATACACGGTTTTTACTTGTTCACAGTTTTATTAAAAAGAAGGAATTATATAAGGCTATGTTTGGACAACCGCAAGGGTTTTTCTTAAAAAAAGCTTTGACACTTCATGAAATTTACTTTGTAGACAACTCAAAAAAACAATTTTTTAGAAAGTGTTTAGCGATGTTAAAAATTAAGTTAAACGAAGAAAAATTTAAATTAAAGGAAGTACATATCTGACATAAGTATATAAAAAAGGTTTATTAAAGTCTCAACAACACTACCGATTTATTTTTTTGTAAAAGTGTGGCATTTTGAAGGGTTGAGGGCAAGGATATTTCTCCTTCAATGTCGGCTTGTAAAAGAATAGGATCAAGAGTAGACTTTATTATTTTAAAAATCTGTATGTCATCAGCAAAAAAAAACAGGAAAATCAGAAAAGGGCCATATTAAACAGACTATAAGCTATTTCGAGAAATGTTAATGTTTAGAATGAAAATAGTCTTAGTAATATAACGTAATATAACAAGATTACGTGACAGTAGTCAAGCTTGTGGCCTTTGAACTGCTAAAAGTGTGATGATATAAACAATTTCAAGTCTTTAAATGTATAGCCAAGAGTTCGAATTAAATATGTTTGTATGCTTAATATGTGAAACAATTTTTACTTGGTTGATTTAGTGAAGTTTTTGATAAAGAACACAAAATAAATTTTAAATGCATAGTTATGAATATTGCAGGATGGCCCTGTTAGTGAATAAGTATACTGAGTATAAATATGTAAAATAAAATTGTATAAAAAGGAGAATCTGTGCTTTTGGAGTTCATTTATGATTGGACTGTAAAGTAAGCCAAAATATGTTATCACTGAATTTACCCCAGCTTTTACTCTGATTTTACTAATGGAATGCATTGAAATTTCAGCAGCTCTCTCTGTAATTTATGTAAAATATTCATTAAAATTATCACCTTGTAAAAAGTAAAAGAAATAAATATAAAAAAACTGTGTAACCTTTTACTCATTTTTCATTGCATTGCAAATTGTTTCTATAAATCTATAGGTATTATGCATATACATTCTACTTTTGAAAATTGAGGCCGTATAAAAAAATTCACTACGCTACAACGAATTATGTGGGAGTGTTATAACTTTTTTTCTGCCGACAACTTAACTTCACCATCGAAATGGAATGAAATGTTCTTCTTAGTACTTGGAATGTAAAACTATAGAATGATTTTAATATTTTTCAAGTGGCAGATACATTGTTTGTAACCTCAATTCAAACTACTATATCCTTTAGAAAAAAGGAAGTGTGTCACTTCCTTTTTGGAAGGGATATAGTAATTGGAAGAGAATAGAATACATAGAATAGAAAAAACTTTAAAAAATTCTCCAAAAATAAACCGATCAATATTAAAGTATCGGAAATCAATTGCATTTATTATCTCAATTAAAACTTTGGATATATTAACTTTTACCCTTTACATGTACATATGTGATATCTAATAGTGACGGAAGCTGCACTGGTTAATATCATGTTTAAATAAATAGTATCAACGTTCTTAATGTCAATTTTATGTAGAGAATCTTTGTTTTCAAGATCCTATTGTATTTCATTATTTATGTATTAACAAATTTTCATTGGTTTGTACTAATTACTCAACAAAGGCACACCAAACAACTTTTCCCACGATTGTCCTATGGCGTTGAGACAACTTTCAGCATTTTCTTTTGTTTCAAATGTGCACTTCCATAATTCAGACTTGTCTTGGGTTTCATCATGAAAATGTAAGATACAAACATTCCTTTCGGGGCGCTCCACTTCAACCAAGTTACTCATTAACTGGGTAACATCAATTTCAATACCAGATTCTGAAGTCGTTGAAAGCCATGAAAGATTTGATGTAGTAATAAAGAGCCGTGTGTCAGTGGTAAGGAGACCTGTTATTTCCAATCTTTGAATTTTATCATTCGATTTCAATTCGCAACAATTCAACAAGGAAAACATTTTAATCTGCTCTCCCTCCATACTTTTTGTTAGACGATGTAAAACTTTCTCTGGTATTTGATAGTTCAGCTCACATTGGTCAGGAAGAACATTTCCTAAAAAACGTTTTTAAAACCTTTTTTATTATTTAATTATAATAGGAATTCATTACTTGTAAAATAAAACAGAAGACTATCGGTCCGCAAGATATCTTGCAAGAGTAGAAGAAATCCGCCCCAATCACGCAATGTAAAACAGAGGCCCACTTTCCATGGCAGCAGTTGTATCGATTCTAGACGGTCTACTGTTACACTCACAACCGGCCGTAGCCATTTGCTTATGTTATTATTTTCTCGTCCAAATTCTTCCATTATATAACATTTTATAGTTGACATTACCACAATACCATTTGTTATTGTTCGAGAATTTTGATTATATATTTTTCCTTTAACAATCCACTTAAAGTGTTCAGATTGTTCTTCGAATTTTGTTTGGTAAAAATAAAATTTGAGCCGATGATCGACATCGCTGAAGTCAATGTAGTTAAAGTTATATTTCTCAGGTTGCATAGCTAAACATTCAGATTCGCTAGCCCGCACTGTGCTGCGCGACATTAAAACGTTTGTTGATTGTAGTAAGCCTGGAAGAAAAATATATTTGATTAATAATATTCTATTAAAATTTACGTACATATAATACAAATATGTAGGTAGCTATACATTTTGGGGCGACTTTCCATTACCGCAGCACGAATTTACTTCTGATTTTTTTTTACAGTTAGGTAGCGTTCTCAATAGAATATGTTTTAAATATTAGGACGAGGAAACAACTTTAAGTCATAAAAAAAAAAATTTTCTTTTTCGGACTTAACCCTACTTTTTTTGTATTGCATTTTTTGAGCCTAAAACAAGTTTTTTTTTAATTGATAGCACGGCGCGGCGGCGTACTAACAGCTAGGTATGCAACCCCCCTGCTTGGTATCACTATAGGATTTGGAGTGGGTGCGAGTTTGGGTATATGCAAAGTACTTTTTTATTTGAGCACTAAAATAAAAGAAATCACCAAGAAAAAAACAAGTATGGCAACACTGAACAAACAAAATCAACCATTTTTCTGTGTTTTGTATGTAAAAAGTGAACTTTAAAAATTAATTAAAAATAGAAATAAATGTTTCCTTGCTCTAAAATTGCTATAGTTATTATTTATTTGCACATATCTATCGAATAAAAAAAACCGCGAGTCGAAATTCGTGCTGCGGTAATGGAAAGTTTTTGTTCATTTTAATTTAAGTTTTAAAATTTTACAAATTAATATTTGTATGTATTTTTAATACAATATTGTTTTCGAAGTCAAAAATACTTAATATCCAAAAAACGGAATCAATATTAAATTGCGGGAATAGTTATCTGCATATGTTATGTAGATCTACGTTCCACCGTAAGCGCACCCGTGGCAGCGTGGACAATTATCTGTGTTGTGTTGTTTTTTGTAAAATTGATATAAAAGATCATGAATTAATTAATCACCTTCTTTTTAATTTATAATCAAAAATAAAACAAAGAAACTAACGGCGCCTCGTGAGTAAAAACAAGAAATAGCTCATTTATAACAGAAAAGTTTTTTGAGCGCAGTGCAGTGCACATTAATTTAAATTTAAAAAAAAAAACAGAGAGTCTCCCTTGTGCTCCCTTCCTCTCTGTTCCACCTTCGCTCACTATTTTTTTCTCATAGCCGCTGCACGTATTGCTTGTTAAGTACATAACATTCAGTGCGGCAATAGAATATGCGAAATAATTACTTGATATATTGCGGTTAATGGCTGAAACACAAACACGCTTCAGCTTCGGCTTCGCCTGACGTTTACTAGTTTAGCCATAAGAATTCAATGCATGCTATTAAAATGAAGCTTTGACCTCACCTTTTGTTTGACAATCGTAAGGAAAAGAACGTAATGTGACTCCAATAGGAAGCTCTAGTTCAAATTTGCTGAACATTTGCTTTGTCTGACAGCTCAAAAGCTATATAAAAATCAACAAACAAAATACATACATTTGCTTTTGGATGGATTCCAATGGGTTATTAGAAAAAGTTAAAAGGTAAGTTATTGAAATATAAATAGAATATGTATACATTTTTTTCTTGAAAACTTTTTATTCTTGTAGAACACGAAATGAGTTTCTAAGAAATCCTCATAGATTAAGCTCCCGGACCCACCGACGTCTCTCAGTCTGTGCTTCTTCTTGCTTCATGAGCTGAACATACCCACGATAGGCTATGCAAGCTACTTTCAAAATTCATATTTTTTACTGCACGAAAAATCAAAACAAACTTATGAGAAAAAATAACAGCTCTAATGACAAAAGTGTCGTAACGTAGTGAAGCCGAAGCTGAAGCGTGTTTGCGTTTCATCCATAATTTTTTTTTGTGGTTCAGGAGCGGATCAATTTTAATTTACAATTAAGGCATAACACTAATGGTCAATTGCGACTGAGAAGTTTTAATGCCCAAATTAAATCTACTGCATAGTAAACTGTCTTATTTTTTTGTTGTTATGGCTGGTATGTTTTGTGTTTAGTATAGTAACATTCGTGGGCTTTTGAAAAATGTCCATGCTGCATTCGTTCATACTGTTTTGAACAGCCAGTTGTTTTGGCACTAAGCGAAACTCATGTTGGTGAAACCACCGATCACTCGGAGTTTAACCTTAATGGTTATAGCTTAGTGCCTTTATTCTTTTCTCAGCACAATATGGTCAGTGTACCAACAAAAATTTTAATTGTATGTGGTTGAAATTCACCGTCCAAACGCGCATCATTTGCACGTGTTTAATTAATCGTAGCCCAAGCTTGGATAGCAATTCGACGTCCAACGAATTCGATGCGCCGCCGTCCGACTCTGTCCAGAGAATTGTATCCCATTTTCCGCACAGTGAGATGGTTTTTAAATTAAATTAAATTAGGGGGCGCAACAGTCCGTTGAAAACTAGGGCCTGTTGACTTACAACCCTCAACCATTCCTATGTGCGGGTACTGTTGTCAGGGATGGAGGGGACTTTTCATGACAAGAATTACTCTTGTAGGATTTGTCAATTCCTCGCAAGAGGCAGTACCTGTGAAAAAAAAACTTTAGATCGCATAGGCAAGGATCTAACCCAAGACTGTGGCATGACAGTCCAACGCACTAACCATCATGTCACCGGTGGTACTACAATCGATCTTACGGGCTATTTTAATGTACACAATTCTTCGTGGCTGCGCTATTTTGGCCAGACAACACGCAAAGGAAGGTATGTCAAGATTTTTGATAAGTTAAACCACCTGACTCAGTTAGTTGACAAGTGAATTTGGATTCCTGACGTTGCAGGTCAATCCGCCAACAATCTTGACTTGTTTCTTACCTCTGTCCTAATAAAGTTAAAGTGAAAACACCTACAAGAACCGTATGGCAAACAGAGAAGGCCTGCTGCAACGGTCTTAATGACTTCTTTAAGAACTTACGCTGGTCACTATAAATTCTCGATACTGACGTGGATTTCAGCACAGATATGGTTACAAACATAGTTTTCTGTGGAATGTGAAATTTTATCCCGAATAGGGTAAAATTTATCAAACCTTAAATAAACCCATGGATATAAACTTCCAGAATAAGTTCACACAAGCTAGAAAGACTTGTAACAGACAAACTCGACGCATTAAATGTTAGCATAACCAGAAATTATGGCAACAAATACTACAATGTCATAAAGGTAGTAAAAATGTCTGGTCAATTGTAAAAAATGTGCGCTCGCTTCAAATGACACTCTTTTTGTAAGCTCGATAAATAAAGTCAATTTTCTTGCAGCGCAGTTTGCTGTTAATTCGATGCTACCAATGAGCGAAATGACTCCTACTGTACCCGAAAGCGTAAATTAATGTATGGGACGAATTTTCTTTTGCAGTTTGTTCAGTTGCTAGAGTACTTAAAGATCTTGACATTCACAAATCCAATTTCCCGGAGAGTATTCCCCATATTTTTCTGAAGAGGTGTTCTTCATAGGTCTCTTTCCGAGTGAATGGAAAACAGGGGTGGAATCGCGTAAGGTGATTGTTGATTGTTGACCATCAAAATTGATGATTTTGCTCCACGTAAGGTGATCATACAATTGAATATCACTTTTTTCCTATGGTTTGTTAGTTGCAGCTATTTAATTGTCACTTTCATATATTTTGATTATTTTTTTGTGAGAAAGATAATTTGTGTGAACTTCAGCTCCACTATAAATTTAAAATTTAGTGGAAAAAGTGAAAATATATGAAAGTTAAAATAAATAAAAGTGAACAGTTATACTTCAATGCAAATTTTGTATCAGATCACCAGAAAGAGAAATGACTACAATAAAAGTTCAATTGCTGAGAATCAACTTAGGGAAGCAAATATTTTCGAACTTTCTAGCCCAATGTAACTTTTAAAATTTCTATGAATATTTATAAATAAGTTATTTACAACATATTTTATGTATCTATACGTATGCATTATTTATTTTCGATTCATGAAAAAATTTGTATTGAACAACGAAACGTTTGTGTATGTTTTGCGGTTGCTCGATTTACAATCAGGAATAATATATACATACATATATTCCACCTATGCTTCAACTGGCTGCCACTTTAAATCTTCTTCGGGCTGGTGGTTTTCAACGAAAAGTTGGGGCTGATTGTGTTGCACCGGCTCTATGCCGAAAATTGAGCACTTCGATTGAACAAAAGAATATTTTTTGCAAACATATAACAAACATTTGTTTTGAATTATAACTATTATTGAGTATAGTTATAGGTATACTTACACTTTTACAGAAACAAAACTTTGCAAATTGAAAATTCAACACAATAAACACAACAGCTGATCGAAATGACATTTATACTTGTTGTAATTTGTACCAGGTGTCTCAAACTTAGGTAAGTGCTGCCAGCAAATAGTAAAGTTTTAGCGATCACTTTACACAGAACAAAGAGAAGGTGATGATCAAAATTGACTATCAAAACAGTGACAATCAACTATCGCCTTACGCCATTCACCCCAGCATGTCCCTAAAAAAAGCCGAATCCTCCTCCTCTCTAAATATCTCTCAATAGCACTTACGTCCCTTCTTTACAAGGTCCTGGAAACGTTGATTGATTTTTAGCTTAAGAAATATCTTGAAGAACGACCGGCAGTGTGCTTTTCGTAGCAATAAATCAACTGGTGATCTCATGGTTTATCTCGACGAACAGTGGAACACTTTTAACATTGTTTTGGAAAAAATAAGATTATTGCACTTGGCAATTGACAGAGTTCGGCATCAAGGTCTCCTTATTTTTATAACTTTTCTTTTGTCTGAAACCCGCTAAACTGTTTCGCTGATGACAGTTCCCTCAGCTTTTCAAATTCGATTGTAGATACTCATCCTCCTTCTACAGATGTGGACTTCCAACGACAGCATATAATAAGCTCAATAAATTCCGATCGTGACAGTATTGTCCAACGCGGAATCAAAAACCGTGTAGAATTTGGTATTTGTATCACAAACATTTGTTGTGGAGTGATCACAATAATAAGCCACTTAGCACAGTACTTCACAGTGAGTACCATCCTATCCTTACTTTCCCCTTCTTCCACAGTTGCACAGAATAGTTTATGTATCAATTACAATTGGAATTGGTTCATATGCTAATCTGTGTTTCAACAGATTATTTTAATTGAATTTACTGTTTTGCATCACAGGGTCGGATCGGTTCTCGTCACTGCTAAGGCATAACACTAACAGTGAAGGGTATTGATAATTATTCTGTGTTTCAATTCAGTGAATTTATTTTCTCATCTTTATCTGGATTGCTTTTAGACATTTTTTTATTTTGCTATGACTGGACAATTCAGAGTAGATTATTGTAATATTCGTGGGCTAAGGGCAAATTTTTTGTTGGCATACCGCCATACTGTTTTATACAGACCAACTGTTTGTAACGAGTTTATTCTCTGTTGAGGTCATTGCTGGCACACAAAATATCCCTCGCTAGCTCAGGAGTGGATCCTTTGACCTCCTCGTTATCAAAAAAAATATGCCAGGCTTTGCATCTAGCTGTCAATGATGCGCGAGATAATCTTTACCCACCCTACCTGGTTGTTTCCTCGCTAAACAACCCCTTCAAAAAACAACGTTCCTCTTCCTCCGCCCTTCTACCTCGGTTTCCTCATCACCTCATCTTCCCCTTTCTAATTAAAAATCTAGAGATTCATAATTTTTTTTCTAAGGTATGACAAATTTTATTACCAATTTCATTTTTATAAAAAAAAATATCTCACATTGAAATTAACTTTTAAAAAAATCAAAATTTGAAAGTAAAAAAAATTTTAGTAAAATTGAAAGCTGAAGTAAAAAAAATGTAGGGTATATATATTTATAGACTAGCACTATTATATCCTACGGAAGTAATGGGCAATATTTATATTTAAAATTGTCTCAATACGACTAGTTAACAAAAATATCACTCACCCCAAAATATCGATGTAGTGGCCACTCCCTCGATGAATCGTGGATCGATGTGGCGATCTTTAGTACGCCTTATTTTTTTGTATTTTTATTTGAAATAATATATAAATATTACCACTTTATCCAAAAGAAATATAATTCGCACTAAGGTAAATCTACACTTATATATATATATATGTATATGAATATATATATATATGTATAAGGTAGGTATGTATATACACCACTTTCTTATTTTATCAAAATTACTTTTTTCAATTTGAATGTTAAATATAAAAAAAAAACGTTAAGTTATCACTGTACAAAAAATTTAAATTGAACAATAAAAGATTGAAGTTGTTTAAATTTTTGAATTTAAAAAAAAAAGTAAAAAAAAGGCACTTTTATAATTGTATATATGTATGTATGTATGATGACTATTAGGTTTTTCTTTGTTTGGCGGTTAATTGGCGAGACGATTTCAGGGGTTTTTTGGGATTTCCCGCACGTAAATTTCCTGTTTCTGTTTCCTTTAAAAACACAAATTTGAGGCCGTCAAAAGAAAATTTTTTTAACGGCCTAAATGCACAAAAAAATATGCTTTTTATTATCTATTTTCACTTGAATTTTATTTAATTGAAGCTTACCTTAGTAACCAATTTGTAGACGTATGTATATATATATATATGTATATACATATAAAAAATAAAATTTGATCTTTAACTATCTTTATTTTAAGGTTGATATTATAGGTACGTACATCCTATCTCGATGTGACCAAAATCAGCGCTGGCGGATATGTCTTAATAAAAAAACTATTAAAAAAAAAACTGATTTATAACATATTTGCCTTATTGAAAACCTACTTACGAATTGAGATTATTCTCGAACTAGGTTCCTTGAGCGGTCGTTTGGCGGTATCTTCTTCAAATTCTTCTGGGCTTCTTTATTCGAGGGTGGATAATTTGAAAAGAAGGTACTTGCCGACGGCATTTGCTCAAGAACCCTAGCTCTACCTATCTCACTAACACTACCTAACCAGGATTTTCCAGCCTTTGTCTCGTTTCACACCCACTAGATTACGCATTATTACATTAATGTTATAACGCAATTAATCTTTTTATGTGGGTGTGAACATTGGTGGGTGTGATTTACGCACTTGTTGCAAACGTCTTTTGGATGCGAATCGGATTCATAAATGTCATGACACCGATCGCATCCTAATTGTTTCACGCAACAGAGGTGAGTTTCTCCACCTTCGCAACATTCCCTCTAAACATTCTCACCCTACGGTAACTTGCTGACAATCACTCAATTTGTGATTCGTGTGTCAGCCATGATACTTTCTGACCAGAAGGAGAAGTTTTGTCACTCAGCTTATCCCTGTAGAGGGGGAGCGAGTTAGCATTGCTGTACTATTTCGTTAGAAGTATAAACAACTGCACTAGCAGTTGAGTCGTCGTCGGTCTTGTCCTAGTTGGTGGTGTTTTTTTTTTCGTTTGTTTTGTTTACTTTTATTTTGATATTCTTCTATTTGCATGTAATAAAAATAATAATTTTTAATTGTCTAAACACAGACCATTCGGTTACAGGGCTTCGCGTTTTCCATATAAAACTTATATGGAATATGCGAACTGAACCCGCCGTTCTTTTTCGCGCGGCCGGGTAGTGCATTGTGACAGGTGATTGAAGTGAAATTCAAAATTGCCGGAATAAGTTCGGCTTAGGCGAAGCTTTTTTATTCTAAGTGTTTTTTTTGTGATAAAAAGCCTTTGTCAAGGAAAAAAATCCAAAATAAATAAATAGTGTGAACAAAATAAAAAAGTGTTAACGGTAAAAAAATCAGGAATTCGCAATTTGCTTGTCGGTTGTTTTTAATATTGTGCGACGAAGACAACCATACTAGCCGCGAGTGAGATGCCCAAAAAAAAACATCCGCTACATTAAGGAAACATAAACATATTGCTAAAATAAAAAAAAACAGAGGTCGTTCACCTCAAACATATGTTGCTATTCGTGGCAAAAAAAATCTTGTTGTTAATCGCGATGCTTTTTGTTTTGCCGACGGGGTTTTAAAATTAAAATTTTCTTCGGTGTTTCTTAATAAAAAAGATCGTGTTAAAGTTATTTAACTTTTAAATTGGTTCGGATTAATTTTTTAAAAGGTTAGAGCTTTTTTGTGTATCAGCTGCTGTGTTAAACGTGGGGCGCGAACCCACTTATCAAAACAATAGGATGACGTCAGATAAGTTAAAAAAATTTGTATTTATTTTTTTGAAACGATACTTTGTGTTCTTTTTTTTTTCTTTTTGCTTCAGTTGTCCGGTTATTGACGAATGTCTTTGGCATGGAAAATGCCTAGAGTTTTACCAGATCGGGATTCTAGCTCATACATGCAGTTGCCCACCACCTTTTTTACACGGGATTTTAAAAATTTCGGAAGCAATTTGGCATTGATTCCTTGAGCGAAATTACTCTGGGCGAAGTTCCTATGGAATACCTCTTGACCTTCACGGTAAGTGACATTTTTAGATCTTTTATTATAAGTGTTTCTCGACTTAACGTATGCCCTGTCCAAATTCTCCGACAACGTCTGTCTTGCGAGTGTCAAATTAAGTGTGCGCGGTTTGACCAACATTTCGGGATCGTGCAATGCGTTTAGTTTTCTTAGTAAAGCATAAGTTGAACCGTGGTTTATCATGTTTTGTCCAAACATGGCGAAATATGGTTGACAATTTAGCGAGTCGTGCATATCGGATCGCAACGCACATGCTATACTGGATAAATGAAGGTCCCAGTCATTTTGCTGCTTTGAAATTAAAATTCTCAACTTGCTAAGAAAACTGCGATTGACCCGCTCCGAAATGTTGGCTTGAGGCGAATATACTGCCGTTCGCACATGCTTAACGCCGTAGTTATCCAAAAAGATTTTGAAATCTTTGGACACAAATTGACGACCGTTGTCGGAGTGGATTTGTTCAGGGGTCCCGAAAGTATGGAAAATCTCTGATTCAAGATATTGAATCACACGGTTTGACGTAGCTTTTGGTAAGGCTTTGAAAAACATGAACTTTGTAAAATGGTCAACCACAATGAAAACGTAAATGTTTCCTCGCTTTGTACGCGGATACGGGCCAAGGAAATCAACGTAGAGTCGTTGCATGGGCCTTTCTGTTTTTGTTTGGTTGACTATCGGTGGGCGAAGAATTTTGTTTGGCGCCTTAACCATTTTACAAATTTCACAGTTTTTCACGTAAGTCTTAATGTCGTTAATCATTTTTGGCCAGTAATATCTGGATCGTACGCGGACATACGTCTTGTCAAAACCACTATGGCAACTTAGTTTGGTATTGTGACACATTTCGATACACTTTTGTGTTAGACTATCGGGAAGCCATAAGCGCCAAAGGGAATCTTCTTCGTCTACGCTTCCGGTTCTGAATCTAACTCTTCGGTAAATATATTTTTCGGAAACGACAAGGTCTGGGAGATTTGCTTGGTTTTGGACAATGTTCTCTCTCAAGCGAGTATATTGTTCCGAATCAAACTCAGTTGAATTTAAATCGATATCATCGCATATCGTTATCGAAGAACCTCCACAAATCGCATTATCTGCATCAATATCACCTGTCGCGATTTCCTCCATGTTCATCCTCGACAGACAATCTGGTACTACGTTCAAGGATCCTTTTCGATGTTCAATCGAGAAGTCGTACCCTTGGAGTTCTAGGCTCCATCTGGCTAGTCTCCCTGATAGCTCCTTCATTGACATAAGCCATTTAAGGCTCGAATGGTCCGTAATGATTGTAAAGGGCAATCCGTCGACGTAAGGCCGAAATTTTCGCACGCTTAGCACGGCTGCGAGGCATTCTTGTTCTGTGACCGTATAATTTTTCTGCGATTTGTTGAGTTTCTTCGACATAAATGCAATAGGCTTCTCATTACCGTTCTCATCCACTTGGAAGAGAACACCGCCTACTCCTTCAGACGAGGCATCGCATTGAATGACAAAAGGTTTTGAAAAGTTAGGTTCAGCTAATACTGGAGCTGAAGAAAGGGCTGATTTAAGTCTCTCAAAAGCTCTCAGTGCTTCGGGGGTGAATTCGAATTTAGCCTTCTTTTGAAGGCAGTTGGTTAAAGGAGCAGCTACGTCGGCATAGTTACGAATAAATCTCCTGTACCAACCTGTCATCCCTAGAAACCTTCTTACTTGCCTAACGGTGGTTGGAATCGGAAAATCAACCATTGCTTCTATTTTATCCGGATTGGTTTTCAGGTTTCCCTGGCCTACAATAAAACCTAGGAATTTTATTTCCTTCATGCAGAATTTGCTTTTCTCGAGATTAATTGTTAAATTTGCTCGACGAAGGCAGGCTGCCACTTCTTTAAGGATTCGTAAATGTGACTCGAAATCCGAAGTGCAAATCAGTAAGTCATCTAAATAGACAAACACGTTATCTCGAAGATGGCTAGGAATAACTTGATCCATTACTCTACACAGCGTTTGTCCAGCGTTACTCAAACCAAATGGCATTACCTTAAACTGATAGAGTGGTCTACCAGGTACAGTGAAGGCTGTTTTCTCTCGTGATTTTTCGTGCAAAGGAATTTGCCAATACGCGTCCTTTAAGTCTATCCCCGAGATAAAGTGAGTGTCCTTTATCCGACTTAAAAGACCTTCAACATGAGGCAACGGATACGCATCTTTAACCGTGACCGAGTTGACTTTTCGAAAGTCTAAACAAAGACGGACTTTACCTGGTTTTCTCACCAGCACAACGGGACAACTCCATGGAGAATTACTGACTTCTATAACTCCCAGCTCCAACATGCGATCTAACTCTTTATAGACCTCGCCTTGACGAACCGGAGATAACGGGTAATGCCTAGATTTTATCGGGGTGGCGTTTCCTGTATCGACGATGTGACAACCGAGGTCCGTTTTCCCTAATCCAAGGACAACAAAATTTGGAAACTGTCTTTTAACACTTTCTAATTGAAAAGACTCTTCAGATGAAAGTTTCAATAATTCAGTGTCATCTTTAAAATCTTCTTCTTTATCAAAATCTATTTTTAACTCACTTATTTGAGGTAACAATTGGAAGCTACGCCAAAAATTCATGCCAAGATATACTTTTTGTGTCAAGTTTGGTATGATATAAAATGTAATTTTTTTCGAAATGCCATTATATTTTGTGTCTATCTCGCAATATCCAACTATATCGTGAGATTGACCATCAGCCGTACGTACTATATTTTTGTAGGGTAGTATTTCAACCCCTAGTTTTCGGACTAACTCCCAACACCCGTCACCTAAGACTGAAATAGATGCTCCACTATCAAGCAGTCCAAACACTGACTCATTATTCAAAAAAATATTGGCATACATACGACCATCCGTATCCGAAGATATTATCGTTTCGATTATTTGTTTTCGAAACCTTTTTCGATTTCGAAAACGACAACGAGCTTTTTGAATTTTTAAACTGGTTTTTCTATTGTTATTGCCGAAAATTCGAGATCGAACTTTTTCGTAATTAAGTTTTCGCTCGTGAAGAGACTTAAGATTGTGTGATTCTATCGGATGAAACTGATCAACATCAACGTTGGACTTTTCCCTTTTTAAAATTCGTTTTGGGATTGAACTGTTATCAGCTTCATCGGAGGAATGCGTTAGGTTTTTAGTTCTTAGTTTTGAGAGTGGTTCGTCAGATTCCTTGAGGAACGAACCTCCCCACTCCTCGTTTCGTCCCTCGGGAAGTTTCCCGCTTGATGTTTACCACATTGAACCGTGGTGACACCCTTAGCACCACAAAGGAAACAAAATAAATTTCTGATTGCCGATGGGCAAAAGTGATAGGCATGTCCCTTCTGATCACAATTCCAACATATATAATTTGCGGTTGAAACTGGCTTTCTGGTAGAATACATGGCTGCGACTTCCAATTCTGTATCGGAAGTATCGTTTTCGACCGCGATCTCACTAACGTTTCGATGACCGACGGCTCTTTTATTCAAAAATCGTTCAGCCTCGCGAGCTTTTTGTCGAAGCTGCTCTAAGTTCTTCACCTCAGCCGACAACAAAATCTCTCCTAGCTTCTCCTTAGTATTACCCCTAATGATTTCAATCAACTTTTTATCGCTAAATGGTTCTTTTAGACGATCGTTTAAGCTTGAAATCGAAACATAAAAATCATCAAAAGATTCTTTCGGTCCCTGCTTTCGACACATGAGTCTCATATAAATATCAATTTCTGACTCCAATTTGCCGAATTCCTTTTTGATTGCTTCCTTTATTAAAGATAAGTCCGCGTTCGGATTTTTCTTCACAAAACGCCAAAACCACTTATTTGCCCTACCGTCAAGCAAAATATGGAAGTTTGCTGCGATTTGTTCTTCGCTATAAGGTGAACATGACTGCATTCTTCCTATCTTCAAAAGAAAGTCAGATACATTTTCGGAACCATCATATTTGATGTTCCAACGATCCAATCTACATGGACCTGAAGCACTGAAGGTAGTGGAAGCACTTGAGCTTCTTGGCGGAATAGCTTGGGTCATGGAAGAGCTATGTCTTTCGACTTGAGGAGGGTTGATTGTTTGTTGCGAAGGCAAACGCAAATCTTCCAATTTTTGCAGCACATTTCCCATAAAAATGTCCATTTGCTGGAAAATCCTAACTTGGTTCTGAACCATGCTTCTCTCTATTCTAGCAAGTAAATCTTCCTTTCGACCAACATCATTATCAGCGCGATCTGCTGGCTCTCTATCACCGCCCTCAACTATATAGCTTGGGTCATTTTCCACACCTTGGGGATCTTCTTGATCCGCCATATTGGATGTTGAATTGGAAATAACTGATTCTAATTCTTCTGAAAAACTAAAAGAATGGTCCAAGTTAAACCTATCTACCGTGTTACGAAACCTTTGGAAAAATTCTTCAAATGTTGCTTCGTTGTGAGCGTTTATAATTTCTATGTCGTCGTAAATAGAAACTCGGCGACTCCTGCTCATACTTGGTTCGAGTGAACCAACCTACTAATTTCTATCACCTGTCCGTAAGCTTCAAAAGACAAATTTCGATAGGAAAACAAAAAAATTATTTTCTGTACCACTAAAAAAAATTGGAATTTGCCAATTTGAAAAACCAAAACCAAAGCTTGAAGAACAAAACCAAAAAAAAAAACAAAATCAAATAATATATACAATTTTAAAACTGCAATTCAACATTAGGTTAAAAAAAATGTAATAAAAAAAATGTTTTAATAAAATAAAAGAGAATGTTTGCAAAACAAACTGTTAAAAAAAATATAATTCAATAAAAAAAATGTATAAAGAAAATAAAAAGCGTATAAATGTCTAATTGAAACTGTATTTCATAAAATCGTATTTTTAAAAAAAATAATCGGAGTATTGAAATCCTTAGTATCTCAAAGAAAAATTAGTTTGAGTTGTAAATTTTCAAAAAAGTCAAAAAGGGAAGACGAGGTTTGAATCCGGAAACGAGATACAATTACCGAGGATTGAAAAGGAACGTCATTTGAGTCGACAAAAATATGTGTATGTATATAAATAAAATAAAATAAACTAGTGTTTGCTATTGTTTTTTTTTTTTTTATGAAGATTAATATATCGTCTTCTAAGTTTCCAGGACACTACATGACGAGCATCATCAATGAGGACTCTGGAGATTCTCAGAAAACTAAAAATTGAAAATTTGAAATGTTTAAAGGACCATCCAAGACACCGCTAGCATCAAGGGATCTCTTTAATTTGTGGTTGTATAGAAAAGGGCATACCATATCCACCTGCAATTTGGGTATCTTTTCTTCAGACGCCCAAAGACTAGGCTTTTATGATTCCTTTGTACAAATAAATACTTTTATATCAATTTCAACCTCTTTGTTGCAACGCGGTACCGGGTAACTGACCTTAGTAACCGGGACTCACAAAGATGTTGAAATCAAATTTTGTTAAGTGAAAGAAATATATAAAAATATAAAAATATAAAAAAATAAAAAAAATTAAAAATGTTTTGACAAAAAAAAATTAATTTTCGACTCATAAATCAAAACTAAAAATTGTTAGTCTCACCATCTTCCGATAGTGAAACCGACACGTTGGGCGCCATTTTTGTAACGAGTTTATTCTCTGTTGAGGTCATTGCTGGCACACAAAATATCCCTCGCTAGCTCAGGAGTGGATCCTTTGACCTCCTCGTTATCAAAAAAAATATGCCAGGCTTTGCATCTAGCTGTCAATGATGCGCGAGATAATCTTTACCCACCCTACCTGGTTGTTTCCTCGCTAAACAACCCCTTCAAAAAACAACGTTCCTCTTCCTCCGCCCTTCTACCTCGGTTTCCTCATCACCTCATCTTCCCCTTTCTAATTAAAAATCTAGAGATTCATAATTTTTTTTCTAAGGTATGACAAATTTTATTACCAATTTCATTTTTATAAAAAAAAATATCTCACATTGAAATTAACTTTTAAAAAAATCAAAATTTGAAAGTAAAAAAAATTTTAGTAAAATTGAAAGCTGAAGTAAAAAAAATGTAGGGTATATATATTTATAGACTAGCACTATTATATCCTACGGAAGTAATGGGCAATATTTATATTTAAAATTGTCTCAATACGACTAGTTAACAAAAATATCACTCACCCCAAAATATCGATGTAGTGGCCACTCCCTCGATGAATCGTGGATCGATGTGGCGATCTTTAGTACGCCTTATTTTTTTGTATTTTTATTTGAAATAATATATAAATATTACCACTTTATCCAAAAGAAATATAATTCGCACTAAGGTAAATCTACACTTATATATATATATATGTATATGAATATATATATATATGTATAAGGTAGGTATGTATATACACCACTTTCTTATTTTATCAAAATTACTTTTTTCAATTTGAATGTTAAATATAAAAAAAAAACGTTAAGTTATCACTGTACAAAAAATTTAAATTGAACAATAAAAGATTGAAGTTGTTTAAATTTTTGAATTTAAAAAAAAAAGTAAAAAAAAGGCACTTTTATAATTGTATATATGTATGTATGTATGATGACTATTAGGTTTTTCTTTGTTTGGCGGTTAATTGGCGAGACGATTTCAGGGGTTTTTTGGGATTTCCCGCACGTAAATTTCCTGTTTCTGTTTCCTTTAAAAACACAAATTTGAGGCCGTCAAAAGAAAATTTTTTTAACGGCCTAAATGCACAAAAAAATATGCTTTTTATTATCTATTTTCACTTGAATTTTATTTAATTGAAGCTTACCTTAGTAACCAATTTGTAGACGTATGTATATATATATATATGTATATACATATAAAAAATAAAATTTGATCTTTAACTATCTTTATTTTAAGGTTGATATTATAGGTACGTACATCCTATCTCGATGTGACCAAAATCAGCGCTGGCGGATATGTCTTAATAAAAAAACTATTAAAAAAAAAACTGATTTATAACATATTTGCCTTATTGAAAACCTACTTACGAATTGAGATTATTCTCGAACTAGGTTCCTTGAGCGGTCGTTTGGCGGTATCTTCTTCAAATTCTTCTGGGCTTCTTTATTCGAGGGTGGATAATTTGAAAAGAAGGTACTTGCCGACGGCATTTGCTCAAGAACCCTAGCTCTACCTATCTCACTAACACTACCTAACCAGGATTTTCCAGCCTTTGTCTCGTTTCACACCCACTAGATTACGCATTATTACATTAATGTTATAACGCAATTAATCTTTTTATGTGGGTGTGAACATTGGTGGGTGTGATTTACGCACTTGTTGCAAACGTCTTTTGGATGCGAATCGGATTCATAAATGTCATGACACCGATCGCATCCTAATTGTTTCACGCAACAGAGGTGAGTTTCTCCACCTTCGCAACATTCCCTCTAAACATTCTCACCCTACGGTAACTTGCTGACAATCACTCAATTTGTGATTCGTGTGTCAGCCATGATACTTTCTGACCAGAAGGAGAAGTTTTGTCACTCAGCTTATCCCTGTAGAGGGGGAGCGAGTTAGCATTGCTGTACTATTTCGTTAGAAGTATAAACAACTGCACTAGCAGTTGAGTCGTCGTCGGTCTTGTCCTAGTTGGTGGTGTTTTTTTTTTCGTTTGTTTTGTTTACTTTTATTTTGATATTCTTCTATTTGCATGTAATAAAAATAATAATTTTTAATTGTCTAAACACAGACCATTCGGTTACAGGGCTTCGCGTTTTCCATATAAAACTTATATGGAATATGCGAACTGAACCCGCCGTTCTTTTTCGCGCGGCCGGGTAGTGCATTGTGACAGGTGATTGAAGTGAAATTCAAAATTGCCGGAATAAGTTCGGCTTAGGCGAAGCTTTTTTATTCTAAGTGTTTTTTTTGTGATAAAAAGCCTTTGTCAAGGAAAAAAATCCAAAATAAATAAATAGTGTGAACAAAATAAAAAAGTGTTAACGGTAAAAAAATCAGGAATTCGCAATTTGCTTGTCGGTTGTTTTTAATATTGTGCGACGAAGACAACCATACTAGCCGCGAGTGAGATGCCCAAAAAAAAACATCCGCTACATTAAGGAAACATAAACATATTGCTAAAATAAAAAAAAACAGAGGTCGTTCACCTCAAACATATGTTGCTATTCGTGGCAAAAAAAATCTTGTTGTTAATCGCGATGCTTTTTGTTTTGCCGACGGGGTTTTAAAATTAAAATTTTCTTCGGTGTTTCTTAATAAAAAAGATCGTGTTAAAGTTATTTAACTTTTAAATTGGTTCGGATTAATTTTTTAAAAGGTTAGAGCTTTTTTGTGTATCAGCTGCTGTGTTAAACGTGGGGCGCGAACCCACTTATCAAAACAATAGGATGACGTCAGATAAGTTAAAAAAATTTGTATTTATTTTTTTGAAACGATACTTTGTGTTCTTTTTTTTTTCTTTTTGCTTCAGTTGTCCGGTTATTGACGAATGTCTTTGGCATGGAAAATGCCTAGAGTTTTACCAGATCGGGATTCTAGCTCATACATGCAGTTGCCCACCACCTTTTTTACACGGGATTTTAAAAATTTCGGAAGCAATTTGGCATTGATTCCTTGAGCGAAATTACTCTGGGCGAAGTTCCTATGGAATACCTCTTGACCTTCACGGTAAGTGACATTTTTAGATCTTTTATTATAAGTGTTTCTCGACTTAACGTATGCCCTGTCCAAATTCTCCGACAACGTCTGTCTTGCGAGTGTCAAATTAAGTGTGCGCGGTTTGACCAACATTTCGGGATCGTGCAATGCGTTTAGTTTTCTTAGTAAAGCATAAGTTGAACCGTGGTTTATCATGTTTTGTCCAAACATGGCGAAATATGGTTGACAATTTAGCGAGTCGTGCATATCGGATCGCAACGCACATGCTATACTGGATAAATGAAGGTCCCAGTCATTTTGCTGCTTTGAAATTAAAATTCTCAACTTGCTAAGAAAACTGCGATTGACCCGCTCCGAAATGTTGGCTTGAGGCGAATATACTGCCGTTCGCACATGCTTAACGCCGTAGTTATCCAAAAAGATTTTGAAATCTTTGGACACAAATTGACGACCGTTGTCGGAGTGGATTTGTTCAGGGGTCCCGAAAGTATGGAAAATCTCTGATTCAAGATATTGAATCACACGGTTTGACGTAGCTTTTGGTAAGGCTTTGAAAAACATGAACTTTGTAAAATGGTCAACCACAATGAAAACGTAAATGTTTCCTCGCTTTGTACGCGGATACGGGCCAAGGAAATCAACGTAGAGTCGTTGCATGGGCCTTTCTGTTTTTGTTTGGTTGACTATCGGTGGGCGAAGAATTTTGTTTGGCGCCTTAACCATTTTACAAATTTCACAGTTTTTCACGTAAGTCTTAATGTCGTTAATCATTTTTGGCCAGTAATATCTGGATCGTACGCGGACATACGTCTTGTCAAAACCACTATGGCAACTTAGTTTGGTATTGTGACACATTTCGATACACTTTTGTGTTAGACTATCGGGAAGCCATAAGCGCCAAAGGGAATCTTCTTCGTCTACGCTTCCGGTTCTGAATCTAACTCTTCGGTAAATATATTTTTCGGAAACGACAAGGTCTGGGAGATTTGCTTGGTTTTGGACAATGTTCTCTCTCAAGCGAGTATATTGTTCCGAATCAAACTCAGTTGAATTTAAATCGATATCATCGCATATCGTTATCGAAGAACCTCCACAAATCGCATTATCTGCATCAATATCACCTGTCGCGATTTCCTCCATGTTCATCCTCGACAGACAATCTGGTACTACGTTCAAGGATCCTTTTCGATGTTCAATCGAGAAGTCGTACCCTTGGAGTTCTAGGCTCCATCTGGCTAGTCTCCCTGATAGCTCCTTCATTGACATAAGCCATTTAAGGCTCGAATGGTCCGTAATGATTGTAAAGGGCAATCCGTCGACGTAAGGCCGAAATTTTCGCACGCTTAGCACGGCTGCGAGGCATTCTTGTTCTGTGACCGTATAATTTTTCTGCGATTTGTTGAGTTTCTTCGACATAAATGCAATAGGCTTCTCATTACCGTTCTCATCCACTTGGAAGAGAACACCGCCTACTCCTTCAGACGAGGCATCGCATTGAATGACAAAAGGTTTTGAAAAGTTAGGTTCAGCTAATACTGGAGCTGAAGAAAGGGCTGATTTAAGTCTCTCAAAAGCTCTCAGTGCTTCGGGGGTGAATTCGAATTTAGCCTTCTTTTGAAGGCAGTTGGTTAAAGGAGCAGCTACGTCGGCATAGTTACGAATAAATCTCCTGTACCAACCTGTCATCCCTAGAAACCTTCTTACTTGCCTAACGGTGGTTGGAATCGGAAAATCAACCATTGCTTCTATTTTATCCGGATTGGTTTTCAGGTTTCCCTGGCCTACAATAAAACCTAGGAATTTTATTTCCTTCATGCAGAATTTGCTTTTCTCGAGATTAATTGTTAAATTTGCTCGACGAAGGCAGGCTGCCACTTCTTTAAGGATTCGTAAATGTGACTCGAAATCCGAAGTGCAAATCAGTAAGTCATCTAAATAGACAAACACGTTATCTCGAAGATGGCTAGGAATAACTTGATCCATTACTCTACACAGCGTTTGTCCAGCGTTACTCAAACCAAATGGCATTACCTTAAACTGATAGAGTGGTCTACCAGGTACAGTGAAGGCTGTTTTCTCTCGTGATTTTTCGTGCAAAGGAATTTGCCAATACGCGTCCTTTAAGTCTATCCCCGAGATAAAGTGAGTGTCCTTTATCCGACTTAAAAGACCTTCAACATGAGGCAACGGATACGCATCTTTAACCGTGACCGAGTTGACTTTTCGAAAGTCTAAACAAAGACGGACTTTACCTGGTTTTCTCACCAGCACAACGGGACAACTCCATGGAGAATTACTGACTTCTATAACTCCCAGCTCCAACATGCGATCTAACTCTTTATAGACCTCGCCTTGACGAACCGGAGATAACGGGTAATGCCTAGATTTTATCGGGGTGGCGTTTCCTGTATCGACGATGTGACAACCGAGGTCCGTTTTCCCTAATCCAAGGACAACAAAATTTGGAAACTGTCTTTTAACACTTTCTAATTGAAAAGACTCTTCAGATGAAAGTTTCAATAATTCAGTGTCATCTTTAAAATCTTCTTCTTTATCAAAATCTATTTTTAACTCACTTATTTGAGGTAACAATTGGAAGCTACGCCAAAAATTCATGCCAAGATATACTTTTTGTGTCAAGTTTGGTATGATATAAAATGTAATTTTTTTCGAAATGCCATTATATTTTGTGTCTATCTCGCAATATCCAACTATATCGTGAGATTGACCATCAGCCGTACGTACTATATTTTTGTAGGGTAGTATTTCAACCCCTAGTTTTCGGACTAACTCCCAACACCCGTCACCTAAGACTGAAATAGATGCTCCACTATCAAGCAGTCCAAACACTGACTCATTATTCAAAAAAATATTGGCATACATACGACCATCCGTATCCGAAGATATTATCGTTTCGATTATTTGTTTTCGAAACCTTTTTCGATTTCGAAAACGACAACGAGCTTTTTGAATTTTTAAACTGGTTTTTCTATTGTTATTGCCGAAAATTCGAGATCGAACTTTTTCGTAATTAAGTTTTCGCTCGTGAAGAGACTTAAGATTGTGTGATTCTATCGGATGAAACTGATCAACATCAACGTTGGACTTTTCCCTTTTTAAAATTCGTTTTGGGATTGAACTGTTATCAGCTTCATCGGAGGAATGCGTTAGGTTTTTAGTTCTTAGTTTTGAGAGTGGTTCGTCAGATTCCTTGAGGAACGAACCTCCCCACTCCTCGTTTCGTCCCTCGGGAAGTTTCCCGCTTGATGTTTACCACATTGAACCGTGGTGACACCCTTAGCACCACAAAGGAAACAAAATAAATTTCTGATTGCCGATGGGCAAAAGTGATAGGCATGTCCCTTCTGATCACAATTCCAACATATATAATTTGCGGTTGAAACTGGCTTTCTGGTAGAATACATGGCTGCGACTTCCAATTCTGTATCGGAAGTATCGTTTTCGACCGCGATCTCACTAACGTTTCGATGACCGACGGCTCTTTTATTCAAAAATCGTTCAGCCTCGCGAGCTTTTTGTCGAAGCTGCTCTAAGTTCTTCACCTCAGCCGACAACAAAATCTCTCCTAGCTTCTCCTTAGTATTACCCCTAATGATTTCAATCAACTTTTTATCGCTAAATGGTTCTTTTAGACGATCGTTTAAGCTTGAAATCGAAACATAAAAATCATCAAAAGATTCTTTCGGTCCCTGCTTTCGACACATGAGTCTCATATAAATATCAATTTCTGACTCCAATTTGCCGAATTCCTTTTTGATTGCTTCCTTTATTAAAGATAAGTCCGCGTTCGGATTTTTCTTCACAAAACGCCAAAACCACTTATTTGCCCTACCGTCAAGCAAAATATGGAAGTTTGCTGCGATTTGTTCTTCGCTATAAGGTGAACATGACTGCATTCTTCCTATCTTCAAAAGAAAGTCAGATACATTTTCGGAACCATCATATTTGATGTTCCAACGATCCAATCTACATGGACCTGAAGCACTGAAGGTAGTGGAAGCACTTGAGCTTCTTGGCGGAATAGCTTGGGTCATGGAAGAGCTATGTCTTTCGACTTGAGGAGGGTTGATTGTTTGTTGCGAAGGCAAACGCAAATCTTCCAATTTTTGCAGCACATTTCCCATAAAAATGTCCATTTGCTGGAAAATCCTAACTTGGTTCTGAACCATGCTTCTCTCTATTCTAGCAAGTAAATCTTCCTTTCGACCAACATCATTATCAGCGCGATCTGCTGGCTCTCTATCACCGCCCTCAACTATATAGCTTGGGTCATTTTCCACACCTTGGGGATCTTCTTGATCCGCCATATTGGATGTTGAATTGGAAATAACTGATTCTAATTCTTCTGAAAAACTAAAAGAATGGTCCAAGTTAAACCTATCTACCGTGTTACGAAACCTTTGGAAAAATTCTTCAAATGTTGCTTCGTTGTGAGCGTTTATAATTTCTATGTCGTCGTAAATAGAAACTCGGCGACTCCTGCTCATACTTGGTTCGAGTGAACCAACCTACTAATTTCTATCACCTGTCCGTAAGCTTCAAAAGACAAATTTCGATAGGAAAACAAAAAAATTATTTTCTGTACCACTAAAAAAAATTGGAATTTGCCAATTTGAAAAACCAAAACCAAAGCTTGAAGAACAAAACCAAAAAAAAAAACAAAATCAAATAATATATACAATTTTAAAACTGCAATTCAACATTAGGTTAAAAAAAATGTAATAAAAAAAATGTTTTAATAAAATAAAAGAGAATGTTTGCAAAACAAACTGTTAAAAAAAATATAATTCAATAAAAAAAATGTATAAAGAAAATAAAAAGCGTATAAATGTCTAATTGAAACTGTATTTCATAAAATCGTATTTTTAAAAAAAATAATCGGAGTATTGAAATCCTTAGTATCTCAAAGAAAAATTAGTTTGAGTTGTAAATTTTCAAAAAAGTCAAAAAGGGAAGACGAGGTTTGAATCCGGAAACGAGATACAATTACCGAGGATTGAAAAGGAACGTCATTTGAGTCGACAAAAATATGTGTATGTATATAAATAAAATAAAATAAACTAGTGTTTGCTATTGTTTTTTTTTTTTTTATGAAGATTAATATATCGTCTTCTAAGTTTCCAGGACACTACATGACGAGCATCATCAATGAGGACTCTGGAGATTCTCAGAAAACTAAAAATTGAAAATTTGAAATGTTTAAAGGACCATCCAAGACACCGCTAGCATCAAGGGATCTCTTTAATTTGTGGTTGTATAGAAAAGGGCATACCATATCCACCTGCAATTTGGGTATCTTTTCTTCAGACGCCCAAAGACTAGGCTTTTATGATTCCTTTGTACAAATAAATACTTTTATATCAATTTCAACCTCTTTGTTGCAACGCGGTACCGGGTAACTGACCTTAGTAACCGGGACTCACAAAGATGTTGAAATCAAATTTTGTTAAGTGAAAGAAATATATAAAAATATAAAAATATAAAAAAATAAAAAAAATTAAAAATGTTTTGACAAAAAAAAATTAATTTTCGACTCATAAATCAAAACTAAAAATTGTTAGTCTCACCATCTTCCGATAGTGAAACCGACACGTTGGGCGCCATTTTTGTAACGAGTTTATTCTCTGTTGAGGTCATTGCTGGCACACAAAATATCCCTCGCTAGCTCAGGAGTGGATCCTTTGACCTCCTCGTTATCAAAAAAAATATGCCAGGCTTTGCATCTAGCTGTCAATGATGCGCGAGATAATCTTTACCCACCCTACCTGGTTGTTTCCTCGCTAAACAACCCCTTCAAAAAACAACGTTCCTCTTCCTCCGCCCTTCTACCTCGGTTTCCTCATCACCTCATCTTCCCCTTTCTAATTAAAAATCTAGAGATTCATAATTTTTTTTCTAAGGTATGACAAATTTTATTACCAATTTCATTTTTATAAAAAAAAATATCTCACATTGAAATTAACTTTTAAAAAAATCAAAATTTGAAAGTAAAAAAAATTTTAGTAAAATTGAAAGCTGAAGTAAAAAAAATGTAGGGTATATATATTTATAGACTAGCACTATTATATCCTACGGAAGTAATGGGCAATATTTATATTTAAAATTGTCTCAATACGACTAGTTAACAAAAATATCACTCACCCCAAAATATCGATGTAGTGGCCACTCCCTCGATGAATCGTGGATCGATGTGGCGATCTTTAGTACGCCTTATTTTTTTGTATTTTTATTTGAAATAATATATAAATATTACCACTTTATCCAAAAGAAATATAATTCGCACTAAGGTAAATCTACACTTATATATATATATATGTATATGAATATATATATATATGTATAAGGTAGGTATGTATATACACCACTTTCTTATTTTATCAAAATTACTTTTTTCAATTTGAATGTTAAATATAAAAAAAAAACGTTAAGTTATCACTGTACAAAAAATTTAAATTGAACAATAAAAGATTGAAGTTGTTTAAATTTTTGAATTTAAAAAAAAAAGTAAAAAAAAGGCACTTTTATAATTGTATATATGTATGTATGTATGATGACTATTAGGTTTTTCTTTGTTTGGCGGTTAATTGGCGAGACGATTTCAGGGGTTTTTTGGGATTTCCCGCACGTAAATTTCCTGTTTCTGTTTCCTTTAAAAACACAAATTTGAGGCCGTCAAAAGAAAATTTTTTTAACGGCCTAAATGCACAAAAAAATATGCTTTTTATTATCTATTTTCACTTGAATTTTATTTAATTGAAGCTTACCTTAGTAACCAATTTGTAGACGTATGTATATATATATATATGTATATACATATAAAAAATAAAATTTGATCTTTAACTATCTTTATTTTAAGGTTGATATTATAGGTACGTACATCCTATCTCGATGTGACCAAAATCAGCGCTGGCGGATATGTCTTAATAAAAAAACTATTAAAAAAAAAACTGATTTATAACATATTTGCCTTATTGAAAACCTACTTACGAATTGAGATTATTCTCGAACTAGGTTCCTTGAGCGGTCGTTTGGCGGTATCTTCTTCAAATTCTTCTGGGCTTCTTTATTCGAGGGTGGATAATTTGAAAAGAAGGTACTTGCCGACGGCATTTGCTCAAGAACCCTAGCTCTACCTATCTCACTAACACTACCTAACCAGGATTTTCCAGCCTTTGTCTCGTTTCACACCCACTAGATTACGCATTATTACATTAATGTTATAACGCAATTAATCTTTTTATGTGGGTGTGAACATTGGTGGGTGTGATTTACGCACTTGTTGCAAACGTCTTTTGGATGCGAATCGGATTCATAAATGTCATGACACCGATCGCATCCTAATTGTTTCACGCAACAGAGGTGAGTTTCTCCACCTTCGCAACATTCCCTCTAAACATTCTCACCCTACGGTAACTTGCTGACAATCACTCAATTTGTGATTCGTGTGTCAGCCATGATACTTTCTGACCAGAAGGAGAAGTTTTGTCACTCAGCTTATCCCTGTAGAGGGGGAGCGAGTTAGCATTGCTGTACTATTTCGTTAGAAGTATAAACAACTGCACTAGCAGTTGAGTCGTCGTCGGTCTTGTCCTAGTTGGTGGTGTTTTTTTTTTCGTTTGTTTTGTTTACTTTTATTTTGATATTCTTCTATTTGCATGTAATAAAAATAATAATTTTTAATTGTCTAAACACAGCCCATTCGGTTACATGTTTTGGCACTAAGTGAAACCCAAGTAGGTGAGGATTCCTATCCTGCTGAATTTTGTATTCATGAATATAGCTTGGTGCCTTTATTATTTTCCCACCATGGACTCGCCATATACATTAAGAATGATGTTGCTTAACAGCTCTTACCACAATATGGCCTTTGCACCAATTCCTTTTTTAATTATATGTGGTTTAAATTTCCGTAAATAAGCAAATCATTCACTACTGCTTCCTTTATCGAAGCCCAATTTTAGACAGAGTATCAACTTCTCGTTAATTTGATGCTTTGTCTGATTCCATCCAAAGAATTGTCCTATCCTCGCACTGAAATCGTTGTTACTGGCGATTTCAATGTACACAATTCTTCATGGCTTCAACATTCAGGCCAGACAACACCCGATGGAATGTGTGCAGAAATCTTCGCTGAGTTGAACCACCTAACTCAGCTAGTCAACGAGCCCACCCGAATACACTCTTGACTTGTTTCTTACCTCTGACCCTGATCTCCTCTAGGCACATCTGACCATTGTGTTATATCAACAAATTTCTCGTGTCAAAACTGTTCAGTTAAAGAAAGAGCTCCTAAGAGAACCGTTTGGCAATACGAGAAGGTTAACTGGTCACTATGTTTCCTCGATAGTGACGTTGACGCCAGCGCTCATAATTTTCCTGGGAATGAGAACTTTTATACCGAACAGGGTTAATAGTATGAGACCCAAGGAAAACGCATGGTTCGATGCGAGTTGTAAAGGGGTTATTAGGGCTAAAGAGGTAAGTTTCCTTTGCAATAAAGCCAACCGTACTGAGGAAAGCCGGAAAAGGTTCAAGCAAGCCAGGAAGGCCTGCAACGCCTATATTCGACGGACCAAATTTTTACATGACCAAAAGTAACGGCAAAAAAAAGGCAGTAAAAATGTTTGGTCATTTGTAAAAAACATGAGAAATTCTTCCTCATCTTCGGTTCCTACGCTCGTTGTCAATGACACTCCTTGACATGACACCGCCTGTACTTGAGCGAGTAAGTGATTCTATGGGACCAATCTTTTTTCGCACTCGTACTGTGGCAAGAGTCCTAAGAGATCTAAACACACTTAAATCCACTGGTTCGGATGGTATCCCCGCTATTGTATTGAAGAGGAGTTCTTCAACGCTGGCAAAACCACTGCGTAAGCTTTTTCATCTATCCAACTCATCAGGTCTCGTTCCGAGCGGATGGAAAACGGCATTTGTCCAGCCTATTCACAAAAAAGGCGAATCGATTGAACTTACGTACCTTCTTTTCAAGGTCATGGAAACGCTGATAAATTATCAGCTCAAGAAATATCTTGAAGATCGAAAGCTTCTTAATGACCGGCAATACGACTTTCGTAGCAATAGGTCCACTGGTGATCTCATGGTTCATCTCACCGAACAGTGGAGCAAATCTTTACATCGTTTTGGAGAAAGCAAGATATTTCAAAAGCATTTGATAATGTTTGGCATCAGGCACTCTTATCGAAAATGTGTGCTTCCGGTTTTCACGAATCCCTGCTTCATTGAATTAGCAATTACCTTTCGGATCGTTCAATACAAGTAGTATTGGATGGATTCAAGTCTGAAAACCATAAAATAAATGCTGGTGTGCCCCAGGGCTCTGTTTTATCTCCAACACTCTTTCTCATTTTTATTAATGATCTCCTGTCTGCAACATCTAATCGAATACATTGTTTCGCTGACGATAGCACTCTTAGCTTTTCATATTCGTTTTCAGATTCACATCCTTCTTCTTCGGATGTGGAACTGCAAAGACAAAATATGATGGATGGCACTTGCATCAATGAGACTGAACACCTCGATATTCTCGGTATGTGTGTCACCAACCACCTCTTGTGGAATGATCACACACGCGATGTCGCCAAAAATGCTGCAAAGTGTTTTTGTTTCCTTAGGCGATGCAAGAAATATTTCACCCCTTCTGATCTGGCTATTATCTACAAGACTTACATACGTGCAAAGCTTGAGTATAGCACTCATCTCTGGGCTGGTGCTCCTTCAACTTACTTAAGCCTCTTGGATAGTATTGATACGATTCGACAAAAAATCTATAATCCAACGAAGAAGAGATTCATCAATACCAAAAGTGCGCATTTTCAATAAGACAGCTTGGTGCCAAACTCTATCAAATGCCTTTGAAATATCAAGTGCAAATATTCTTACTTTCTCCAAAATAATGTAAAGGTTTGTTCCACTGTTCGGTGAGATAAATCATGAGATCACCAGTTAACCTATTGATACGAAAGCCATACTGTCGGTCATTAAGAAGCTTCCGTTCTTCAAGATGTCGTTAATCAGCGTTTCTATGATCTTGGAAGGGAGGGGCGTGAGTGCTATTAGACGATAGCTAGAAGGAGAGGAGGATTCGGCTTTTTTAGGGACAGGCTGGACGAATGCTATTTTCCATCCGCTCGGAAAGAGACCTGTAGAGTAGGAAAGATGGAAAAGTTTACGCAGTGGTTTTGCCAGAGTTGAAGAACACCTCTTCAGAACAATTGGGGAGATATTATCAGGGCCAGTGGATTGTATATGTCAAGGTCTTTCTACTCTTGCAACTGCACGAGTGCAAAAGAAGATTCGGCCCATAGAATCATTTACACCCTCCAGTACAGGAGGACTCATGACACTTTCCGAGAGCGTCGAATTAACAGCAAACTATGCTGCAAACAAATTGGCTTTATCAATCGAACTAACATAGGGAGTGTCATTGTGGACTAGCGTTGGAACCGAGGATGACGTAGTGTTTCGTACGCTTTTTACAAATGACCAAACATTTGTACTACCTTTGGGACATTGTAGTATTTTTTGCCTTAATTTCTAATCATGCAAAAATTTGGTTTTTTGAATATGACCATCACAGGTCTTTCTAGCTTGTTTGAACTTATTCTTATTTCAGTTTTCCTCAGTCGGATCATTAATCGTTTAAGCTCTATTTATTTTGTTAGTCGGAACAATTTTTGTTCGTGGATATGATTTGTTGTTTTTGTTTTTTTGTAATAAAACACTGAACACAGCACAGCATATGCTTTTGATAGCATTTAACACGACACGGAATTTAATTTTATTATTTTAATTTAATTAGAATTGAAAGAAAGTATATAAATAGGGACTGGACTATTGTTGTTTTTTTTTTTTGCTATTGGGTTATTTTATTTTTATAATTTAATTTAATAATTTAAAACAGACAACAATAAGTAGACAACAACTACAATGGGAAAACGTCTCTCCAGATAAGTGCACTGTGGTTGGGATGCAGATCGGCACTTCGAAAAACATACCGTAATTGTTTTGTGAGGATGTAAATGCCTGGAACGTTCTGTTAGGCTCCACCGTTTCATCTAGAGCAGTTCTTCACCTCAACCTCCTGGCAACACATTAGCAAACAAATTGAGAATCACATAAAATACAAATAGAGAAATGGAATGTTTAAGTAGTGTCTTAAGAGACAAAACCCCAAGCACAGACCGCATTATTTATTCCAGGATAAAAAACTTATCTTTTAATGTTAAACCTAGACTCTTTTTGTTATTCTATATGAAATAGTAAACACCGGTATTATCCCACAAACATGGAAAACTGCTTTTATAATCCCCTTGCCAAAACCAAACAAGCATATAAACTCTATGGATGGATACCATCCAATTTCTTTTGTTTCATGTATGCCTAAAGTTTTGGAAAAAATGTGTTGTTCTTAGAAACGTATCTATTAGATTTCATGAAATCTTTCGACAAAATAGGGATGCTTAATTGGGTGGTTTAATCATTTCATCATTTTTGTTGAACAGAAAAAACTCTGTAAAAATAGATAATTTGTATTCTTCAACAGAAACTCTCAACAATGGCACACCACAAGTATCACCTTTGTCGGTAATGTTATTTTTAATAGCGTTCAACGACACTAGCGCTATCATTAATAGAAACAGTACTTTAGACCATTTATGCGGATGAAGTTCATATTTTATGCAAACTCAATGACTTAGAACAATAAAAAATACTTTGGAAATCCTAGTAAAGATATTGTAGATTGGTTTAAAAAGTCTGGAGCAAAACTTTCGCGCGTAAAATTTAATTTGAAACCACATTGTATAAACCTTCGAAAGAGCCTAACTGCTAGACTAAGCCCTAAGGCCCTTAATGTACAAGAACTAACAATTTTGACTTTATTAGACTTAAAATAAAAAGGGACGAGGAATGCGGACTCAAAAGGAAAGGTTATTGTTCTGATGGGATTTGGAAATGTTAGGTCGAAGACTAGCATAGCAGCGTTGCAGTGACGAAGAATTCTGGACATTGGTTCAAAGTGCCCGTAACTAGTGCGGTGATGAGGGATATAGAAAAGGGAGACAGATCGCTGATTTTGAGGGTTGGTGTTAAGATGAATATCACTCAGGATTGCCGGGGAATCGATATTGCCCATTAACAATTGGTGAGCAAATAATATATCAGCGGTTTTGGGTCTAATATATAAGGGCTGCAAACCTATCAGTTTTAGTCGATCGGCATAAGAAGGCAAGTTGGATGTATCATCCCAGGCGAAGCCACATACATAAGTCAAGTCGAACGAAACGTCTTTGAAGATTTTCAATTCAGAGTGAATAGTTTTCATGACGGACTAGGGAAATGTAAAGCGCTTTAGTTACATAGGGGTTGGACAATTCTTTTGACCATCTCTTAATTAAACCAAGAGATCTATTAGCTTTATCAATGATTTGGTCAAAATGGGAATGGGAATTTTGTCACACATAATATCAAGATCTCTTATAGAATCGATTACGTTGACGGCGTCATTCAGGAAGTAGTATACTCTATGAGATGGGATTTGTTTGCGCGAAAAGGTCATTTGTTTACATTTACCTACATTCAACTCTAGGAAATTATGCATGCACCAAAGAAAAAAGATATTAAGATCAATTTGTAAAAGTATAGAATCAGATGAAGTAGAGATAATCTTAAACATTTTCTTATTATCCGAAAACATTAGGATGTCTGAGTTTTTTAATCTAAGACAGACATCGTTAACAGATAAGAGGAAGAGAAGGAGCCAAGGTGACTACCATGTGGCACTCCAGAAGTTGCATGTATAGGACTGGAATGTGAGTTACGTAAAAGGACTCAAGTTCTATTAGCAAGATAGGGGCTTATGTAGTTTATAAATATAGACGGAAAGCCTAGGGCTCTTAGTTTGATATAAATTATCTTATGGGATATTTTATCAAACTGACAAAACTTTGGATATAAATTTAATTAAGATAGTCGTAGTGGATCTACCTTTAAGAAAACCATGTTGAGCGGGGGAGAATAAGTGCTTGCAATGGAAATAAACGAAATCATAACCTAAGCTTTCAAAAAGTTTTGGAATGCATGAAAGTTTAGCAATAGGTCTATAATTGTTAATTTCAGTTTTATTGCCTTGTTTATGAATGGGAAATATAAATGAATCTTTCCATATATGAGGAAACACACCTTATGAAAGAGAGAGTTCAAAGAGTGCAGTTAGAGGCTTTGACAGAGAATGCATACATTTTTTTTAAAACAACTGGTGGGACGCCATCAGGACCAGGGCTAAAGTTTTCTTTGAGACTTACGATTTTGGCAAGTACCATTTCTTCAGTTATTGTAAAAGATAAAAGAGAGGTTTGAGTGCAACCATCTAAATAACTAAAATAGTGTGGATAAGGATCATGAAGATGTTCAGTATACGTTTTGCTTAAGTATTTAGCAAATAGATTTGATATATGTTGTTTATGAATGGGAAATATAAATGAATCTTTCTATATATGAAGAAACACCTTGGGGAAGAGAGTGTGCAAAGAGTGCAGTTAGAGGCTTTGACAGAGAATGCATACTTTTTTTTAAAACAACTGGTGGGACGCCATCAGGACCAGGGCTAAAGTTTTCTTTGAGACTTACGATTTTGGCAAATACTATTTTTTCATATATTGTAAAAGATAAAAGAGAGGTTTGAGTGCAACCATCTAAATAACTAAAATAGTGTGGTGAAGGATCATGAAGATGTTCAGTATTTGTATTTGATATGGTTGTAGGATCTGAGAAGATTATGTTATAGAAACTCATTGAAGGTGGAAACCCATCAGATTTTTGTTTGACATTTATAAACTTGAAAAATGTCCTTGCATCAAAAATAAGTTTATTTTCCATTTGGTTATAAAGAGATTCCCTTAATTCAGAGAAAGAATTATAGGCGGGAAGATAGTTTTTGTAGTAGGTATCAGATTTGGACTGTAAAAAGATCTTCCAAAGCTTTTTACGGGTATTTTTTAAGCTACGGAGCTCTCTATTGTGGGATCAGAGGTTAAATTTTTTTTACGAGAGAACGGTACTGTTTCTTCAATACAGTATGAGAGAATCAAATGAAACCAATTTGCAAGGGACTCTACTGTTGAGTAGAGGAAACTTAATTCAAAGTCAGCTGAGCTAAGAAGATTGCTGAGTTTGGAAAAATCAGCCCTACGAAAATCATAACGTAATTCTCCACTTAAAAAAGGTGTTTTCAAATTCATTCAAAAATGAGGAAGGAGAGATAAAGGGGAAGATGATAGCGACCCATGGTTGAGAGAAGGTGAGGGCTCGCGGGGACAACAGAGTTATCGCAATCAGATGAAAATATGAGATCAAGGTGTCTCCCCATAAAGTTTGCTACTCCATTTAGTTAAAAAAGACCACAATCAGACAGACGATCAATGAACAGCGATTCAAATTAAGAGGAGATGTGTTGGAAAGAAGGATGTCTGATCATCTGAGGTGGTCACCTATTAACTATCTAAATAAATAAATTTATTCTTTGAGTGGAAGCTTTTGCAGCTAGTACTCCTTCACTATTAGCCTGTAATAATAATAATAATAATAATAATAATAATAATAATAATAATAATAATAATAATAATAATAATAATAATAATAATAATAATAATAATAATAATAATAATAATAATAATAATAATAATAATAATAATAATAATAATAATAATAATAATAATAATAATAATAATAATAATAATAATAATAATAATAATAATAATAATAATAATAATAATAATAATAATAATAATAATAATAATAATAATAATAATAATAATAATAATAATAATAATAATAATAATAATAATAATAATAATAATAATAATAATAATAATAATAATAATAATAATAATAATAATAATAATAATAATAATAATAATAATAATAATAATAATAATAATAATAATAATAATAATAATAATAATAATAGTAATAATAATAATAATAATAATAATAATAATAATAATAATAATAATAATAATAATAATAATAATAATAATAATAATAACAGTAATAATAATAATATTATTATTATTATCGACTGGTTCAGACGAAATATAATCTGGAGTTCTTATCGATAACTTTTCCCAACATTTGTGACCGTTTATCTACAATAACGCGTTGAATGTTGTTTTCCAAGTGCTCAATCGTATTGGGTTTATTCGCCAAGACTACTGACTTCACATACATATATCCACAGAAAATACCCAACCAGATTTTGTGGATTTAATGTTATTTCAAGATACACTAAAGAATACCTACTCAAAATATGGCAGTTTTGTTTATTGACGTATCCATTCAACTAAAAGTGAGATTAATTGCTAAACAAATTTGCACAATTTTGAAGCCTTGTTCATTTATGTTATTCAGTTATTCTTGTATTTAGGGATTTTTCCGATTTTTTTTTGATGTATCACTCATGTGGTTGTCATCTCAACCTCTAAATCGGAGAAATGGCCATTTTCGAGCCAAAATAGCAAATCAGAGAAGTTATAATTTAGAGCGAAGAACAAATTACACACGTGGAAGAATACATATACTTGGACAAATAAAATCTTTTAAGGACTACGAAAAGAAAGAAATAGCTGGAAATAATTACGGAGCCTGAAACAGATTTTAGAACTGGGTCAAAGTATAGAAACACGAAAATATCTCATTGAGTCAGCTCTTCTTACAAACTCTTACCTTAACTACAAAATTACTTAACCAGCTGAGAATCGGTCAGACGAAAATTGAATGAAAAAAAAGAAAAAAAAGTTGGGTAGGATATATTTCAAGACTTCAGGATCAAAGATGGACAGAGATAACTACAAAATGAAGACCGGATAGTAAAAGACCAACTGGGCGACCGAACAAGAGATGGAGTGACGATCTTTACCAAATAAACGAAAATTGGTACAATTATGCAAAAAATCGAAACATAAGGTAGTAAGTAACAAATATAACGAGAATGAAAAGCAGTTTTTGGTAATTGCGACGGGCTACCATATAAGAAGTAGGGTAGTTTGTGACAAGTTACGAATAATTATGGCACAACAAGAAATTACTTCATATCAGACGTCTTATAAACGAAACAAGTTTAACAGCCCACTAAAATAAGACGGAATGAAAGATAGTGAGCTGACAATCTGTTCATAACTTCCTTTTGATGTTTTAAACGTTGGGCAAGAGTACGATAACTCATAAAAAATATTATTTAAAATGGAAAAAAATAGTTAAAAGATAACGGTAATACTTACAATTAAGTATAATACATTTTTTCAAAGCCAACATTTTGTTCTATTAGCCAGTTTTTAAATAACGTAAAAACTATGTGTAATTTTTGAACAAAAATAATTTTAAACTCTAAATTTGAGCAAAAAAAAAATAAAAAAAGGTTTAAAGTGTAATTTTTCAATACTTTAAGATTATCTAATATTGTTTTTATTTTAGAATGTATTGCTCTTATTTGTTTTTGATCAAAAACTAAAAACTAGATGATTTTATATCTTCCAGTTCCTGAGAAAATTGAAAATTACCAACAAAAATATTTTAATTTAATAATTTTTCAAGGTTACAAACAATTATATTTTTTTTTGTGTCAAGCGAAAACTTTCCGAGGTTTGAAAATTAATTGCAATATTTGGATATTTTACATCGTTTAGCTATTACTATACTCTTCATTTTTAAAATGTCGTATGAGGCGATTTATTTTATTTTATTATTTAACAAACTCGAACTTTAAACGCAAAAGAAACCCTTTTAAGATATTATTTTAAATTGAGCTTTACATAAATATTGTCAAAGCACAGGCAACATTTTTATCTGTTATTTTTATTTTTGTATTATCTCGTATTATATTATTTTTACACTTACCGCCAAACATTGTAGACAATTTTGACTCTCCTTTCTTTTTCGTTTCTTCGGTTATGAACTCAGTTTTCATAACATTTTTCTCTTCGTCTGAAACGGGTATAACATTCCCTTGATCGTACGTTGTACATACACTATCTGTCACCGAGCCAGATGAACTACTTTCAGTCAAGTGAACTTGAGCTGAAAATGTTTTTTGTTTCAAATTATCCAAGTCCTTGTTTTCCACATTTTGTTGAGTGTCGCCAGAACTGACTAAATAGTCATTAATAGTTTTCAAATTCGAGGACTGGCTAACTTTTCGATCTTCTGAATTTTTTCTGCTAGAATGAATGTTATCGAGTACTTCAATACTACTTTGGCTGGGATTACTTATAATATCTACATCGCTTTCAGTATTGGACTTTAAATAGTTTTCACGATCCGTAGCTGAACTACCAGCAACACTCTGATTTGAGTCGAAAGAATCCTGCGAGTGGGAAATTTTCGAACAGGATGACGATTCGTTCAATGAGTTTGTAGAGCCTGAAACAATTTTAAAAGTATATTACATTTTGTAGTTGCAAATCCATGGTGAGCATAAACGAATGATATTAACTTAATTTGAATGATTGGATTATTAATTTGTTGTTAGCATTAAACGTTGATGAAGCTTTTACTGAGAGACTATGCATATCAATTATATAATAACATAATTTGTAATGTATTGATTCAAGCAACCAACACGAAATATAAGCATTGCATACCAATGTTTGCATAAGAGAACACAATGAAAACCCGATTTTTATTACTATAGTCGTAGTGCAGACCAAATAATTAAAATATTTTTCGGAAAAATAAATCGAATAATAATTTTTGTCCATTGCATATTTAATTATTACTTCACGAGATTCATGTGTAATGCATATTATTCAACACTATTTTCTGTAAAAATTTAAATAAATCGAATAAAGTTTTCCCAACGCATAATTTTTTATTTTCATTTTATTTGAGGTTTGAAGTAGATTATATACAAATAATTTTTACTTGCAACATATAGGAACTATATGGCAAGTTTTGCATTCGTGCAAAATTTCGAGCTCGAGATTTTAATCAAAAATGATATTACGATCGTAGAGGAGTCAAAAAAAGTGGGTCCCGCGATTCCTTTCGGTCGGTTTTGTCTATCTGTCCACGCTCCTACAGCCTACACCATTGGGTCGATTGAGTTCAAACTTGGAAGTTAAGCTTTTGAGCAGTTTCGCGTTAGGCGTTTTTTTCATTTTTTTTTTTAAGATCAAAACTAACAGTGGCCCCCATACATTTTTTTTGGTCAAAAAACGAAAATTCGAATTTTCTCAACAACAAACCGATAGATTTTTTTTAATTTTCTCTAAAACTTTATTTTTTATCTTAGCTTCTTTTAAGGATGTTCAAATGGTAGACATGTGCATTCAAGAGCAGCAAACGAGAGAGGGGGGGAGAGGTGTTTCCACTAAGGCATCTCTCCTTATCCAGGCGGCAGCGGACGAATTCTCGAGATAGAATCAACGATGGCGTCTACAGTTCCAGTAAGGTTGAACTACTTAGTGAAAACCTTATAGGGCTTCTTCGACATATTTGGAGCCAAGCCTGTAAGAAGCGGTTTATCCGGCTCCCCTTCCTTGGAGTTATACTAAGGATCTGGCCCTCCGGGTTGGGACCACAGAAAAACCCTGGTTTGACGACGAATGCCGGCAAGCTCACGCAGCGAAACAAGAGGCATACAAAACGGCGCTGCACAAAAGGACTAGAGCTGCTCGCGAGCTCTACGGGCAGAAGAGGAGAGAGGAACACCGGCTTCTTAGATGGAAAAAGAGGGAGCTAGAAAAGCTCGCGATCGAGGAGGTAGAGGGATGTCTCAACAGGAATGTGGTTCGTAAATTTTACCAAAAGGTAAAAAAAACCTCCCAAGGGTACCAGCCACGAACCGAAGCCTGTAAGGACGATCAAGGGAACATCGTAGTAGAACCACAGTCGATGCTGGGAATATGGAAAGATCACTTTTCCAAATTATATAACGGCGATGACGAACCGAATTCCGCTGTAAGGGAGATAGAACCACTCAACCTCGGCGACGCAGATCAACAATTCCGCCTACCCGACCTTGACGAAGTGAAGATACCTATATCTAAACTTAAGTCAAACAAAGCTGCTGGGGCTGACGGCACCGCTGCCGAACTATTCAAAGCAGCAGGCGATGACTTGGTACGGAGGATGCACCAACTCATCTGCAAAATATGGTCGGAAGAAAGCATGCCCGATGAGTGGAATCTTAGCATAGTGTGCCCGATACATAAGAAAGGAGACCCTCTAAACTGCGCCAACTACAGAGGCATCAGCCTCCTTAACATTGCGTATAAGATCCTCTCTGCAGTATTATGTGAACGTCTGAAGCCGTTCGTCAAAAACCTGATAGGTCCTTATCAGTGTGGCTTCAGACCAGGAAAGTCTACTATCGACCAAATATTCACACTACGGCAGATCTTGGAAAAAAAAACCAGGAGCTTCAAATCGATACCCACCATCTCTTTATCGATTTTAAAGCCGTGTATGACAGCATCTATAGGAAAGATCTCCAGAGCAATGTCTAGTTTTGGTATCCCTGTCAATCTTATCTGTTTGTGCAGAATGACGGTGGAGAATGCAAGCTGCTCTATCAAGGTCGGAAAAGATCTTACCGATGTATTTGATGTCAAAAAAGGCCAAGACCAAGTAAATGCTGTCATCAAAAAAGGACATTGACATGGACAGCAATAACTTCGATGTAGTTAAGTTCTTTGTCTACCTAGGCACCGCTATAAACAGAGACAACGACTCTTGCAAATCGCTGCTTCTTTGGACTTAGAAGGAAATTTAGAAGTAAAGTCCTCTCTCGAGCATCTAAAATCACTATTTATAAGACACTCATCATCCCGGTTCTCATTTATGGCGCTGAAGCCTGGAGCCTGTCAAAGAAAGATGAGAGGTTCTTAGGATGCTTCGAGAGAAAAATTCTTCGCTCTCTGCTATTCGCTTCAATACTTCGTCGCAGTGGAATAACAACAACATTGGCCACTCCGAATTTCTAAGGTACTTAGAATCAATTCCAAAGCACACAGACTACACCATCCCCAAACTACAATTCGACAGAAACTTCCAGATTTCTGTACCTACCAGATCTTTTTGGGAGGATAGGACATTCTTGGAGGATGAGTCAATCCATTTTTACACCGATGGCTCAAAAACCAAAGAAGGGGTTGGTGGAGGTGTGTACTCTGAACGACTGAAATTAAGTCTCTCATTCCGCCTTCCCAATCATTGTAGCGTGTTCCAGGCTGAACTTTTGGCGATTAAGGAAGTCTTGTCTTGGCTCAAAGAAAACGTGATATCAACATCTGATATCCGTATTTTCTCTGACAGCCAAGCCGCTATCAAATCTCTGGACTCTGTCTCTACAAACTCTATAACAGTCCATAACTGTCGATCATCTCTAATGGAGATGGCGCAACAGTTTATTATTCACCTTTGCTGGGTGCCGGGCCATAGAGACATTCCAGGTAACTGTAAGGCAGATGAACTCGCCAGGAACGGTACAGTACAGCCCATCCTACCACGTTTGGCAAGTACTGGCATTCCAATCGCTACTTGTAAACTGTTGCTAATGCAAGACGTTGCGAGGAGGTCAGGCACCAGGTGGAACAACGTTACCACGTGTCAAGCCACAAAAAACATCTGGCCAACACTGGATTTAAAACGTTCAAGGTGCTTGCTCTCTCTAAGCAGATCGTATATTAGCTCGATAATAGGTGTCATAACCGGACACTGTCTAATAGGAAAGCACGCCACGGGACTAGGCGTATTCTCAAATGACTTTTGCAGAAGCTGTATGGACGAGGAAGAGGAAGAAACGGTTCCTCATCTTCTCTGCACATGCCCTGCTCTAGCTCGAAAACGCAAGAATTACCTATGAGAATTCTTCGTTACAATCTAAACGATCTAAATCATATCGGTATAATCAGCCTCTCACGTTTCGTAAGGGACTCAAGCTGGTTCCATTGAGCTTAGAAGGAAGCCTCAAGATTCATGTGGTATCACAATGGGCCTTTAAACTGGCGTAAGTGTGTCCGTTTCCATCTTAGACTGCCACAATAACCTAACCTAACCAGGTGGCGCAGTCAGGTGGGTGAAGACCTCAACCAACTTGGCGTGCGAAACTGGAGACAGCTAGCTAGGGACCGAGCTGGCTGGAGACGCATGTTGGTTGAGCACCAGATCCGCCCGGACTGTAGCGCCACCTTAAGTAATTAAGTAAGTAAGTAAGCTAGAGACCGAGCTAGATGGGGAAGTTTTTTGGGTGGGGTCCTAATTTACCTTTATCAAGTATGTATGTAAGTACAAATTCGAAAAATAAAAATCTAATCTTTACTCAATAATGCAAGAATCCAGCACCAATAGACACAAGGAACAATATGGTCCTTTTTTCTTAACTCTCATTTGTCAAAATGGAACATCAAACAACTCGTAACTCGTAGTTACCCAATTCAAAAATCTATGAGATGGATGGAAGCATTTTTCGCTAACGGGAGAATTTAAATAGAAAGTAATTTAAGTGGTGGTTTCGTAGCAATAGATCTACTGGTGATCTCCGAACAGCGGAACAAATAATTATGTACATTGTTTTGGAGAAAGTAATGTTATTGCATTTGATAGAGTCAAGCTCTCTTATCGAATATGCGTGCTTTTAGTATCGATGAATTTCTTCTTTGTTGGGTTAGAAATTACCTTTCGGGCCATTAAATTCAAGTAGTATTATACGGGTTCAAATCTGATATCAATAATCACTGATCTTATTTTTAAGTTGTCAACCTTAATACAGAATCACAAATAATAAAATCTGGGATATGATTATTACAGAATTCAGACTTAAATGTAAAAATACCCACATTGTTAACATTAATTGAAATAAATTTATTTCATTTATTCATTCTACGGTAGCTCTGATTTGTGTGGCCGCAAACAAAGAGGATTGTAAAGGCCCAAACGGTCAGTTGGTAGAATTTACATAAACCAACTATTTACTTTTCGTGCGCTTTATAGTTGTACATATTTATTTCATTAAAGGGTGGGGGCATTATACATATTGACGATTATAATGACCACGACTATTCGCTCTGCACAAGTAAACACAAGAGCTATTTAAATTATGTCGATAAATAACATCCAATTTAAAATAATCAAATTACCATGGACAAAACAACCAGATACATCTATAGATAAATCTTTTTATAGATGGCAGAACTCCCATTTTAACATTATGCAACTGAAAGCTAAAAATACTACTGAACACACGATTTTTTTAAACTTTCCACGCGATACTTCATTTAAATTGCATACATCGTATGATAGTTTAGTCGCATGACTCGAAACCAATTTCTTTTAATATTTGTTCTTCTAAGATTTTCAGTGCAACACGAATATGTAAATAAATGTGTACATGTAAATTCATCAAAAAAGAATTATTTGAAATAATCAACGAAAATCAATAAAACACCAAAACACACATTTTATTTGCAAAAAAAGTATTAATATCAAAACTAAATCCTTAAATAAATGTCCGCTCAAACGAAAACAGAATGTTTTTTTTAAATTTTGATCATAAAATGTCAGAATTTCGAGCCTATCTACGGGGTGCTACAAAATTAGCAAAAGTCACGCTAGAGCTCAGTTTCATTCAACTGAGATCTAAAATTCTAACCTAATTTATAATCCAAGTGTCCAACCTCAAGCGCAACGCAACACGAAAACAACCGCGAAATTTTCGTTTTTTTACCCTGAAGTAAAACTTTTTTTTTTGAATACTATTATGTTCGATGATTTAAATGCAAATAAATTAATTACTTTTTGAGCCTACAATGGTAGATCATCAGTTATAATGTTTTTTTTACAAAAATTCTAGGAATTAATAGTCTAGCCGCAGTTGAGCGTTGTCAACTACATAACTCAAAACATCTACAACAGCACACGATTCGGTAGAAAAACATGATTTAAAGAAAAATTTAATTTAAGGAAACTGCTTTTACCGGCCGCACACATGACTACCTGACTAAAAAATAGTATAGTAGATTTATTTGTTTCCAATCTTCTCAAAAAATAAAATTCGTTTTTAGTTTTCGATTTTAATGCTTTTAGTCATTAATAGACAAGCACATTGACAACTAAATAAAAAAAAAGTATTCTATAACTACAAATATGAAAAAAATGTCTCAATAATTTATGTTTTGTTTTAATTTTTGTGATTTAAATTTGTTTTCTAAGATTATGGACATAATGCCACTCTGCTCTTACATTGGTATATTTTGTGTTTATATTTGTTTGTGAATTTTGTCTTTTGTATGTTTGTGCATTTTAAGTTTCTATTTTTTAATAATCCTTTTTTTTTGTTAATTATTTTTTATTTCCTTTAAGTTTTTGTAGCGACTGCTACAGGGCGGCACAACAACGAATATACAAAAACGAGGAAGTTTGTTCAGATGACTACTCTTCCTGTTTAAATATAATGTATTTTTTTTTTAACATCGAGTGCAGCAAGTACTATTTGGAAAATTGCTGCAATCTATTAAACCACCCAAACTTGCCATAAAAACATAAATATAATCTAAATCCATATAAATCTAAATTAAATCTGTTATATTCAATTCATTCATCGTCGATTTAAAAAAAAAGTAAATGGTACAAACTGTCTAGTCATAAAAAAAGTCTATTGTATTGATCATGAATAAATGCAAATATTCGATAAATAATAACGCAAAAAATATGTGACCTTACCAATGCTTTCATTCATCCTGTTTTCGGGTTTGCTGATCAATTCATTTTTATCTTCGTAAAGTGATGGTTCAAATGTCAACGGCTTTTCTTCTTCTATCACATCTTTGATTTTTGCAACAGGTAGTTTTGAGGCATCTTTTGATATTTTTTCGAGAGACGCAGGCAAGCTGTGAATTTCAGTTACGAATGTACTCTTGCAATCGGGACAATAAATATCTAGAAATATTTTTTTTCTTCTGAACGAGAACAAAGAAATCGGAAAAGCTTAAACTTACCTTGCTTTTGATGATTGTTTAGAGTGTTTTCTACGGAAAATTGACAACTACAGTTGATGCATCGAAAGACTTTTTGGTTCATTTCAAATAGGTCACGTTTGGATAAGATCGCCCTTAACTTTTTTTCAAGTTCCTATGGAATTATATTAATATTTATTTTTAATACACTTATGTACATTAGCTTCACCTGCATGTGACTTAAGAACATAACTTGACCAAAACTCAACAAAGTAAAATTCTTCAACTAACATGTTTCTCCACAAAATTCACAAAAAGAAGACGTTTGTCGCAGCTACTGCTACGTATGTGATATTAAATTAATAAGGTTTTCATACATTATAATTATAATTTTAACAAATAAAATCAAACGTGCTGGAAGCAATTCGAAAGATTAATTACTCACACAAATAACGATTTTCGGTTGATTCGTCTGCTGAGCATTCCACTCCTTTCTCCTTTGAGCAAAGCGATTTCACTCAAGCAAAGAACAATGTGAGATTCTAAAGTACGTCACAAGACAGTTCGTATCTTGAGTTGAATATGGCAAATTTAATGACGATATTAAATCTTGGATGCCAAGAGTTGCCGCCATTTTCGGGTCAGGACAAAAAATAATTGCCATGTTTTTAATCAGTTTTTAAGTGTACGACTTTAGAGGCCAAATTGAGTACCAGAGAAAATGTTTCTTGTCTTCGGTAGGCATTAACAAGGGAAGCATGTAACCTTTCGAGCGATCGCTTGAGGTACACATGCAAATGCGATTATGAACTCGATACGTGCAATTTTTAATAGACCAAATGTTTTAGAGTACAGTCTCAAAATGAACCTGTTTAAGTTACCGGCGCTGAGCTCATAACTGATACGACACTAAGTCTATTAAAACCGTTCATTGTATTTTAAATGACACCTCAAGCATATTGATAGTTATATTCAAGTTTCTAAAAACAAAAATAAAACATCACTAAAAGGACGATTTTAAATTTTTCAATATTGCATACAAAAGTGATTTATTTACATAAAAAAAACCTTACTTATGCGTTACATGCTTTTTTTCGAATGTTCCTAACATTAAATATATTTGTTATCAGTGAACCTTTCAATTACAATTACAATTATACATATACACAAAGAGTTCAATAAACAAACAAAATAACAATAATTTACCATGACAAACAAAATAACAATAATTTACCATGACAAACAAAAAAACAGTGATTTATTTACATAAAAAAAACCTTACTTATGCGTTACATGCTTTTTTCGAATGTTCCTAACATTAAATATATTTGTTATCAGTGAACCTTTCAATTACAATTACAATTATACATATACACAAAGAGTTCAATAAACAAACAAAATAACAATAATTTACCATGACAAACAAAATAACAATAATTTACCATGACAAACAAAAAAACAATATTGCATCCCCAAATAAAACAACAAAGAAATCACACCACTCAAAAAAACAACAGCTTATGCTAATGCTTATCAGTTTACCCTTGAGCCCAACTGCGGACGTAATGATAAGTACAGGTATTTTTTCATTGGCCGCATTACACGAATGTGAAACGCTTTACCAGGCTCAATATTTCCCACTCATTACAATATGCAAACATTCAATATATTAAAAAAAATGTTTTTCTTACCTGGCATGTACACTCTTCAACCGTATAAACTCGTTCTTTTTTATCCATTTTGATCGTATCGAAATTAATGCGCAACATATTCGACTTCATTCGATCACAACTTTCTAAGATTTTCAAACTCCATTTAACTTTTGTTCTGTTACAAAAAAAAAGATTATTTAAAATTTTTATCAAGTCACAACTAACATTACTTATGGTTTAAAGTATGCTTTTCTCGAATATAATTAGATGAAATAGTTAATATTACAGGGTGATTCGTTCCCAAAGCATTTACAATATAATCATCTTCATCTGTTTCAGGGTCAGAAACTAAGAATTAAAAAATATTATGTACACATATTAAAAAAAATTGTTATTAGACTTACATTCCTCTTCATTTACTGAATCAGCATAAATACTTTTCAAATGAGGAGCAATATCCAAAGGTTCTATTCTTTCTTTTTCTTTGTCTTTACTATTCGAATGAAAGATTTGTTTGTTTTCTTGAGTGGTCGTTTCACTCTCAAAGGCATTTTTATTACCGGATACATCCTTAGTCTTCGCATTGTTCTCTAAACTATATTCTATTGGTGTGATATCATCAGTTGTTTTCGTAATTCCTAGATCAGCTTCTACTGCAACCGTCAGATTATTAGCATTTATTTCACCCAGATAATTACAGAAAACCTGTTGCGTACATTCAGAATCAATTGCTATCGAAGCATTTGAGGAACTCAATCCTAACATAGTATGCACAATATGAGCATTTTCGTTTTGTAGCCACCCAGCACCATACTTGTTTCTTAGAATTTTAAACTGTTTCTTAGTTTCTAAGTGATCTTTATTGCTTTTTACATTTCTTTCTGTGGTTTTAGAGTCAACAACTGCATCTTTTTCCCTTATTTTTTGGTCAGAACACTCAATTATAACCTGACGTATTTTAACGCGCTTAGATTTATCGGTAGTTGATGAGGTATACCCAATTTCTTCATCACCTATATTAGTCCTCTGTTGAAAACTATTTGATGACCCTACACTTGAGGCTGGTGTTTGACTTGAAGATGACTTATTTAAAGGTGTCGGACGGCTATTTGATTTGATCATGTACTTTGCAACGTAGGTGGAATGACTTGCATGCTGCTGAGTTCCAGTCAATGCCTTTTCGTTCTTCGACAGCGGTTCGTAATCAAGAATGAATTTCACTGTGCAAGTATCTTTGTGCAAGAACTGAGCTGTTGCTAATCGATGATTCGGATGACAATAGAGTGGATTGCCGTATAAATTTAAGTACTTCAAACTCACCAAAGCACAAAGAGGAAACAGTGAATTATGATCCAACAGACAATTATCAGAGAGGTCAAGATCAGTTAATAAGTCGAGTTTTGAGATACCAATAAGGTCTTCTATAAAATTATTGCTTAGATTTAAGAATTGCAGTCGCTTTGATGTCTCCACATGAAAATTAGGCACAGTGATCAATCGATTGTAGCTTAGATCAAGAGTTTTGAGATTTGGCAACCATTTGATTGCCTCAACACTCACTAGTTGATTGTGACGCAGATTTAAATGCTGTAGGTACTGTGCGAATTCTAAAGAACTGTCAACAGTTTTCAAATTATTGTAGCTGAAGTCGGCAGTTTTAAGTTCATTCCATACGAAGCCGTTCGAATTATCGCCGCCACAATGAGTTATTATTTCCACAACTGATTGCAGACTGCGCACACAAACCAATTGATGTAGTTGAGACCGCAATGGTTGAATGCCAACAATTTGTTTAACATTTGTCTTTTGTACTTCTAATCGTTTAAGGGATTGAAATTTCGATATGTCAATAACGCCATCAAAGTAGTCATCACCCGGATAATGGATGATGCAGAGATAAAGAGTTTTTTGCACAAAATCGTGTATAAGTTGTAGGTCACGGAAGACATTCGATTTAGAATAATTTGGTTTCACCACCTGAAACGTTTGCTTTGCAACAATTTCTGAAGAATCAGAAATAAGAGTGAAAGAGTCATTCAAGGCGCGAAGCAGAGATCCTGAAAAAAAAAATAAAGTTAAGAAACCAGTTTTTGACCTAAACATTCATGTTTATGAGAACACAAAAATCAATATCTACAGGAGAAAGAAGTAAAAAAATACAAATTAGTGAAATAATTTACCGCTTACGTGCAACACTTGATTTAAAATAATTTTCTTCAATTATTGAATTTGTCATATACCTTTCCACACGAACACTCCTCTTCTTATGTTTAACTACAACGACAAAATATGATGAGCCCAATAAATTCCGACCTACACAGCATTATACAATGGGAAATACAAAAACGTGTGGAATTTAATGCTTAGAGACCCTAAAGCGAGATGGACTCTCCTTGCCAAAAATGCCGCAAGATGTCTGGGTTTTTTACAACGATGCAAGACATTTTTCTCTCAGTCTGATCTGGCTACAATTTACACAACCTACACACGTTTAAAAATTGACAGTATTCAAAGAGCTTTTAAAATTATTGCTGACATTAATATCTTCAACTCTAATTCCTCGCTCGATCATCGTCGTAAAGTTTCTTGTTTCTTGATGTTGTCATAGAAGAAGTGCTATTTCTATTTTATTTCCAAGTAAAACAAGTTCAAGTGTTTGAGTTTGAAGTAAATTTTGTATAGATAGATACCTATATAATTTTATTTTCAAAAAGACTTTACAAAAAAAGAGTAATGTCAGGTTAAAAAGGAAATTAAAAAACATATAAGCTTAGTAAGTAGATTAAGTTACATACATAAGTTTTGAAAATTCATTTATAATAAAATTGCGATATTTAATTGACGCTTTTAAGAAGTAATATAAGTTTGATTATCAGTAGCCATTAAGAACGTTGAGAAGTTGAGAATGACGTACGTTTTGAATACTGAGCAGGTTCCAATGAAGTGCATAGCATTTCAAATTACACAATGTACATATTCCATCTGTATTTTCTTGGAAGGCTCTTCAATTGATATTAAGGCGTCCGCAGCCAGCTTTAAACATTATTGAAATCATTTCACGTGAATTGTAGTCATAAAAGTAGTTCGGTGTGCCAGAGTTGCAATCAAATTGCAATATTCATCGTGAAATTGAGACTGTGTTGCACTAACTGTAAATTCAGTCCAGTGTTTTTCTTTCATTTTCACTAAGAGAATGTTATGTAAGCTGCCAACGAACATTCAATAAAAAGACCCAACCATTCCTTAGCCTAGAAGATTTTCTTGCTTATAATGGCTTTCGATAAAATGTCTATTACTAGGAAGATTTAGATTTAGTCTTAGGAAAGAACAATGTAGCTGGAGGGACTTTAGAAACCCTTCGGTAAACCTATGTGCAGAACATAGTTAGGGGTATTATCGGGCGGTAAAAACATGTATGTATATGTGATATCTAGTTAACCAGGGGCGGATCAGTATGCAGATTTTCACTAAAGGATAACACTAGTGAAAGTCTGTTATTGAAAAGTTCAAATTGGATTCTAGATACTACATATACTATAGGTAATTGTTCGAATTTGTGTATGAGTACCGACATCCACCACTCGCTCTTCCAAATTTGAGCGTTTTTGTAGCAGATATCCATGTAAGTTTATAACCTACGAACTATTTCTCATAATTTTTAAAATTCTCAGATAAAACAAAAGTCTCGAATAAAATGAAAATTTGAAATTCACAAATATATCTTTAAAAAAATTACATAAAAAAGATTTGTTTACGAGGCCAGCTATATTGTAAAACACAACTTGACAGGCAATCCGTGCTAATTATTAATATTGTTTTGTTGGGTTTTAGATACTGCTACATTGACAGAATAGTCTAGGTTGATTTTGCTAAATAGATTAACCAAATAAGCTTTATCGGCTTCATTAAATAAAGTGATAATACCATCCTTTGTGCATTTATATTAACGTCCATCAACTGATAGATGGATGGAAAATTTCAGATCGTTCATTCCCTGTAAGGTCTTTATTAACTGATATATTTTTGTTTTTTAAACCGCTCGATGACGGTTTTAACATCGTTTCCATTCGCAAGCTCAAAAACATACGACGAATTCTGTTGGTTAGAAGGCCCGTATTTCAGCATTATTGATAGTAGGTAAGGTAAGGTTAAGTGGCTGTCCAAGATGAAAACGGACACTTTTAGGCCAGTTTAATGGCCCATTGTGATACCACATGAATCTTGAGGCTACATCCTAAGCTCAATGGAACCAGTTTGAGTCCCTTACGAAACGTGAGAGGCTGATTATGCTAATATGATTTAGATCGTTAAAGAATAATTCTCCTAGGTAATTCTTGCGTTTTTTAGCTAGAGCAGGGCATGTACAGACAAGATGAAGAAATGTTTCCTCCTCTTCCTCGTCCTGCAAAAGTCATTTGAGAATACGCCTAGTTTCGTGGCGGGCTTTCCTATTAGACAGTGTCCGGTTATGACACCTATTATCGAGCTTATATGCGATCTGCTTAGAGATAGCAAGCACCTTGAACGTTTTAAATCCAGTGTTGGCCAGATGTTTTTTGTGACCTGAGACATGGTGATGTTCCACCTGGTGCCTGCCCTTCTCACAGGGTCTTGCATTAGCAACAGTTTACAAGTAGCGATTGGTATACCCGGCACCCAGCAAAAGTGAATATTAAACCTATTGCTATCTCCATTAGAGATGATCGACAGTTATGGACTGTATATATTACAGAGTGGATAATGTTGTTGTTAGTCCACTGCGAAGAAGCTTTGAGGCGAATAGCAGAACTTGCAGCTATTTGTTTGCTAAAAATGTCAACAGGTGTTAGGTAGAGTAAGGTGTCCAGTGCCGCAGATGGGATCGTGCGAAGCGATCCGCTTCTGCATAGGCTATCTAAACGCTAGACTTGATATTAATAATAACTTCAAGTATGGTGCTACATACTTGCTGAAAGTGCTTTTTTGCTTCTTCTATAGTCTTAGCATTTAAGCCTCTCTCATTCTTCTTTCAAACCTGGATTGACTTCTTTTCATATTTTCTATTTCCGTGCTTTGTTTTCCTTTTCAAGTTCTGCATGAAATTGCACCCATTTTCGAAATAATTGAATTCATTAATAGTACGTTAGCCATATTGGTATTTGTGCAATTTTTCTTAAACGACGAGAAATCAAATTCTGGCGAAGTCTTCGTAACGATCTTTTTGAATTTAATTTTCATTCATAAGTAAGGTTGGTGAATTTTCTAAATATCAAGAGGTTGTGTGATAAGATACTGAAATAATGGTCGCATTCACAAAGCTAGTGGCTACGTAGTCAAGGGATTCTGATTGGTTAAACCTAACTACAAAAGTAGTTGAAATTTCCCCTCCGTTGTTGTGTACAAAATTTGGCTACAAAGTTAGTGACGAATGATTTTGACGTTTCAGAATCAGCTGCTCGGTAAAGAAACACGAATTCAAAATGAAATAAATCCTCCAGTATTTAAATACAAATATAAATCATTCAAATTGTGTCTTAAATTTGATTTTATTGAATTTAAAAACACAAAAGATAAGTTAAAGTTATCAAATCAAAAAAATTTCTTATTTTATATATTTGCATTTGTCAATAATACGACAGTTCCAGATTGACTAGCTTTGTAGTGTAGTTTTGCATTCACAAAGCTAGTTGAATTTTGACTTCGTAGCCACTAGCTTTGTGAATGCGACCAATTTCTGTGCTTTCTTGTGAATTGAGAGTTTTGTCAAATAAATAGCTATGAGTTGTGTTGGCTATCTATTTTTGTGAGAGTTGAAAAACTACTCAACGTTACTTTTCTACTGAGCATGCGCAGACAAAATTGCAAGCGTGAGAGATACCTTTGTTTCGTCGCTTGCGATGTATTATACTATATGTATTTGATTGTTATCAATGTGGTAAAAATGTACTCACAAGTATGTTAAGACTCTAGCAGAAAGAAAGCACTCAGTTCAAATTTGTATATCATTTGAGTTCAATAATTAAATACTTTATTCCGATTTTATGCACTTAGATTTAGTTATGTAATATTTTTTAAGCACAATGGTTGCCACCTTATTATTTTTACTGCTTTTCGACTCTAATATGTATCACCTCATAATCTTAAAACACTGATCAACAGGCAAATTCTACAAATGTACTACTTTAAAAAAAATTATGATTTGCACTTGGTGGCCATACGGAGAAGAAGTGAGTACGAGGCCTTTATGGAGCGTTGGAGATTAATCTGTACTAACTGCAGCATTTTGGCTACAATTAGGCAGGTCAACCTCCACCACGGTTATGTTTTGATCCTCCGAGTCTGAGGATGAACCCAAGAGTTTGTCCTCGCTTAGAAGAATCATCTTAAGGTCGTCCTCAGTCTTCATTAAGGATGGACTGTTTTCGACTTTTTTAGAGGGTGGAGTCGTGATTAGAGAGGGAGAAAAGACGACGCGATAACCTTAATTTTTTTGCATATTCGAATTTTGATGGGATCGAAATCATAATTTATAGAGCCATTCTTCAAGGCTAGAGGAGCCAAGGATTCTTTATTGAGTACCACAATGGCACTCCTATAAAGACCTTTCACTTCGTCTAGCTTGACGATCTTCCGGTTATGCTAGAAATGTCTTCCTTAGCGACAACCTCGAGCTTCGAACCTGGCCAAACTTCACTTAATCGTCTGACAGCAAGCTTGTATAAGTCATACCACCTCTGATCGCCACAAACCATGAGTTTACATGACCCTAATGCGAACCCTCATCGCTTATGGATGGAAGTGGTCTTGGAAGCTCTCTCAAAATGCTTAAAAAACCACCCAAGAGCTTTACCTTGACCAGCTGCCAACGATCAGACGATATTGTGCCATCATCATCGCTCCTGTCAATGACCGCAACCATTACTTTGTCCTTCGTGACGTCACTGAAACTGACTTGTTTCCTGATGGAATTGAAAGGAGTGCTGGTGTTGTGCACACGAGGCCGTTTTGGTGTTGGTTGATTCTTTCCAACCTCCCGATACCGTGGAAGTAGGTTGGTCCAAGGCCAAAGTGTCTGAGTACTACCCTAATCCCATGCGCTGGACATACGAAACAAAAATGCAACAGAAATCCAATGTGCAATGTATTTAATCTACTACTTCATAAAGATACCGCGTGTACAAGAAAAATGTGTGCTCATTGCCCTGCCCCCACTCATCTGATTTAAAAGACTGTCCAAATGAAGGAAATTTTAAAAATTAAAATGAATGTTATCATGTCATATCGGTATACCAGGCAATGAATATGCCGACAAAGCTGCAAAACTCTACAATCTGTTTTTACTTTCGATACATTTTTAAGAATGACATTGAAAGATAAATCGATCAATTACTTAAAAAGAACAAAATTCTCAACTGGAATAGCTACGAAAATCATTATGCAAAGATAAACACTGGTCGATGCGCTCCAATCTACCCATCATCGTTCTTAGCCTTCGCTTAGGACACAGTGTCTTAACTCACCAACACCTATTAAGAAAAGAAAGTCCACCTCTCTGGCCATCATGCAACAACAACTTGAACATGCCACATATACTTAGCTGATCATCATGCGGAATTTCGAAACAAATTAATGCTGTTTTAAAAACCGACCAAAATATTCATTCCTTTCTTAATTTTATAAGTTGTCAAGTAATTTATTTTTAGTTTGGTTTGGTATTGTCACATGAGTAGAGTAATGTCTATACAACTCTTCAAAATAGGATCAATGTTCCTTTTTTCATAAGCGAATTTTGTTTAGCATTATGCCCTTAATACGAGAAACGGATCGAACGTAATACTAAAAGCGAACGTTTTTGAAATAACTAATTTTTTAAATACCGTTTTGATATTGGTTTCAAAAGCCAACTTTTTTGGAAACAGAGATGTTAACCCATTCTAACGTCAAAATTCAATCATCTTATTTTGCTCTATTTTGGATTTTTCGTTAGTTCTATCGGTCGATAATTTGTGGGGGAAGAATATTCGCCTTTTTTTTGGGATTGGCTTAACAAATGCAATTTTCCAACTACTCGGAACGAGCCCAGAAGAATAGGATAGATGGAAAAGCTTACGCAGTGGTTTTGCTGGCGCCATGACTAGAGCAATAGAGCTAACTAGAGTCATTGACAACAAGCGTAGGACCGAGAAAGAGGAAGACTTCCTCACGTATTTTACAATTGAGCAACAAATTGTTACTGCCTTTGGGACATTGCAGTATTTTTTGCCTTAATTGTTGGTCATGCAAAAATTTCGTCCTTCGAATATGGGCGTTGCAGGCCTTTTTGGCTTGTTTAAATTTTTCTGGTTTTCCTCAGTTGGGTTGGCTCTAAAATACCGGAAGCTCACCTCTTTCCCCTTGATAAGATCTTTGTAGCTCGAATTAAACCATGATTTATTCTTAGGTTTAATTCTTTTAACCCTACTCGGGATAAAAATGTCATTCCCAGACGAATCATATTAGTAATCACTGCGCAGGAGTCTACGTCACTACCGAGGAAGCATAATGACCAGTTAAAGATCCTGAAGAAATTATTGACACCGTCCCAGTTGCCTTTCTAGTCTGCCAAACGGAGCTCTTTCTTTAACTGGATTTGTTTGACACGAGAAATTAGCAGATATGACACTGTGGTCCGATGTTTCTAAAAGCGTCAATACACTGCTTGTGTACTTATCAGGCTCAGAAGTGAGAAACAAGTAGTAGGCTCATTGACAAGCTGAGTAAGATATTTAATTTCAGCAAAAATCTTAGCACACATTCCGAATGGAGATCAGACAGATCATCAAATTCCTGAGAAGTCGAAACTCTGTTCAGGTTTGGGTTCCGATAAAGAAAACAATAGTGAATGATGTGTTTAATAAAGGAACATTTTAACCACATGAAATTAAAGAGGGTGTTGGTACAATAACCATATTGTGGTAAAAGTTGAAATGTAACATCATTCCTAATATATAGTGTGAGACCATGGTGTACGAAGAATAATGGCACCAAGCAATACCCATGAATACAAAATTTAGCAGGATCGGAATCTTCACCTAGAAACTGTGGGATGTACACAGACAGAAAATTCAATCTCAACCCACCAACCCCAAATTACCAGTCATTGCAATACATAAAATCCAAAAAATCAAAACAGACGAATTTCTTAGTATATCACTGTATAAGATTGTTTAAAGGTCTTTACAAAAAAAACTTCACTTCTAGTGTAATGCCTTTACTAGTGACGTTAAATTGGTCACGACCCTAATAATCATAACAGTGATCTACAATCCATATATAATTGAATGAACCAACACAAACACACCATTGAGCTGGCTTACAAAAAGCTAAGCCCAATGAATGCACCTGCTTAGCCACTCAACTGTACAAAAAAAATAAAGAAAGAGTGAGGAAGGCAATGTCACTTACTGTGTTTTTGTATAGGAACTTTGTATTGTTGGCTTTTTCCATTTGTATTGCTCTTTTTTTTAATATATTGCTGTTGTTGTTCACTGTTTTTTTTTGTTCGTTACTGTTTTTTGATTTAATTTTATTGATTTTTTGTTGATCATTTTTTTTTTGCGAGTTTTTTTGTTTTGTTTTAAATTAAAGTTAAACGCGACTGCCATGGGGACGGGGACGTGAATCCCCTTACTTTTGATGATAATGATAATGATAATGATAATGATAATAATAATGATAATGATAATGATAATGATAATGATAATGATAATGATAATGATAATGATAATGATAATGATAATGATAATGATAATGATAATGATAATGATAATGATAATGATAATGATAATGATAATGATAATGATAATGATAATGATAATGATAATGATAATGATAATGATAATGATAATGATAATGATAATGATAATGATAATGATAATGATAATGATAATGATAATGATAATGATAATGATAATGATAATGATAATGATAATGATAATGATAATGATAATGATAATGATAATGATAATGATAATGATAATGATAATGATAATGATAATGATAATGATAATGATAATGATAATGATAATGATAATAATAATATACGGTAGTACCGGTGGCGCTTTCCCACTTTCGTCTTTCCGAGCTCGGAAAATTATGATGAACGGGAGGATGTGCTTGATGTTACTTTAGTAAACAACCGTAATTTATTAGTGGAGAATTGGAGAGTTTCCCCTTTGAATTCGTTTTCGGATCACAAGTGGATTCTTTTTCAAATTAATTTAGAGTCGAAAATCCTTCCGCCTTACAGAAATCCCAAAAGAACTGACTGGACGAAATTCAATCAAATTGCTAATTCTAAACAAAGCAACTTACCCAATCTCACTGAATCGATAGGAGACCTTGAATCAAAGGTGAAAACCTTTGAAACTCCTATAAGTTAAGCTTTTAGAGTCTCTTGCCCAGTTAAATATAGCCGAAAAACCCTTCCTTTTTGGTGGAATGAAGGTCTGTCCAGTCTTAGGAAAATGACGAGGACAATTTTCAATATCTGCCAGAAACATAAGTTTTACCAACTGTATAAAGACGCTCTTAAAATTTACAAGCAAGCCCTTTCATAAGCCAAAAGACAAGGCTGGATAGAATACTGTCAATCAATCGAAGACATAAAGGACTCCGCAAAGTTTTATCGAAGGAACATTGTAATCCTTCATTTCTAAAAAAGCCTGATGGAACCTGGACAGCCTCTCCAGCCGAATCTCTTGAGCTACTGATGAAGACGCACTTTCCGGGTTGCGAGAGTGATAACCCCGAACAGCTTGAAACCACAAAGCTAAATGTAGCTCATGTGGAGCAAGTCAATTCCGTTATAACCAGAGAAAATATTACGGCATACTGCCAGTTATGCTTCAAAAGTTGCATGATGTGTCAGCTCCAAAGCTGGAACAAATTTTCAAAGTATGCCTCCTTCTCAAACATGTGTCCATGTCGTGCAGACAGGTGAAAGTAGTTTGTATCCCGAAAGTGGGTAGGCGAGGCCACGAATCCGCGAAGGATTTCAAACGCCAGCGTTTTTCAGGCTGAACTGCTGGCAATAAGGGAGGCATGTAAGAAACTTAAAAAAAGCCCAAACCAAAACCGAAATGCGGATATCTTTACGGACAGGCAGCTGTCAAAGCTATTAACTCGGCCACATCCTCATCTAGCCAGGCAAGGATCGGCCCTTCATAGCTCACTTGCGGAAATGGTTAACATTCCTCTTGGCGCTATGAAGGGTAAAATCTTTTCTATCTACCAAACTGAATCTAACCGAAGGTGGAGCAATTTACCCAACTGCATTATATTTAGGAAGATATGGCCCATCTATAATAAAGCCCGTACAAACGATCTTCTGTGCAGGCCAAGGCAAAACATAGTCAGGATTGTTGCGGTTTTTACCGGACATGGGCCTATAGGAAATCATACGGAGAAGTTGGGTATCTCCTACAACTCTTTTTGCCGAAGTTGTAGTGACCAAAGAGAAAGTGAAACGATAATCCATTTCCTCTGCAAATGTCCTGCTTTGGCAAGCACTAGAATAAAATACTTTGTAAAGCATTCTTTCACGAACTTGATAAGCTATCTGAGACAAAGATTAGAGACCTAATATTTTTTCTCAATGCGACAAAATGGCTCTAACATAATCGCTATGAAGCTTCTCTATAAATTTGTCCCTTTCAATCACAGGTCAAACGAGTTTTTGGTATCAAAACGGCGCTCAACAGCGCACTCAGGCTAGGTTGCCTTGAGATCGCCATTTCTACCTACCTACCTAACTACCCGTGACATGATGGTTAGTGCGTTGGACTGTTATGGATTCAATCCCTGCCTATGCCACCTAAACTTTTTTTCACGGGTACTGCCTCTTGCGAGGAATTAACAACTTCTCCAAGAGTAATTCTTGTCATGAAAAGTGCTTTTTCAAATTTGCCGTTCGGATTCGGCTTAAAACTGTAGGTCCCTTCCATCCCTGACAACAGCACTAGCACACAGGAATGGTTGAGAGTTGTCATTCACTAGGCCCTAGTTCTCAAACGGGTTGTTGCCACCCAATTTAATTTAATTTAATAATAATAATAACAATCAAAACAGCGACTATTCTCGCAGAGACGGAATCCCGAAGATCTACAACAACAGAAGAGCAAATGAGCTAAAACATTTTGTTAACCGCGACATCTTGCCCAACTACCCCACAGGTGCCCGCACTTCTTAATATACTCCTGTATGGCAAGGCATATCTTTGTTCTGCGGATATATGAACTTATTTCTGCATACTCGAAAATAATACATGTCACCTCTCTCGAAAATGTATTTGCTTTAAGAATTGTATTAATGCTGCACAGTATTCTGCAAAAAAAAAACCACCATATCCTTATAGCAAAATTAAATTTTCTCGTTCAACTAGAAGTTATGTTCTGACTCTATTACGCTATTCTTGCCTTTTTTCTAGTCGTCAATTTTTTATAAACGCGGTTCGATTGTGGAATTCCCTCTTCCTGCCCATAAAGATGATTAGATGCAGCATTTGGTTCAAGACGAGACTTAGACAATACTCTCGATGATAAACTTTTTCGTTTATATTTAACTAATTTAAAATCTTTCTATTTTTAAATGCAATTATTCTTTCTTTTTCGTTTAATTTATCATAAAGTATTGCATTTTGTTTTTATTAGTTTTTGGATATTTCTTTGGTAATGTTAATCAGTTTTTTTTACTTACCATCATAAACATTTCTAAATAGTATGTTAATAATGAAACTTGCGCTATATTAAAAGACATTGTATCTTCTTATTTTGTAGCTAGTTCCATCCAAAAATAAATAAACAAGTTTGAACAGAGACTAGTTAAAGTTCTCAAGTCTCACTTAAACGCTGGTAATAAGCGAAAAGCCATTAACACCTGGGATATTCCAGTATTTCGTCGATTGGTCAAACACAAATCTTGACAAGATATCAACCTCAGCAGGAACTACCCTGACTAAATACCTTCGTCACCATCCGCGAAATGCAGTAGAAAGGGTTACCCCACCTCATGAAGACGGTGGAAGAGGGCTCCTGGACGTACCGAATCTCCATTTCGCTCAGATAAATAACTTAGGAAAAATTCATTGGAAAAGTAAAAAAATCGATAATACTAGACACATGCCATATTGTTCGCAGATTTTTGAATTAGAATCGTTATATCTTTGTTAGACTTAGGTGCTCAAAGTCTAATGTACATATTATACAATCGTAAAAACGAGAAACTAAATACATAATAATAATAACTTCGAAAACTCGTTGTAGAATACCATCAATATAATCATTAAGAAATTTCATCTTTAGTAGATCGACCAAACCAATTTTTAAATGCAAAAAGAATTGAGAACTTGCCTCGTATTACGTATTTTCAACACACAAGACAAGATGGTTATTACGCGGGAAGTAAAATATATCCAAATATAAGGACATCAAAGACTATATTTGATTTATGAGATGACCATTGATTAGCCTAGTCATTAGATTAAAACGGCTTGTGTTAGCCAAAGAATTTCATTCAAAGGACTTCTTCTAAACCATTATGTTCACAGACGATACTATTTAAATATCCATATCTCGGACTACAGACAAATGGTTTGTTGAAAGTTACATATGGAATACCTTCCTAACAATATTCGACGAACAGTCAAACATAGAGGTGGATGCGATGGTGCAGTGTTTTTCATAAGCTAGAGAACTGCACAAAACTGAAGGAACAAATAGTCTGAGATCACTGAAAGACCTTTGCCAAGACGATTAGATCCTTAAAGGGTTACACTACGAAGTATTTAAACTTAAAACTTTTGTTTTGATTCAAACTGGATACGAGAACATGATACTTTTTTCATTGTAATATTGTATATGCATATATTTTCGAGACTTACTCACCTGTAAGTGTTAACTTAAATTCCGAATTAAGGACTTTATCACCATTGTTTCGTAATAAATTAGCAAGTTCCGTGATTTTCTTTGGATCCATAACTTGACCATATAACTTTCAAATTAATCTCTGTATTGCGTTGCAATTTTTTCAATATTTATAATATTTAATGAATAGTCACTTTTGCTCGAGTTCGTCGACGTCTTTGTTTTTTTTTATAGTCATCTAATCGATTAGTAAGTTATATCTCCAATCCTAGTATTTTTTAGTTGAGATTTATATTAAATTTTATTATTACCCTCTTATTTTAGTTGATCTTATTCGAAAGTCATGAAGCAAAAACAAATACACGAGTGGGGTATTATAACGATAATATTATAATTTGGCAATGTTCAGTATTATGTTCTTTTGTTTAATTTCGAAAGCAAATGTAGATATATGGAAACAATGTAGTCATGTTTACATTCCAATTAGAAGTAGAATTAATTTGATAAAACAAAATAAAAAATGTTGGCAACAAAATCCAGAGAGAAGAAACTAATAGATAGAGTAATATTCGACGATGGCTCTCTTTTACCGAAGAAGCTATTATATTGCGAACCAACTTAAAAAAATCCAACTTGTATATGACAGAAGTTCGAGAGGACGGAGACGACGAATTTTGACTTTCTCTTACCCTGGTTACAAGAGGAGATTGAGGAATCGAATTAAAATTGAATTGGGATTTCGATCCAGGTATATGTCGTCAGTGGATCGAGTAATTGAATTGATGTATAATCGAAATGACATTTGGCTTTGTATGTATATTTGAATAATCACGAAGCCGAACGCTCGGCCTGACACCTTTTAATGGACTTCCCAAACAGTTCGTTCCACATGACTTACATATGGAATTTATTGTAGTAGGGTAAAAATGAGCGAGAATTCCAATATTAAATAATAAATTTCCAGATTATTAAGAAAACAGAAGATAGACAAGAATGTTTACAAACTCAGCGAAAGTTCGAGGGAGGCAATGAAAAGACACTTTTTTATAATTTATTATTTATATTACGTAAAATGAGGTTTTTTGATTGGTTGATTGGAAATGAAGAAAATTTAAAAAATCACAACAAAAAAAATCAAATTTTTTTTGTCTATCATTAATGTGTTTTGTTTTGAACATTGACAGACTATACATGGACTGCTAGTAGTGTGAATTTTCCATACAAAATTTTAATAAAAATGGTTCCACTTCAAATTAGCTACACTAGCCCTTTCAGGCCCAGTGGCAAAAAAAGGTATGAAATATTTAGCGACATCTGTTTGTTTTTAGTTGAGATAAGCTTTTTCTGACATAGAAAGTATTGACATCTAGTATAATTTGTTGAAGACAAACGATGCCATGTTTTTTTGCTGTGAGCAGTGCTGTCGTTTTGAAAATTTCAAGAGTAGTATTTTTCAATCATTTTGGGGAGTATTTTCTTAAATAAGGAGGAGTAAAACAAAAAAACAACACATGCTTTGCCCCTGAAAAAAATTAAAAACTGAAAATAATAATGTCCAAATTTGAAGTTAATTGGACTATTGCAAAGGTTAATGTTCCGAAAACAGACAAATAGATGGATGTAATGTCGTACCAAATTTTTGCTTTCACTGCTTAAAGGCCAACATTTTAAAATAATATTGTTGAAATAAATAATTTAAATTCAATACTTTTTGTTTATTAAATAAGAAATTGACAATTTAAATTATATTTTACATCAACATACATGTTTGAATATTCATGAATAAATTAAATTCATTGTTGTAAATTCGATGTTTCATATTTTCAGTTACAAAACATTTTGACGGTGTTTCCCTTTGATTGGAAATGAAAATTATATAATCATCCATCGGAAATCACACAAAGAATTTTTGTTTGAGAAAAAAAAGTGTAATTGCGCATTTATTTTTCTCTACAACGGATGGAAATTCATTTTCCTGAACAGCTGATACTTTATGTTCAAAAGTGAAACGAATCGTTCCACTGATTTGTGTTTCAATTTCACACAATTCTAATGATAGATTTCACTTGGTAAAATTTTGTCAGTGGATTTCAATCCGGAAATTTTTGCAATGACAGAAATATTAAGGATAGCTATACACGACCTGTCAAAAAAGTTCCAATGTTTGTTTTCAATAATGAAAACCAATTCTAGCTAGCTATAACTGGCGCCTTATACAATGTTTTAATGTTTTGTTATTCTAGATTAAAGTTTTCGATGGCTCCCATTTTTCGGTGAAATTGTTTTTAAGAAGTTTCTTAGCAGTAAGTAGGGCATTCACCGTTTCTACCTTGAGTGAATTTATTTTTTTTATCTTTTATAAGTCTGAAAATTTTCTCTCTGTTGTTGCACTATTATTGGGGCGTTATATTTTTAATTTTGTTTTTTATTGTAAACCAAATAAAAATTTCTTTTCCGTTTTATTTTGGGGAGTAGTTTTCGTCCGTGGGTAGAGTAGCAGTTGAGTCTGAAAATAGTAAAATACTACTATAGTAGCAAGAACGACAGCAGTGGCTGTGAGTATTAAATGTTACACAATTTATCCGCATATCCCTCTTTGCGCTAGTGTTTTGTCCTTTAAAAGTGGAACCACCGTGAAGTTTTGGCTACTAGCAGTCCAAGTATAGTATGTCGATGGTTTTGAAAACAAACGATTGAGAAAATGCAATCGAAGCTATATTTGTTTAAAAAAAAAGTTATTGGTGTCCTTGTTAATAAACAAGAAAAAGATTTCATGTGCATCCATTTAATGCAAATCAGAAAATTGAGGGAGAATATGTTTCCTTAATGAGACTGCCATTCACCATTTACCACCGAAACAAGAATGATTTTTTAGGTTAAGTACGTGTGATTATTTTATTAGTTGCTAGTGTGTATAATGTGGCACTCAAATAAAGTTTGACAGGTAGTATCAACTACAAATTTGTTCACGACGAATAAATTTGTTTTCTTCTTGTGTGGAAATATATCTCACATTTTGAAATTCATTCGTCGTTCGTTGGTCGCGCTCATGTGAATACTGCGTTACAGTATTTTTTTGCTTTGACCTGTCATTTAAAGTATAATTGTAGTAAAATACAATCTTAAACTGGGGCTTTACTAAACACATGAGAAAATCTTGGAGGATTTGTCATTTCCTCACAAGAGACAGTACATGCGAAAACTATTTTATTTTTTTAATTAAGGTGGCACAGGCAGGGATTGAACTCAAGACCCCTTGCATTACAGTACAACGCACTTACCATCACGGTGCGGGTCATAGAGGAAATATATTATCTAGAGTCCCGACTTAATGGGTTTGCTCTCTTTCTGCCTACAAGCTACATTGGGAGGATTTTGTCCATAAGCATAAGCATGTGTTAGTTGTCCCGTGCATTTCTTATGGGACCAAGCCATTATGAATGTAGTTGTTATAGAATTTGTGCCCATATTGCTCAACCGCGGGGAAAAAAATACGAGGTGAACTCAGCCGTTCAAAAAAGAGATCCGTTGAATTCAAAAATTGAAAAATGAATGCAATATTTTACGAAAAAATAATTTTGCAACTTCCTTTCCTGTGCTAAAAATAATATTTGACTGCTTTTGGCAAACAAATTCTAGGATTTTTCTAAAATTTTTGATAAAAACAGAACAAATCATGAAGAAAGTATAGGCGCACTAGGAACTGCAATGTGAACGTGGCCCAATTTGAGTTGTTCCCAGTTTTGACAGATCAACAGCGAGGTAAGTATTTTGACAGCGAAAATTAAATCAAAACAAAACAAATCTATTCAATATTTTTTCTTATAAAACTATAATTTATGCAGATTTTTATTTTAAGAAGCATCAAAGATTGCTTTTAACCAGAAGATTCCAAGAACTTGAAATCTAGATCGGCTAAATCAGCTGAATCTATTAAGTTAGCCACATCAATGAAATCTGGATGGAAAAAGTTAGAATCATCAAGTCGTCATCCAATTCGAACTCATTTCCTCTTCGTCCTCATCATCAAGCGATAAAGTTGACGATGCTTGAAGCACCAAAGATAACAATAAGTCGGCCAGCAAAAATGCTTTATCTAACAGCGGTAAGAGTGGTGCACAGAGGCCAGGCGTGGTATTTCGCAATCAATTCATTCCACCTGCCAGACGCAAATCACGAAGTTCAAGAAAAGTTAATCACGAAGTTAAAGAACTCTGGTGTGTCCTGCTATATCAAGCCTAGATGATAACCACTAATACAGTGCTATTAACATGAGTCACGAAGACCTGAGTGATATCAGCAAAAGCATTGCACAATTTAAGAAATATGACGAGATTTTGAAGACGAAGCAGGGGATTGAGTAAAGAGGAACAGGTTAAAATCTCGAAGATGCCAAGAAGAAGGAGGAAGATGCTAAATAGATGGATTTTAAAAAAGACAACTACTATATCAAGAACAACTACATACACCACCAGAAGTAAGTTAATTTTAGATCCAAAATAAATTTTAAGGTTGTTCAACAATATGCAATATCCAAAACAAAGAACCAACCGTTCGTAAGTTCACGATAAAATTTACGAAGCTTGAAGCATAATGAGGATGTTCTAAATTTGAAGACTAAGAAGAGGAATGTTTTGAAGGGAGCACAGAGGAACAGGATAAAATCGACCTCGAAGATGTAAAAAAGGAAAATGATGAAAATTCCGATGGCTGCTCTTAGATGATTCTGTAAGTTTATTTAAAATTTGTATTTATTTATTTACTCATTTAAAGGTTGTTTCACAATATCCAAGACATCAGAATCATCAACAAACAACCAGTCTGATTTCACCTTCTGTAGAACACCACAACATATCTACGATGATTTATATCCTTATGATCCTAGATAATAGAGACTGCCAGCACTCATTATAAGAATGGGAGTGGAGTGCGTCCAACACGTGAAACCGATCAACCGTGTTCGTCCAAATCATATTGCTGCTGTTAATGCTTTGTTGCAGCTTAACTTCGAGCTTAGATGTAAGTAAGTTTACTATTACGATTTTCAAGTTGTTAATTTCTTATGTTTTGTTTTGTTCATAGTATCCGAATGCCTGGTGTGGCTTTAATTAAGCATGCATATCGATTTGGAATCGATCCGTTTAAAATGTAAATTGTCTCCTTTTTGTTGGCAATGAGGATTAGTATATGAATGGGATCCACATTAAAATTCATACTAGTTAACAGTAATTAACAATAATATTGTATTCTTTTTCTGTCATAAGGAATTATTTAAATCATTAAACATGTAGACTTTTTGACATGTTAATCATGATTATTTGTTTTCAAAATAAAGTGGAATTAATAAAAATACGTTTTTAAATTCTATTCGGCACCCAACCTTTTTTTCTACACTTCAGAATTTCAGAAAGTAATTAGCTTATAGCAAGCTTCAAACCACGATCAGAGGCTCATCATGTGCATGTGTTAATTGTTAGTAAGATAATAATACAATTAAAGCCTAACACACGCACAAAATACATAATTAACATTAAAATGAATTAATACAGAACAACAAAAGATAAAATAAGGACGTTTACGATAGTGGAGCACTGGTTCTAAACAATGATTTATAATACATTATAAGGCTTTTCGAGGCTACCTAAATTCATGAAATAGCTTTTTTCCAAAAAAAAAATGTGTGATGTTTTTCCAAAACCTACAATATCTTTAATCAATATTCCGTTTAAAATTGTTTCGTACTTTTTATTACGAATTTGTAGTCTTAGGTTAAAACATCAAGTTCCTGTAGTAAATTAAAAATACACAAAAATAATGTTGAAAAATAGTTTTGTAGCTAAAATAGAAGTTCGTAATCAGCATCAAAAATTAACTCGCAAACTATTTAAAACCATAAATTAAAACTTTAGGTAGAGTCAAATGAAGACTCATGAGTCTGTTAACCACATGAAATCGAGAAAGAATACACACAAACGTGATGAACCAAAACATCATAACTGATAGGGTGAAGCAGGAGAACCAGTTTTGGTGGCTTCAATCGGCACTTGATATTGGGTAGTCGGGATGGGGTTTTAAGCCTTGGCCGGCTTACATACTTGTTTTATGTTTAGGGTTTAGTTTTAAGTAGAATAGGCATGGTGGCACGAAAAAAAAAAAATTAAAAAAAAAAAAAAAAAAATAATAATAAAAAAAAAAAAAACATTAAAAAACATTAAAAAAAAAATAAATAAAAAAATAAAAAAAAAAAAAAAAGACAACGAAATATAAAAAACAAAACTGTTAGATAGTTAGATTTGCTGCTGTGGTTGTTCTAAGTTTTAAGTAGTTTATAGGTAGAATAGGTAGTTTAAGTTAGTTTTTAAGTTTTATTTAAGGACCTTATTTTAAGTAGTTTGTAAGTAAAAATAAATAAAAAAAAGGTTATTGATATAAGTTTTTTCAAAATTTTCTAATAAAAACAAAACAAATAAAATTTAAATTGAAGTAAGATAGATCTTAAGGCCGAAGGCATTAGTAATTAGTGTTATAGTTTAGCTTAGAGTGTCCGTATGGGACCATTAAGTTAGTTGTAAGTTATAGATAATTAGGCTAGTTTTATGAATTTTTGTCTAGCTTTAAGATAGGTTTAAGAATGAATTAATAAAAATGAATTATAAAAAAAAAACCAAAACATCAGAAGAATAAGGATTACAAATATAACGTTTTGAATGCCTCAATAAAGAAAAAAATACTTTATACAGCTTATTCGTTTTTTTTTTGTATTATTTGCCAAAAATTTAATACAACTAATAAGTTATAATTCAGCAATTTAATATTTGACTTGAGTAGATACAATTTAGGAAAACCAAAAAGAAGTGTTATTCTTGGGTACATATATTAAATATTCTTTTAATTAATCAAAAACTAAGATACATTTAAACATCTAATTTTCTGTTTTTTTTTTAATTCAAAATAAATAATAGCATTGAATTTAAAAAAAATTTTTGAAAAAAAAATCAAATTTATTTTAAAAAGATTATCAATGGATGAAATTCTAAGCATGTCGTCGAATCAAATTGTATGACTTGTTGCAATACAACTTCGTTTGGTTTGGTTGCTAAAAAATATTAATTAGTGCTTTCAAAGTTTGTGGTTTATGTAAAACTTACTTTGAAGTAGTATCGCCATCATGAACCTTCTGGTTAACGAACGCACAATGAAATGGATTAGATTATAATTGTATTATTCCCAAAAGAAGGCTCGTAAGTCGATCCATAGATTGAAAAATTGTGGCTTATTAAGTCGTTTGAAACATGCTTTAGGGAATTCTTCTATATTGGCAGTCCTTAATTTTACCAAAACTGCAGGAAATTCTAAAATAGTACATACAAAAATGATAAATTATTTTTTTAATTTCCATTCGGAAGACTAACCAATGATTTCCGACTGGATTCATTTAAGAGGTGCTTTATTATCTCAGCAGGTTGCTTCCAAATCGACATTCTGTTCGGCTACCTCATCTACGTCATCTGTGTCAGCCAGCTAAGTATATATTCTTTTCATTAAAAAGGATTTTAGTCTGAAATTTATCAAATTATATTAAATATCAAAACAATTAACAAAAATCCATTGTTTTGTTTTGCAAAATTGATTGTCATTTTTGACAGGTCACACAAATTCCATAAGTTTCTTTTTAGCCCAATCCCTCATTTTGCTATTTTTTCTCCACTCACATGTATTCAACGAACCGATAGCAAATTTGAGAGAGTTTACCTCGAATTTGAGAGAGTTCACCTCGAATAATATTTGTGTTGTTTTATGTAGGACGGGTACAGGTCGGGAATTATATTTCCTCTATGCTACGGGTACTAATTAATTAACAAACCTTAAACTATAGATCAAGAAATCACGACTTTATTAGTACTCTATGAATACGCCCATATTTCTTGTAGATTTTATTTTTTTTAATGAAAAAATGAACTGTTCGATTTTTATAAAAAAAACTACTGAATATCGAAAACAATATTTTCTACAAAATAAAAAAGTTTGAAGGCAATATTTTTTGAAAAGAAAAGTAAATTTGTACTAAGTTTTATTATTGTTTTTTTTTAGGATTTTATTTTTTGTAAAAAACTGTCAATTAGATTTTTCTCAAAATTTTACTGAATGTTGACAACAATATTTTTTAAAGAATAAAAGTAGATTTAACCAATAGTTCAAAGTTACGAAAAGATATATGAGTCGAAAATCAACTGTTCCCAACTTTTATTAATTTTTTTGTTCAGGTTTATATTTTTTGTAGAAAAATTGTCAGTACGATTTTGATAAAAAAATTTAAAAAAATATTTCTTATGAGATAAAATAAGTCTGACGCCATAATCTCAAGTTTTTGAAAAGATATTTGAGTCGAAAATCACTTTTTACCAACTTTTGTTTAAGTTTTAAATTTTCTGTAAACGAACTGTCAATTCTTTTTTCTCAAAATTTAACTAAATGTTGAAAACAGTGTTTTTTAAAAGATTAAAGTAGTTTGAAGCTCAAAACTCAAAGTTTCAAAAAGATATATGAGTCAAAATCAATTTTTCCCAACTTTTATTCATTTTCTTGGTTAGATTTTTATTTTTTGTAAAAAAAACTGCCAATGCAATTTTTCTCAAAATTTTTAAGAATGTTGAAAACAATATTTCTTATATTTAAAAATTTGTTGGAAGCCATTATCTCAATTGTTTTGAGTTTTAAGACGATGTTAATGTGATTGTATCTTCTCCTTTCTTTTTTTTTTTTTGTTTTTAACCAAATTAAAAGTCCTTAAAATTAAAAAAAAAAAAAAAACTTGAGAAATATACAGTTATTTTCCTATTTTTTTGCTTTTTTTTTCTCACTTACAAACCATTATCTGTTTTAGCTAAACTAAAAGCCCATTACCAATATTTTTCTTTTTTCCTTAATTTTTTTGTTTTGACTAAACTAAAAGTCACATTTTTTATTAAACTTATAAATACCTGTTATTGCTTGCTTTATACTATATATATATATCAAAATATACTTTAATGGTGAACATTATTTCATATGGTTCAATGTTTTCTTTTTTTTTTTCTTTGTTTTGACTAAACTAAAAGCCACATTATAAAAATAATAATTTAAAAAAAAAATAGTTTTCTTTAATATTTATATTTACACTTTCTTTTTTTTTAACTATGAAACTTATTTTGTGAAATATTCTCTCTTTTTACTCAAATTGTACTTTTTTTTTGGTTGTTTATTTAATTAGTTTTTTTTCCCGGCAGACGGCTTATATAGCCATGCTTTGTATATCTTTTATCGTGAAATATTGTACTTATAAAAAAATTGATAAAATAAAGAACTTATCTATCTATCTATCTATCTTATCTCAATTTTTTGAAAAAGATATTTGTGTCGAAAATCAATTTTTACCAACTTTTGTTAAATTTTCTTTTAAGTTTTTATTTTTTGTAAAAAAAAACTGCCAATGCAATTTTTATCAAAATTTTCCCAAATGTTGAAAACTATATTTCTTATAAGATAAAATAAGTTGAAAGCCATAATCCCAAGGTTTCGAAAAGATATTTGAGTCGAAATTCAATTTTTACCAACTCTGAGTAAACAATTTAGGTTTTTATTTTGTATAAAAAAATGTTTACCAGATGTTAAAAACGTTTTTTACGTTGCACAAAATTGTTTTTGAAGATGAAATCATTTTAAATTCGTAAGATTTTTGACATGACAATTTTTTTTCAGTTTTATGGATTTATAAAAAAACCGTAAATTGGATTTTTTTCCAAAAATATGGTGGTTTGGTATCATGTTACAATATATAATGTACAATTTAATTCAAGTCTCCTTTTTTAAATATCGTGCATATCCATGCTTTTAAAAATGATTTCGGAGTAGATTCTTTAACAAGAAGGCTGCCCATCAAGTTCTTGGATTTTCACTAAAGATAGAGCATATTCAAACGTTTGGTGAACCGAAACGGGTTTAGAAGCACTTTGAAGTGGTCAGCAAGTTATTCAACTGCCAAAACTGAAGATGACAAATTTTTATTTTTGTCAAAATGTTTTTGAGTCCTTACATGATGAGAGGATCGTTGCTACACCAGTTATATAAAGTTTCCTTTTTTTGTGAAGTTTCATACATTCCCATTCAAACCCCCATACGAAAGTGATTGATTTAATTTTTACAAAATTGTTTAAATTACATTTAGTTGCGATTAAAAAGCCACCAAAAATACTTCTTCTAGTAGCTGGAGTGAATTTGACAGAAAATTTTTTAAAATACTTAAAACATAGTGATTAAATAATAATATCAAAGTTTAAAACTAATTTTAAAAAAATCTGGAGATTAAAGCTTATTTCTTAGACGAAGTGACTGTCGATTCTGCTGACCACCGCGATTTCCCTGAAGAACTACTGGCGCTGTCATCGCATAGTTCTGACAGCAGTTGGTGCTATTTGTGTCAAGGTTTTGCAATGCGTCTTCTCCAAACGTGTTTTTGATAAACTTCAATTCTTCTTAATTGTTTAAAACAAAACCTTGTGAAAAATTATAATAAAACGAAAAGTTTTTGATATTTAATTTAATTCCTCATATTACGATATTTTTAGTAGATGCTATTTGAAGTTATTTTGTTTTTGATTAAAACTCCCAGATACTTAAATTCATGCACCACTTCAATAGCAATATTTAGTTGCCAATTCTCTTCGGGAAGCCTTCTTCTTTGACGAGTCTCAAAAATCATCACCTTAGTATTGCTAGTATTGATAGCTAACCCCCATTTCTCGCAGAATGTATTTAACCTGTTTATTTGCAGCTGTAGAGTGAAAAGGTTTTCCGCCAACAGTACTAGGTCATCAGCATAGAGTAAAACTTTTACTTGTATGTCGGCAAAAGATTTTCCTCCTGGAAGAACATCGGAAATATCATCAATAAATAAAGCGAAGAGTATTTTGCTTAAAATGCAGCCTTGTGGGACACCTGTTGTCGTTTCAAACCGAAGCAGTCGACGAGATAAGGAAGTTGAAGTATAGCTGCAAGAATTTTCGAGAGATTCTGAAGCTTGTACAACAATGCTTATCTATTCACCTTGTCAAATGCAGCTTTGAAGTCAACGAAACAAGCGTATACTTTTTTTTATCAATACATTTCTTGGCAATACTTGTTAACGCAAATATATTGTCCAGCGTTAAGTAACGCGCTCTAAAACCTGCTTGGAACATACTGAGAAGGTTTTTGTCCTCAATCCATTTGGTCAGCCGTTCGTAGAGTATTGAAGTGAAGGTCTTCCTTAATGAGCTAAGAATAGATATGCCTCTATAGTTCTCTGGCTGGTTCACATCTCCATCTCTTATACATTGCAAAAATAACTGCTTTGTTTAGATTGTTTGGAACATGAGACTCGTCATATAATAGGTTGAAGTATAGAAGAAGATAATTTTTCAATTGCTCAGTACCATTTTTGTAAAATTCTACTGGAATTCCATCGATACCAGGTGCTTTATTATTTTTCATTTTTTGTAAAGTTGATTCCAATTCACGTAACAGTATTGGAACATCCAGTTCATCGACTATAAAGTTGGGGAGAGCATAAGAGAAGGTATGGAGATTCACGTCAGCCGACAAAAGCGTTTTAAAATGAGTCGTTAGTGTCTCAGCTGCGAGAGTATTCACCGAATGTCGACAACGTCCTCCTAGCTCGCAAATAATTTCCCAGAAAACTTACAAACTACAAGTTTCTTCGCCAGACTAGTATTGTAATCTCTTCTTTTTGCTGCGCATAAAGTCTTTACTCCTTATTTACGTGAAGGTAAATACTTTTGAAGAACAATGCATTTGTGGATCGAAATAGTTTGAGATTAACAAATGATAGTTTTGCGGAGCTTCTTGCAATCATTATCAAACCATAAGTTTTTAGGAGTAAAAGAGTTAGAATTGTTGTTGCTAATGGCAAATGGCGCTGAGATATGAATTTCACTTGTTATTCTATCATCTAAATGTTCTACTCCGGTTGTGGCATGGGGAGGGAGGGAGCTAAAGTTACGATCCAGGAGAAATTTATAAACGGTAGCACTGTTTTCTTTCCACCTTAACTTTTGGAAATTATTTGGGATGCTTTGGCTAGCTAAATCAAAGAATTTAACGTTGACTTCTATTGGAAGGTGTGCAGAGAAGTTCGCTATGCCGACTTTGAAGTTTGGAAGGTGTGCAGAGAAGTTCGCTATGCCGACTTTGAAGTTTGGGGTTGTATTTAGCCACCCAGTTGATAATGCGCAAATATGGATCACTGACTGTCCTTGCCCCCTGATAAACTCTCCATATTCGTCGCCTGTAATCGCACAATTCAGTACAAATAGTTCAAAGTTTTTAAAGAATTCGGTAAGAAGTCGTCCGCTCCCATTAAACTGTTCATCTTTGGAGTTTCTAGCAACATTTAGTAAGTTTAGCGCCAGTAATTCATAATTTGAAGGATTCTGATATCTCCCAATACGTGCGTTTAGATCTCCAATGATCATGATGTTCTCCAGATTATTGTTATTCACGTAATCAATTAAGCAATCGAAGTCACTCTGCCAGTTATTATAGTTCAAGTACACCGGAATTACTGAGTATTTTAAGTTATCATTAAAAATTATTCTATTTTCTAAACAAATACAAAAAATTTGCTCTTTATAGTTTTTTTGACACCACATAAAATTCCTCCACTAGCTCTACCGTGGACGTTTGTTCTAGTTGCAGGCGAACCCATTATTTTGAAATTTTTGAAATATTTTATGCAATCATTTTCGTGTATTTCCTCTAAAAAAGTTTCTAATAAAATTATAACATCAAAATCTTGAATAAAGTTAAAGAAATCAGGTTGTGCAAGCTTACTTCCAAGACCTGTAATATTATACGATAAAATTTGTATAGTTTGTAAATTATTGTTAGTTTTAATCATAGATTTCCTCTATGGTTTTAATATTGTGTCAGGCGACAGATTCTTCCTATTGCGAACAACCCTTAAGACTTGTGATGTTGACTCACAGGTGGCGCTAACATCCGTTGAGAGGAAGGTGGTGAGATCGAAATTGGTGCAAATTTCACTTCCTCGCCGCAGTCAAAAAATTCAGACGATCGTCACCAAACATCTGCTTGATAAATGTCAACTCCGTAGAACTTTTGACATTAAGTCCACGTGAATATTTGTAAACAAATGTGTTGCTATTAATTTGCATTTTGTCGCCTTTGACAATAATTTTCACGTTCGGATTAATTTCGAGAAGTTTGCTCCGGAATTGCAATAGTTTTTGGCTCTTTTTTCTATATAAAAATAATTGCTCCCGAAAGATACTGATGCCCGAGTTTTTAAGATGGTGCGCCGCGGTTATAAACTTGTCTACGATTTCTGCCGAAAGAAGCTCGAGAACAAAAGTTCACCGTTGTGCCTTGTTGTTGTGAATTTCACGGGACTTTTTAATGTGAAAACTATCACTTTCCTGTAGCTTAAGAAGCCCCTTGCCACTTTGTATAGCGAATTGAGTTGCATTGGTTTCTGCGTTTATGGGAAGTTGTACAACAATGGAGCATTCGTTGGCCTTACGTGATAAGAATTCAAGTTGATTTTCCAGAAGCTCGCATCTTTCCGACATCACATGAAGTTGATTGTTAAGTTGCAAGTTTTCTTCTTTTAGAGAATTTATTTCGCTGTAAAGTCTCGTTAGATCATCCCTTGTAGCAAGATCTTTCAGTTTTTCGGCAAAGATATTCTATTTCTATTCTATTCGAAAGTTATTTCCGATTCTTTTTCAAACTGAGACTCTTGTTGAAAGAAGAATTGAATGACGGTAATACCAAAGAAATAACTACAAAATTTCCTATTTTAAAACAAGTGTCGCATTATATTTTACACTTGTAGTGAAAAAATTAATTAATAGTTATAGTAATAAAACAATGAATTAATGGATAGTGTAACGATTTGGCTTGAAATTAATGAAAATGTAAGAAGTAAAATTAGTAGAAAGAAAACATTTATTTGAAGAAATGTTTATTCCGAAAAAATGGCTTTGTTTTACTTAAGTTGGAAGACAAATTCCTTTTCAGATTACAGAGAATATGAATATTTATTTTAGAAATGGAAACAACATGCCATGCAAAATCATGACAAATGAAGCAGACAATGACCACAATCATGTAAGGTTTGTTCACGTGTCCCATCCTTTTCAACCTTTGTTTTTTGCATAACTCCTTTTTCGTTAACTTTCCAAACAGTGACTTCTTGTTTCATTTGATATACTTAGTATTAAAATCCTGTAAGTGTTTGTCGTTGTTTCGAAAACTGTCTAATAATTAAAAATTAAATGATGTTGTTCGGAAAGAACATTATCCAAAATCCAATTTGAAAATATAAAAAATTGGTTGTTAACATGGTTGATAGAAAATTATTTAAAATGTTTTGCGGAAAGTCTGCCAACATTAGAAGATCTTCCAATAGTGTGCACTAAGCTTAAGATTTAGGTGATTATGTTCAAATAACATACAAACTAAAAATGTACTTAATGAAATATTAAAGACATTGAAAACAACTTTCGTAGAAAGGATTAAATTTTCTAAAAATTATCTGTAAAATCGAGTTATCTAGTAGTGCCATAGACTAATCGCACATCATCAAAGTGTTAGAAGCGTTCACAGATATGAAGTCGATTCCGATACCGGATTGTATTGAAATGCCATTCATAATCTCTGTTAGTGAAAATTCAATACCTGAATATAAAAAAAACTTTTATTTATTGTATAAACATCACCCTAGTTCCAAACAAACTTGAAAACAAAAAAAATTATTTATATTAAAACATAATTTAAACATTAAATATTTTAATGATTAATCGTCTTTTTAGTCCAATTTCCTGCCAACATTTTAAAAATTATAAATCGTTCAATACAAGAGAATTAAAAATCCTTGAAAAGGAAAATGAGCATAGTTGTAAGAGTTTCGTCACATCAATGTAACCCATTGAGTTGCGCTCCATCGTTGTAACACATTAAGACCTAAAGGTCTCAACGAATGCAACTAACTTTGTAAAGACTTTATATAGTCATAATTCTGGGTGGCGTGCAGGAAAAAATTTGATACGGTTTAAATTGTTTTCATTTTATTAATTAGTTATTCAATGATAAAAGTAGGCCTGTAACAAAATAAACTAAAACATTCATATGGTTGAAGTTCACGTACGCTGTTGCCAAACCTACTTTTATGTTATTCATAGATAACTTTTCGGGAATTACTATTTTAATTTTACGGCGTACATTTTTAACACAAATACATTTTTATCAGTGCTTTGAAATCTGAATTTCTTACAGGGAAACAGTGTTCCCGCATTAGTTATAGTATTCATATTCAAACCTTAATTACATTATTTTTTCCTGCACCCGATGCAGATTTTAACGGCTACATAATAGTTGTATTTATTCAGAACTTTCACTCATGGAACGAAACTGCTCATTTTCCTTTTTTCTGACCTAACTAGAATTAAAGGTATTTTTAGAATTAATATTCCAATAGTAACTTAGAGTTATTGGATTCATTTTTCAAGAAATTGGATTCTCAAAAACTTGTTTTGTCTTTTACTTTAGGTTTGATTCTCTTATATAGAACATTATAAAAAATAGTTTTCTATTTAAATACTTTCCGAATTAAGTGTATTATTGCGATGGCGGAGGTGTTGGTTGAGGTTGCGGACTGAGACGATTGACAAATGTAATACCAGCCCGTAAAACTTTTCCTACAAATGGTGGTGATAAGCCGGCGAGTGATTCAACAGCCATTCTTAGTTCAGCAAATGCATTTCTTGTGTAGGGGTTCCGACGTGAATTGTACCTCATCTGTAAGAAGTGGTAGTACACAAAGGGTGTCATCAGACCAGCTCTTCCCCTAAATTTTTCATTTATTGGTATTTATTTATTAATTGCAATGTGAATTCAGTTATACTTACATAAATGTCAAGAGGATCGCCATCGGCATTATGAAAATTTCTGAAAAGGCAACAGCCTTAAGAATATTCGTTGCCTGGAATTCAACCAAAGAAATGAGGAATCTGGCTCCCCACCACGAATTTTGTCCAATCAACTAAAAGCAAACAAAACAAATATTATTATTATTGTTTATTAACAAGTACTTAAAATTACGTGGCAATGTAGAGACAAAAAGTGAACTTAGTTGCCGAGACTATTGGCTCTTATTAAAAAATTTATATTAATTTTCTATAAATTTAGATAGATTTGCAATATTCATAAGATTCACATTAAAATATGATTCTTGTATTACATAGTGGAGGCGAGGTTTTATTAAGAAGATGTTGGCGTGTTGTTGTGGTATGTAAGAGGCGAAGGCGTACGAAGTTGAATATGTTTTCAAACATTTGTGGGATATATGGATGCCTTTTTTAGGAATTAAATATGAATTGTAATAAGCTTTATTTTTTTTTTTACCAGTTTATATACATCTGATTTGGTGAAGACTTTAATTGTAAACGAATGAGTTTTTAGCTTAATTTGCAGGAATGTCTAAAAGTTTAGTTTTGTGTACGGTGTTAGAGTGCATATAACTAATCTCTGATTAAAGAATCTTGGTATATATCGTGGATTTTTGTGTGCAGATTCATTCAATTGGGCAGCTGTGGGGAGTATGGTTGACGAAATCTTATCAGTGATTGCTTGATTAGTTTCAATGATAGGGTTTTTGGTGAAAACAAGTTTGGCCAAAAGTGTTTTCGTATTTTTGTCTTACGCTCCTCGATGGTAGTAAATTTTGATTTAGACCAATGTCCGTATATTGTGCATCCCGTAATCTATTTTACTTAAACTAACTTTTTTGTTAAATGAAAGCTCTAAAATACTTAATCAATTAACATGATTGCTTGTTTCATTATTTAGTTATTTTTCAAGAAATATCGATCAATTTACATTTTCGTAAGTAGGATCTGATCTGCTTGATCAATTTATAATTTACTCAATAGGTACTCGAAATAAAAGTTTAGTCTTGTCCATAGCTTTAGATTTACATAAAGATAAATATCATCAGCATAAGTGTTCAAGTTATTTGAGATTAGTTAATATTTTGTTTATTTCATTAAATGGTATTATAAATAAAACCAAGAAAGGTGGTCCTTTTCTTTTCTAGTATACAATGGAAATTTGAACATAATATATCTTTATACTTCATTTCAAATTCCTTATTGCAAAAGGTTTGAAGACAATTAAGTCGAAAGCTTTTTCAAAATCGAGAGACAGTATGAGGATGTATATTCTCGATGATATAAGCTTTTTAAAAGTTATAATCCAGATGCAGGAGGGCGTCGCACAGTGTTACATTTCGGTGCTTAAGCGTGATTTAATACAAAAATTAACTATGCAGAACTTGTTAAATTGAAAAAAGTCTTGAAATTGCAATTGTTAAACAATTCAAAAGAAAAATAGATGTTAGTTTTGGTATTTATTTTCTTGTGGGTGTTTCGAGCGTTTTTATTTTTTTTATTATTATTATTAAATGCCAGCCAATTGAAAAGAAAGAACAGTTATAATTTTTTACGTGTTAATTTTTTGTTGTTGAAATAAAAAAAATGGTATTTTTATTAAATTTTTGCATTCATTAATAAAAAACAAATGTTCCGAGGGATAGACTATAGACATATAAAAGACTGAAATGTCACTTATCGTGCTACGCCTATTAATTTTTTTTTTCATTCCTGAACTGGCTTCTTTTGCTTTTTTCAATTATTTCTTAATAATCGATGAATTTATAGTGATATAAAGAAACGGTGTTTGTCATAAAGTTTCTATGTTCTATGCTCTTAACATTCAATCAAAAGGAATCCCAGAAAATGATACATTTTTGAAAAAAATTGAAGCAATGAAAAGAATTATCACAAATAAAAAACTATAGAGATGTCTCATGTCTAAAGAAGAAAATGTCCCATATTTTTTCCACAAGCTGTTTTTGATTTCACATATTGGCTTGCCAGTATGCCTGTTCAAAGCTATGTGTCTAACTATAAAAAACTTCGAAGATTGCTTTTTTTGCTGTCAATTCAATGTCTATAGAGGCATGTACACGTATCCATAGGTATATGTACATATATGACAAAAAGTGAGTTTCAATTTTGATATTTTTTTTTTTTTTTTTTTTGTCCTCGTAAACGTATGCTGCGCATTTTGCGAACTTGTGAATAATTTTGATACGAAACAAAAAATAGACTCAAATGTGACCCACACTGATAATTTCCTATTGAGACCCGCTTAAATTTTTTAAAGTACTTTTTTTATTTAGAAAAATTGTATTAGTAAGTAAGTATGCAAAAACGTTAGTTTAAGCTGTTTTCTGTGGAAATAGATTTTTCGAGAAGTTAAATTAATATATTTTGAAAGATGTTTGGTTTCTGTAAAACAAAACATTGTTTTAAAATGTTGCAAAACATTAACAACAATATTTCTATGGGATGAAACACTTTTTCTAAATCAAGCAAAGGTTGTTCGGATGGGTTTATTGAAGTTTAGACATAGTGTTATGCAGCCTGTGCAAACATTCGCTAAGTATTCCTGTAAAATCCGTGCACGTCCCATCTTACTATTTTTCCAGCAACTAGTTTAGCTGAGACGTAGGGTGCTGTTTGCAAGGGTTTCTTCTACATATAAATCAAGGGTTCCTTTGTAAGGGTTTTAAAATGTTAGGCTTTTTTAAAACCATCCACCAAACCATGTTACCAAGAGTCTGCACTGGACTGAATATTGCAAACTACATTCAAAATATGATTTTAGGATTTTGTCCCAATTTCTACTGAAGATCCTGTTTTTGAGTAGTGTTTCATTCCTATTCGTTAGATGTACTAAATCTGCTTTAAGTTTGTTAATCGACAAGACACAGCTCTTTTTTCATTTGCAGATCCTAGTTAATGCTTGGTTCAGTTGTTCGCTTAAACAGTTTCTCTCTAGGTTTAACTAAATTTCAAGAAATATCGTTGTATACACGTGTAGTTATTCTCTTTTTACATGTGTATACAGTTCCTAACCATCCATGCATTAAATATGCGCACAATTAACTTAGTATTTATTTTATTTAAAGAAATTTAAATAAGCAGTAAGTTTAGATTAGAGAGATTTTGTCACACTTAGCAGTCTTTACGTTGTTAATATTTATTTACGTTCCAAATTGTAAATAAAGAGTTTTGGTTTTGTTGGGACGAAACTTTAAAAAGTTTTGGAGAACACGGAAACTACCACAAACTTTACCAATTGCTTTAAGATAGGTTTCAAGGTTTCCAGGTGCTAACATATTCGATTTTTTTTGTTTTTAAGTGTTAATTGACCTAATGGTTTCTCTTAGAAATTAATAATTTATACAAATCTAGGCTAACATCATAAACAGGTATCCAAAAATCAGAAGTACCGGATTTAACACATGGTCTTATGTACATATATTTTACTTCTACTTTTATTAGAAAATAATTAAATAATAATATTTTAAAACATTCTTTTGAATACAAATGTATAAGTTTTGGAAAATAAAGGTATTTCATACTCACGTCAACAATTTTAAGTGAATAACTCGCAGCATGTAACACCGCGAACAGAAAAATCGGCACTAATATAAATAATGTTGGTTGCACATTAAAGAAAATTAACGAGAACATAAGATAATGACAAGAATCCTCTGTGAATAATCTGGCCAGGAACTCTTTGGACAGGGTAAACCTAGGTAGTCGCTGATGTAAGCGCAATGCATTAGTTGCTGCATTAGCTAGAAGAACTTTGTTAAATGAACTTTGAGACGTTCTGAAAAGAATAAAAATATATTTTTTTTCGTGATTTAATTTCGACTATTAAGCTAAAATTACCCAAAAATAGGGAGAACGTAGCCAGCTGTAAAGATAATAGCCAACATGCGAGTCGCCCACATAGCAACGTCAATTTTATTCGCTTTGATGTGTTCAATGATTCTAATAGTCACTTGTTGTTGTGGGGGCGGAGGTGAAGACCTTTCGTTTTCATGGCCCAGTTGTTCATTTGCTTCGTCTGCCATGTTAATTTATTTTCTATAAACAAAAAAATAAATGTCTGTTAAGTCAATAGGTAAGGAATGTTATAAAAAAATAAATTTAAGACACAAATTCGGCAAATTTTAATCTAAATTCTTAAGTATCGTGCATGATTACTTATATATTTACTTGCCACTACGGAAAACATGAACTTGGTATATCAGTCAAGCAAAATAAATAAAAAGCAGTTTTTTCATTGTAGCATCCTTCATCATCAAAATGGTATCTAACTGAGAACATATTTGATAGCTGATATATATTTTGAACTCTCAAAGCAAAATTTGGTTGAGATCATTTAGAACATGCCAATATAGTTTTCTTCGAAGTGTAAGACAGTTCGAGGCAAAAAACGAGTAACGATGGGTAGATTATAAAACAGTTTCAAGAAAAGCACCGTACGCAAATATTTTACACTTCATTTCATTTCTTATGTAAATTTATATTTCAATTGAAATTGATAAAATATTTATTTTTTTAATAATTATTTAATGGTTAAAATTGTTGTTAATCCTCACTTTTATTTTTGGTAACAGAATTGAATCTTGCACCATCTTCCACCTTGTGCTCCTTTTTGACGTTGGAGTTTCTTCCAAGTTCCCCCACAGATATTTCAACATCGAGTTAATAAGTAATGCAGGCGAAAATGTTTTATATTATTTTATACAACACTGACGGTCCTTTCGAAGTACGTTGGAACGTAGTTTCCTCCGAAACGCATTCTAAATCAATCTTGAAATTATTTATACTTTTTTTTATTTGGTTTGCATTAAGTTTAAAACTCGTTTTATTGTTATATTCATCAATAAATAATTTTAGAACTTCTGTTTTAGATCTTTTTATTAGTGGTTGGTGAGATTTATTTATTTTAACAGAAAGCACTTTTAATATTTACGAAAATGACGGGTGTTTTTTAAAGAGGTATATAACTGTATGTTGACAACACTGTTATAACTGGCGGCCATTTTGTCTAGTGAATTATTTTTAGTTTGGTTTCAACATAAATAGAGGAACACTTCCAAATTGCGCAAATTTATTTTGATAATCATAATTCTGTTTAAAATACGTATTGCGCTCATTTTTTTGCGATGAAGCCAACTCTTTGGTTAAAGTCGTGATACGTGAAGAAAAAGTCTTTCGAAGTCGGTAGTCGCCGCCGATAAGCCCGGAACGATTGACCACTTGGCACACAAATGTTGGAAACAATCTACAAAAATTGGACCTCTAATTTAGACTACATCGATTGCATGGCGGTCTATGCAAATATTTATTTTAAATTATATTGATTAAAGATTATCTTTTTAAAAAAATTAAATTTCATTTAAATTTAAAAAACATCTTGGTTTTTATTTCAAAGTTCTATACCTCTAAAAATCACTCTTTACAAATTTGGCTGATAGAACGATGTGTTTTAGTTGTCATTGCTTTTTTTCCACTTGAAGAAAAGAATTAAAAATGATACAAAGCAAAAGTGCAGGATGTTTACAATAAAAACGAAGTCTGCAAAAAAAATTGTTCCAAAAAGTATTTATTATGTTTTTGGATCAATTTTAAGAATTTAATTAAATGAAGTACGTAATAATTACTTATAGTAAAAAGCACATAAGATCGAAGATTCTTCTTAAATTTTAGTGGTACTTAAACTTTTTACTTAGTATTCATTCACCAACGTCATCCTTAAGTCCTTTCCTCTTAAAAAAAAAGCACAGAATATGAAAAAATGTCTATGCTTCGTGATAATAGCCTCCTTATCATGGCAAAATCCCAACCTAGCAAGCGTCTGCACAGTGGATGCAAAACTTCATGGCCGCTTTAACTCCTCAAAAGGCATCGCTTACGCGCCGTGTCTTATTTATGTAACAGAAACTGAAATTGTTAACACTGGAGTACACGCGCCCTATTTTTGTACACCAATGGCCTACTTGGTAGACCATTTAATGATGTTAATAATTTTTTATTTTGAAAAGATTAAAATGAAACAAATATTTGAAAGTAATATTTATTTTGCCTTTAACATTTAATAACCATAATTTATGAATTTTAAGTTGGAGTGTAAAGAAAAATAAAATTATTTCAGCGCTAGCGCATCGGTGCGAGTAGTAGTAGTAGTAGGCCACGTACTCCAGTGTTAATGAAATGGAAAATCAAGGTGTTACTGAAGTGTATAAATACAACAAAAATTACAATAAAGGTAAGCCACAACCTTCTGGATTTAATGTTATTCACATTTAATTTGTCCAACCCCCCTAAATTAATCGGAATTGGTTTTTATAATGCTCGTATTACGGAATATATTATTAATGTCGTACATAAATTAGGTGGCGCAACAGTCCGCAGAGAACCAGGGCCTAGCGACTTACAACTCTCAACCATTCCTTTGTGCTCGTAGTGCTGTCACATGGAGGAGACCTACTCCGAACGATTAATTTGAGAAAGCACTTTTCATGACAAGAATTACTCTTGGAAGATTTGTCAATTCCCCGCAAGAGGGAGTACCCGTGAAAAACTTAAGATGGCAAAAGGCAGTGATCGAACCCAAGCCCTCTGGCATGACAGTCCAACGCACTAACCATCATGCTACGGGTACTACGTTCCTAATGCCATGCCATGCAAAAATTGACAATTATTAGGCCATACTACTTAACGATGCAACGGCAATACCAAATATGAAACATGCAGCCTCCCACCACACTCTACAGGTCTATGCTTCTAATCTTAGCAATTAAGACAACAAATAAATGCACTATTAGTGAAGCCAAACGCAAGTATAATATCGAAATTCTACTTAAACCCCTACCTCACTTAACTCATTGGATGAAAAGTTGAAACAAAACTCCCCACATAATTCACTCAAAGTTCAACAAAATACAAATGATCTTTCTAGCTCTGAAGACTGACAACATTAAAGATCCAACCCTTTTCTTTCTTTTTGCATCAACATCTTACTCTCATGCCTTATCAAATTGTCCTTCTACAAACACATCAATAACCTCAACAACAGCTTCCAAAAATTTCTTTTCACTTCATTTAGCTCAAGCACACTATCCTTCAAACTTAAACAAAAAATACTACATCAATACCACTGTCTTCAAAAGCCAACACAAACAATAATATGTCTAACACGCTGCCCAGTCTGCTGGAGCTGGTTCACCTAGACAATTACCTCTTTTCAATGATTACAGCAACCGAACCGAACGTACAACTCTAGACGAAAACGATGTCAACACACACAAATATTGACTCTGCAACTAAGAGGTTGGATTATTTGAACTCTACAGGGAGCTCTAATCATTCAACTTATGGTTCGCAGAGTAAATATCTTAACAACCGAAATCATCAAAACTCTTTATATTTACAACAAAATAAATCCTTCCAAACAGCAAACCCAAACACAAGTAAACACCCAGTAAACAACATCCAAAATGGCTATACATATGTTTACTGATCCAGAATAACATCCCGCATAAATTTAAATCTATTAACTCAGATATTTAAACTTTGGCATTTGAAATGCAACTCCAAGCCAAAATAACTTACATTGGAATATACATTCATTCTAAACAAACATTTTGTAAAAACGATCTCGACAAAAATAACCCCAATCGTTAAATTTAAAACTAATTCATCCAATTGGACAATTTTTAGAAAAGTTGTTACATCATACTAATGTGACAAACCCATTGCTACAAACACCAACAAAAAGCAGCTTTAATTCGAAAAACAGTGAAAACCGCTACGAATATTACGATTCCCCAAACAACATCAAAAAAGAATTTTCATATCAAATGCATTGTCGCTTGGTGGAACCGAACTCTTTCGTCACTACGCAAAGACAAAATGAAAACATTGAAAGTTTTTGAAAAATCACCCACCCAGACCAATTTGATATCCTACAAAAAAGCAAATGCTAATTTTAGACGTGAGCTCAAAGAAAGTAAATCAAACAATTTTGCAGAATTTACCTCTTGCATAAATCCCAAATCCACTACGACTATGATATGCCAAAACATCCGGCGACTTACCGGTAATTCTAACCGACTTACAATACCGTGTATTCAATTTAAGAGTTTTTAACACATCCAGCTAAATTGTGTAATTTATTATTATTATTTGTATTATATATTTATTAAACAAGTAATAAATTACATGTTAATATAAAATTATTGAGCTTCTAGCTGCAAAGGCCTACCGCTCTATAATTAATTTTACACACATTTTCCCAAACTTGGTCTGAATATTTAAAAGACCAAACTTCCATACTACCTTCAAAACAAAAAAAGATGAATAGTTCTCCGTACAACCCATTAAAAATGTCTCCGTCATGCTTGAGTAAAACTAAGGGTAAAACACCTGGCCGAGACAGAATTTGTTACACTATACAATAACGTACTCGAAACCGCAGTAATTCCACACAGTTGAAAAACCTAACAAAGACAAATATTTAATTGACGGACATCGCCCAGTTTCGCTCATATCTTGCTCCTCTAAAGTGTTAATGCCTTATGTACAAGTAACCTCTCTTGAAGTTCTCTGCCGACAACACAATGTATCGAAAACCAGTGGCAACATTGCCAAGATGCAATCAGAGAAGCCGCCTCTGATGTGCTGGGTTTCAAACAGCCACCAACAAGGAACCCCTGGTTTGGTAAGGAGTGTCGGCAGGCAAACGCAGCCAAACAACAGGCACGCAAAGCGGCGCTGCATAAAAGGACGAGAGCTGCTCGTGAGCTCTATGAGCAGAAGAGGCGAGAGGAACGCCGACTTCTCAGAAGGAAAAAGAGAGGACATGAGAAGCGTGCGGTCGAAGATGTTGAGAGGTATAAAAGCAGGAATGAGGTTCGAAAATTTTATGAACAGGTGAAACGAAATTCACAGGTACATAAACCTAGAACCAAGGCTGCAAAGACGAAAGTGGAAACATAATAGGATATGGAAGGACCACTTCTGCAGACTGTATAACGGCGACGAAGAACTGAATTCCGCTGTCAGGCAGGATGATCCATTCAACATAGACGACGAAAGCCAACAATCCCGTCCTCCCGACTTAGACGAAGTAAAGATTGCCATATCTAAGCTGAAGTCTAATAAAGCCGCTGGAGCGGATGGCTTGAATGCCGAGCTCTTTAAAGCAGCTGGAGATAAGTTGGTTAGGAGCATGCACCAACTTATCTGTAAGATATGGTAAGCATGCCCGATGAATGGAACCTCAGTATTGTTTGCCCGATCCTGAAAAAAGGAGACCCTCTAAACTGCACCAACTATAGAGGAATAAATCTACTTAACATCGCCTATAAGATCTTCTCTGCTATAATATGTGAACGTCTAAAGCCCATCGTCAACAACCTGATAGGTCTTTATCAGTGTGGTTTTAGACCAGGAAAGTCTACAGTTGATCAAATATTCACATTACGGCAGATCCTGGAAAAAACTCAAGAACACCAAATTCGACACCCACCATCTTTTCATCGATTTCAAGGCCGCATATGACAGCATTTACAGGGACGAGCCGTATAGAGCCATGTTTAGTTTTGGCATCCCTGCCAAACTCGTCCGTTTGTGCAGGATGACCATGGAGAATTCACGCTCCTCCATAAAGGTTGGAAACAACTTAACAGAACCTTTCGATGTCAAAAAAGGTTTTAGACAAGGTGATGCGCTGTCATGCGATATTTTTAACATCGTGCTTGAAAGAATAGTGCAGAGCTCACACGTCAACACTAGAGGCACTATCTTTCAAAAGTCTGTCCAATTACTGGCATATGCTGATGACATTGACATAATCGGAAGAACTCAGCGTGATGTCAATGGGGCTTTTGTGAGTATTGAGGCAGAGGCGGCAAAAATGGGTTTTACGGTTAATGAGGGCAAAACAAAGTACAAAGCAAAGTACGTCTAGAAAGGACATACAACACCGACGTTTTGGTTAAAACATCACAATCGACATACGTAACTTTGAGGTAGTCAGTTACTTCGTCTACCTAGGCTCCGCTGTAAACGCAGAAAACAACACCAGCGCTGAGATCAAACGCAGAATAACTCTTGCTAACCGCTGTTTCTTTGGACTAAGAAAGCAATTGAGTGGTAAAGTCCTCTCTCGAGGGACCAAAGTGTTGCTATATAAGACCCTTATCATCCCCGTCCTGCTATACGGTGCAGAAGCATGGACCATGACAAAAGCGGATGAAAGCACCTTGGGTCGCTTCGAGAGAAAAGTTCTTCGTGTGATCTACGGTCCCGTATGCATCGAAGGGGAGTGGAGGAGAAGATGGAATGACGAACTGTACGGGCTGTACAGCGACGTAGACTTAGCCAGAAGAGTAAAAGTCCAACGACTAAGATGGCTGGGTCACGTAGAGCGCATGGAAACCAATGCTCCGGCCCGGAAAGTCTTCGAATCCGCACCCACAGGACCGCGCAGTAAAGGAAGACCGCGGATCAGGTGGCGCGCCAAACTGGAGACATCTAGCTAGGGACCGAGCTAGATGGAGAAGTTTGTTGGGTGAAGCCCTAGTTCACACAGGACTGTAGCGCCACCTTAAGTAAGTAAGTAACAAGCCATAGCAACAATGAACTGTGACAATTCTAATTTGAATTTTTTCAATCGAATTGACTTGAGTTGATTCATCTTACACAGACGGAAAGCTCAGTTATTGTCAATTTGACTATCAAAAATGTAATGGTCTATCAGTGCCCCGAAAAAAGAACTTTAAAATGATTAGGTACTATGATTATTGTTTATGAACGAACACAATGAGGGTTTGCTTAAATAAATAAATAAATTAGGTGGCGCAACAGTCTTGTTGTTGACTTAAATAAACAAAGAAGAAATGTTTCAGGTTTTATAATTTTATATACATAATTGGTTTATGAAGAATGGCATTATTCATATTGTCCTATTCCTATTGTATGAACATGCTTTGCTCTCGAACTCAACACAATAACTACATCGATATTCTTCATTTCCTTGTTGATGAAATAAGTAAAAACTATAGTATCTGGTACCACGACATCTTGTTGCAACTTAACACTAGAATCATCTGTCAATAAATTTACATAAAGGCAATGATCGATATACAATTCCCTTTATTTCATAATCTTTAAATTAGTTGATATAAACTAACAAAAACAAAACAATTCTCTTCAGCTGAATAAGAAATGAAAGCACTATATTTTTAAAGTGAAAAATAGTTTTTACAATACACTTTCTAAACTCCATCGTTTAGAATTTTGTGTCCACAATCAAAAATGATCTTGAACTAAGCTTTCCAATGTGGCATGTCTTAATTGTGAACATTTATTCCCATTCACATAATTCACTGAATTGAATTGAAAAAAGTTGATTTTTTTATTTTTTAACGTGAACTATTCTCTACCATGAGGTAATTTAATATTATTGGCTATTGATACAAAAGTTAATTTATTTAAAGCCTATACAGTTCATGGAAAGTGACCAATACAGTCATTTTGAAGTCACTTTACTTTTTACTGTAATTGCAAACTTTGGTTGATATAAACCCTAAACTCTATGGTTTAGAGCTTCGTACCTATTCATGCAAAGAAATTATGCGCTAGAGCTAAGCTTTCCAACGACATACATATATGTACATATCTCAATTGTTGGCAATATGTAAACCAAGATGCCCATTCTCCTTTACTCCATAGTATTAAAGTTTGTTGACTATATGCGCAATGTTTTCGATAATTTTGTTTTAATCTACAATTTTGTTTGTATGTAAAATTATGTAATCTTTAAAGTCTACCCACAACTTTTTCAAAAAAAAAACTAATTTCCTAAAAATTTGTACAAAACTGTACCTTAACCCCTTTCTTTTCTCTCCATTTTTCCAGGAAGTGTTCAACACTTATAAATAAAGTCCTCCACAAAAGTTCGGTAATGTTGGAATCGAAATTGAAAAAATAAGCAGATGGACTTTAATAGGAAAATATTTAGAAAAATTATTTGGAAACAAGAACTGAAACTTTTCGCATGCGGCTACTTCAAACTTAAACATTTTGATAATAATGATCATAAAATTCATTGATGTCTAACTCATTTGTGCATACTCTGCAGGTGCAGGTAGTCCTAGTAAAATAAATTGAAGCATACTTTTGCCTAAAGCAATGGTAGGGAATAATAAAAACCGATGAACGCAAAAATATATTTGTTCCTTGAAGATTCATCGGTTTGTGTACAATATAATCAAATCCTTATAAATTCCTCGATTTGTCAATGTCTTTGTATTTCGTCATATGACTTGTAGGAATATATGTATAATCATTAACTTTATGGTTTACTGTAACATTAAATTAAAACCAGTACATAGGTTTTAAGTTTACAAAAGGGGCTGATAGCTGGTTTCAAAAATGGGTTTATGTTTCCATCTTCAAGAACTTGATTGGTATCTATTTATCAATTGCCATTAAAATTAAATTTTTAGGAAATCACAGTCGCTTTCACTTAAATGTTAATTTCTCCGAGTAATGAAAGTATGAATATATATTGGATTCAGACTGCCAGGTTTAACTCGAGTTTTTTTTATGTGACCCCAAACATTTAACGAAACGAAAGTAAGTATATCAACCAAACAATACTGTCAAAATAGATGGGTGAGCAAAATCATATATCATGTTTAAATAACTCAATATACTTTTTCCATAATTACCTTAAAACTTGAATTAGATATTAAACAAATAGAGTTAATAAATGATAAGAAATTAAAAAGAAATGTTTGTATAAATATATCTTATATCGGACAATGATGGTAGTAAGAAAAATTTAAATTTATACCTATTTAATATTTCTTATTGTTGTGGCAAGCAAAACTATGTTCGAAGTTATAAGAACTGTGCAAAATAAAAAACATTATTTTTTTAAAGAAAAGATATGCACTATTGGTTTTCCTTATCGAAATTGAGTTTAATTTTTAATTGAGGTTAGTCATCAACTCAAATATTCAATTGAACCAAAATGGTCTCATAAAATATAACCATCCATGTATGTATGTACTTACAATCGTATTATTTTATTTTTATTCTTCTAATTTATTATACACAACATGAATAATACAAGTTAAGTAAATAGATGTAAGATCTTACTTGTTGAATCAGCAGTAGAAAAACGTATAAATTACCTGTTACTTATGTGATAAGATTGTTAAAAAATTCAATTTAAAGTATAATCTATTAAGATCAATTATTCTATTTTTCCAAAAAGCGAACTTAGTTCTGACTTGACACACAAAATCGTGGCCGTGGGAAGCTCTCGTCACAAGTTACTTCCAAAAACACTCCAAAAGAGATATAAACCAAAAACATTCTAGCAAAGATATAAATCCTCGGTAACCATATTGGTTTGCCTAAAAGCTAAACCGGAAATCGGACTCATAAACTCATTTAAGTATGCGTGTGATTCATCCCCTAATTTTATTAAATTTCACCTAAGAACAGTAAGTCAATGCATGCGTGGGAGGGTGATACATACGAAGGATTAATATCTTCATATAGAGTGTTTTTGATATAAAACCCATGTTCGTTGGCATCGAAAATACTCCTTATATTATCTAGAGTCCCGACCGGTACCCGTCCTACTTGAAACACCCTCAAATTTTATTTGAGGTGAACACTCTCAAATTCCGTATCGGTGAATACATGTAAGTGGTGGAAAAAAAGCAAAATGTCAGATTGAATTCTTGTCAAAAATGAAAGTTCCACAATTTCGATTTCAAAAACAAAACATTCAATTTGAGATTCTACAAGTAAGTTTTTGTAAATTATTTTGTTTTATCTAAATAATTAATATAAACTATTTCTTTTCAGAATTAATACAAAAAAGAACATAGTAAAACAGATCAATTGGCCAATCCTCGGTGGTAGGTACTGTTTTGAAAAACTGACTGTATATTAAATTAACTATTGTTCACATCATGAAGAAGGACTTGAATACACTGCAATCTTTCGCCTATCCGTAGATGGCTGAAAGAAGTTCTTTGCATTGCACAGATGGTGACACATGACGTGAATGTGCTACTGCCATCAAACACTGCAATTGATTGATGTGTTCAAGTTGGTTTGGCTATGAATAACCACCAAGTAAAGAGATTCTTCAACTTTATAGCAACTTTCGACTTGTATATCCATCTTGACAAATGAAGCATGTCAGATAGGTTGCGATGGTTCTGCGACATCGATCCCTTTGCTGTAATCGGCCCTTCTCATTCCTACAGGGTTAAAAATGAGGATATAAGCCATCAGAATAGAGCGTTTTGATTGCCAGGAACAAAGTCTTGTTAAGAAGTGTAATTTTAACTAAAAAACAAAACAAAACAATATTCATATAATTTAATACAATATTCGTTTACCTTCAATTTATACCTCTTCACTCCAGAATAAATATGTCGGCGTTGCACCATATGGGAATATCTTCCAGGGAATTCCACTTCTTCTGTTGCAACATTTTATTTGGTTACTTCTTCATCTGAAGAGTAAATTAAGTGCAAATTCATTACATATTTTATTTAAATAAATTAATATTTCGGATTTAAATTGTTTTACCTTCGTTTGCATTACTGGAAATGAATTTTGTTTTGTTTACATTTTGTTGAGTTGTCAAAATTCTCACCTCGTTGTTAATCTTGAAATGAGCCGAACTGAAATTGTTCAACACTCTCATTACAGTTCTAGGGCGCGCCTAAACTTTTTGCATTATTTTTTCTGTTGTTAGTGAAAATTTTCATAAAAATAATAGAATTTGTATGTTAAAAGTAGTCAAATGTTATTTTTAGCAAAGTTTTCACTGAAAAGATGTATCCCAATTAATTTTTCTTAAAATATCGAATTCATTTTTCAATTTTTGAATTCAACGGATCCATTTTTTTGAATTTCTGAATTCACCTCACGTTGTGTTTCCCCCAATTGTGCAAACTTCACCACAAGCCCATTACAACTACATACAATCTGGATTTTCCCATAAGAAATGCACGGGAGAACTAACACATGCTTATGCTAACGGGCAAAATTCTCCCAATTTAGTTTGTAGGCCGAAAGAGAGCAAACCCATTAAGTCAGGACCAGAGATGGCAGAAATGCGATTTTTTTTGATTTACTACATTTGTTACGTCTGCTACATAAATAAGGTAGTTAAAGTAGTTTAATGTAGTTAACGTAGTTAAATGTAGCAGACGTAGCGGTAGACGTCAAAACGTAGTTTGAAATGTCCATTCAGCCACCAAATTGACAAATTGCATCGAAAAGATAAATTTGTTGCACAACCTGAACCATATGAAGACTTTAGCAGCTACAGATACTGATAAAAAGATAACAACAGATATTAAGCAATTATTGTATGATGACAATTTCGTCCAGTCAATAGAAGAAGAAATTTATATCTACGATCCAGTCTGCAAACTGATCAACAAGTGTCAAGATGATGCAACCAACATCTCTGAAGCTGTAGATTTGTGGCTACAGCTGCAATTGCCAGAAAAATATGACCACTTTTTGAGCGCAAGGAAATAAATGGGGCTCTCCATCGATGCAATAGCAGCATATAGCTTGGATCCAAGATATCTTGGCAAAAGTTTAACAACACCGCAGCGAAACGAGGTTACACTACATTTCATTGAAATTTTCTCAGCTGGAGAGCTAAATGATTACGATAAATTCCTCGAAGATCAGGGCATTTTTGCTTTATTAGAGAAAGTGGTGATGGTGATACTGGCGAAGGCAAAGGTGGTGGAAGTGAAGTTTTGTTGCCAAAAACTTACTGGAGTTTGGCATCCAGACAGCATCCACGCATATCAAGATATGCTATTCGTTTATTAAGTATTCCAGAACATTCCCAAAAATTAATAAATATACACTATACTCTTAAAATGAACGACAAAAATAAAACACATGATTATTTAATTTGCATTTTTCTTTCATAAAACTTCGAATTAATTGATTTAGTTCATTTACGCTACATATTTGGTTCTTATGTATAGTTTAGTGTTTTTCACTAGTTACGTTAGGCGTTTTTTAAATTCTTTTTAAAATTTAACGTTTTTTGTGAAGGTAGCACACGTAACAATTGTAGGGTAGTAAATGAAACAAATCAAACGTGTAGTTTACCCAATAAACTACACGTAGTTTACTGAGTAGATTACCTGACGTAATCTACTCTGCCATCTCTGGTCAGGACTATAGATAATATATTTCCTCTGGGGACTGACGTTTCAGTTTGCCTACAAGCTAACTGCACACTAAATGTGAGAAAGTGTGCGTGAAATGATGCGAAAACCAGAAAAAATCTCACATTTAGTGTTCCGACCCATCAAAATGCTTCATTTTGAATGTGTCAATCTAAAGTGCTGACATGGTCTTAAATTGGAAGATTTGTATCTAGAAATGACCAAATACGTAATTAATGATTTATTAATGCGGTATTTTTTTCACTTAAATTATTTGCGAACACAATATGAGCTGTAACTGGTAAGTATAACTGGAAATGGACAAAAGTACAACTCAATGCTTTGTGAAATAACAAAACAGACTAGCTTATACATATTTTCCACATAATAACCTAAAATCCTAAAGAACAAATTTTTGCATTTTTTTTCAGCTGTAGTTTCTTTTTGTGAATTTTATGAATTTTCATTTATCTTTGTACTCAATGTCTATGATGAAATATGTTATTTTATATTTTTTCTAAATTAAATTTTATAAAATAAAGATATGACATATATTTTAAGTTTTTTTTTTGTATTGTCGATTATACTGCTTTAATGAATCTTTGTTCTTTTTATGTTTAGAACACGACGTATTGTGTGAAATTTATTAGATTAAATAAACTTGACTGTATCGCCATTTTAATGGGGCATTCGTTTGTTTTCCTCGAACACTACTTACTGCCACTGACTCAATTTTATATAAAAGATTATTGAATACCAAACAGTTAAAAGCTTAAAGAACTCAATAAGATGTTATTTTAGCAGTGTAGAGGCACCTCAAATAAGCAATTTGGAAAAATCTCCTAGGAAATATTTACTGTTATTTTTCGTGGTGAATTACGAAACGTCAATTATTTCATTGAATTTCGAACTCAATTCTAATACGAATGATTTGAATTTTTAAAATAGCTATTAAAATTGTTTTTGTTTTTTTTTTAACAAACTAGATTTAAATAATAGCGCTAAGTGCTCAAATATTAAATTGACGTACCGTAGCTTAATCAATTTATCTGAAAGATAGGGCAAATTACGAAGGAAGCCCAAATGCATCCTTAGTTGTACAGATTTTAACCAATAAATAACAGTAAAATAATTAAAAACATCGATTAAATCTTTGTTTCAAATAAACGTCACGAAAATTTACCTTGCTCTTGAATCTACTTATCCCTAGGGTTATCCCTCTGACAAAGTCCTGCCGTTCCGAAACTTATTCTTCCTTTTAGATAATTCCAACAGTATTAAGTCATAATTACCCTCCTCTAAGTGTTTCTCAAAAAAAATCTATCCAAAAATTCATATGAAATGCATGAAATCCCACTTACAAATCATTTTATTTGCTCATTCTTTGTAAACCATGATTGTCCTTTGTATTACATTACACGAGGTTTTCCTTTTTGTAGTGAAATACAATTTTTAGCAAATGAATCATGAAATTGACTTGAAAAGACCATTACAAATCGTCTTCTTAAGAAAAAAAAGTCAGTTTTTTCTTAAAACGTATGTTTACCACTTTAAGTTATATTAAACAAAGCAAATTGTTTCACAACTAGTGGTACAATTATGCAGCACAGCTTTAACCTCATTATATTACATTAATCTCACTTTGGTATTAAAACGTCCACCTACAACTACGTTGTATTTTACTTCTCTCATTGAACATGGGTACATTTAAAATAACAAATCGACAAAAAGTTATCTAAATCGAGAACGGTATTAATTCTATCTAGCTCGATCTCTAGCTAGATTTCTCCAGCTTTACGCTCCAATTTTGGTCAGTTCACTTTCCACTTGTGCATGCCAACTGATCCGCGTCTTCTTCTATTGATCTGTGCTCTAGGTGTGGATTCGAAGACTTTCCGGGCTGGAGCATTGGTTTCCATGAGCTCTAAGTCGTTGGACTTTTACCCTTCTGGCTAAGTCTATGTTGCTGTACAGCCCGTACAGCTCGTCATACGGTGCTCTCATCCGTATAGCAATACGGAGATGATAAGTGTCTTTTATAGTGACACTTTGGTCCCTCGAGAGAGGGTTTTGCTACTCAATCGCTTTCTTAGCCGAAAGAAACAGCGATTAGCAAGAGTTATTCTTCGTCTGATCTCATCGCTGGTGTTGTTTTCTGTATTCTAAGCAGAGCCTAGGTAGACGAAGTCCTTAACTACCTCAAAGTTACGTCTGTCAATAGTGACGTTTTAACCGAGACGTCAGTATTGTAAATATGTATTTATACCATCCTAAGTTATATCTCACATTCATACATTTCTGATCTACCTTCTTGTTTAATTTCCACTTGCTGCTTATGTCAGAGTAAAAAATAGAGAATAAGGAAATCATTAAACAAATTAATATAAATAAAATATCTGTGAGACGAAACGGTCTTGTCAAACCAAGTCATCATCTTTTGCCCTCATTAACCGTTAAACCCATTTTTGCCACCTCTGCCTCAATAACAAGCCCCATTGACATCACTGTGTGTTCTTCCGATTATGTCAATGTCATCAGCATATGCTAGTAATTAGACAGATTTTTGAAAGACAGAGCCTCTAGTCTTGACTAGTGAGCTTTGCACTCTTCTTTCAAGTACGATATTAAAAAAATCGCATGACAGCGCATCACCTTGTCTTAAACCATTTTTGTCATCGAAAGGTCCTCTTAAGTTGTTTCCAACCTTTATGGATCAGCGTGAATTCTCCATGGTCATCCTGCACAAACGGACGAGTTTGGCAGGGATGCCAAAAATAGACATGTCTCTGTACAGCTCGTCCCTGTAGATCCTTCCATATGCAGCCTTTAAATAAATTAAGAGGAAGTAGGTGTCGATTTGGTGTTTCCAGGATCTGCCAGTCTAAAACCACACTGATAAAGAACTATTAGGCTGTAGCCGATAGATTTTAGGCATACACATATTACGACGAAGAAGATTTTGTAAGCGATGTTAAATAAACTGTTAAGAGGATCTCCTTTTTCAGAATCGGGAAAACAATGCTGAAGTTCCATTCATCTGGCATGTTTTCTTCCAACCATATCTTACAGACAAGTTGGTGCATGCTAATAACCAAATTATCTCCAGCCGCTTTGATGGGCTTGGCAATCAAGCCATCTACTCCAGCGCTTTGTTAGACTTCAGCATTGATATGCTCCCACCTTCCCACTTCTTCTAAGTCGGGAGGACGAAATTGTTGGCTTTCGTCGTCTATGTTGAACGGATAATCCTGCCCGACAACGGGATTCGGTTTGTGTTGCTGTAATACAGTCTGCAGAAGTGGTCCTTCCATATCATCAGCAATGACTGCGATTCCACTATGATGTATCCACTTTCGTCTTTGCAGCCCTCGGTTCTAGGCTTATGTACATGTGAATTTCGTTTCACTTGCTCATAAAACTTTCAAACTTCATTTGTGCTTTTGAACGTCTCAACATCTTCGACCGGACACTTTTTATGCTCCCTCTTTTTTCTTCTGAAAAGTCGGTGTTCTTCTCACCTCTTCTGCTCATAGAGCTCATGACCAGCGCTCTAATTGCCTCTTGGCAATGTTGCCCTTCGTTCTCGATACGTTGTGTTAGCAGCAGAGAACCTCGAGAGAGCTTTTTTGTAATTGTAACTTGGTCGGAGAAGGATTTGACGATCTTTTGCGATTGTAGCCGTTCGACTTTGTATTTTCTCCCAGTTGATGTTAGCTCTTGAGAAGGTTCAGATATCCATGATGCTAGAAGCGTGTCTACCGTCGATCGCAATATGGTTCATTGATTTGGAGAATTCCAAGACCCTTTTTGGATGTTGGGGTGTGGAAAACAAGTACTGACTACTATGAAAGTTGATGAGTCTGAATCAGTTGCCAGAAGTGGTGTTGTGCTGGTTGTGTTTCCCTATTATTCCACCAAAGATGTCCCTTCTTAACTTGGTAATAAAATCGTCCAGGACAGTTTTAGTTAGGACACAGCTCATATGTTTCTAGCTCGAGCGTTCATAAAATGCTAGTGTTGCCGAATTTAGCCTTGATGCGGATGTTCAGGAGGTTCTCGTTGATGCACCTATAGCTCAAGACTTGTTGCCTCAGTTTGGCTCCAATGACAAAGCCATGTCCAAATAAGCGGTTAGTTTTCTAGGCAGCAGTCACCATAGTAAATGTAGAAGTTTTTCATCCTCTTTTTACTTGGCCCATCCCATCGTATTTAATGGATGAGGGTGATGTCTGCTGTTAAGCAGTCTAAGGCCTCCGATTATTTTTCGGCTGCACATGGTCTGTTAAGGGACCTAACATTCCTCATGCATATCCGAAGTTCATTGTTCTTATCGTTTGCGTGGGTTGTCAACAGTTAATTCGTCCGTATCCAAGGATTGTTGTTGTTTTGCAACTGGCTATTCTTTATGTGGTCAGGAAGACAACCTAACACACGATCTTTAACCTGAAGAACCAGGTATTTGATTTATTAAAAAACGGTGAGAGCCGGCATTACCGCTCCTTACAGACCTTTGAATCGAATAATTAGTAGTAGCCCTATAGGGTTTTCACTAAATAGTTCAACCAAATTTGAACTGCAGATGCCACCGTTGATTCCATCTTGGAATTCCTACGATGCCATCTAAATGAAAGGATAGGTGCCTTAGTGGGAACAATTCTATCCTCCCTCCCGTTTGCTACCCTCAACAACTTTCCACTGGCGTTGGAGCCCAATCTCTAGATGAGGTACTAGGCACCCAATGCTCACCATGGGCAGGTGAAAGTAGGAGTTGATAGACAGAGGTGAGTTTTGAGAAAAACCTGTGGACGCTTGAGTTCTCTTGAATGCACATGTGTACCATTTGAACATCAGACCTTTGGCTCACAGTTCGAAAAAAATACAACCTGCTGGAGGCATGTACGTTGGTTGGTTTAAGAGGCTGTTTCCTAGAACAGATGTCCACCATATTTGATGGTTTGGGGCGGGTGGGCTGCAATTTGATTTCGATCATTGGCCTCTACAAGAATAACGCATAGTATTCGATATACCTAAAATAATTAAGTCCTAACGACTGCAGAAGATAATACTGGTGACATTTCCAAACAACTCCTTAACTTCTATAAGTTGCTTAGAATAAATCCAACTTTAACGGCTATTTTAACACTTCAGGAGCAGAACGTTGTCACAAAAGTAATTATATGATATATTCAAGAAAAAAAGAAAGAACATCAGCAAAAGGAGTAAAGTACTTTCCTTAAACCCATTCTTGAATGAAGACAATATTCTTGTTGTTGGCGGTGGATTAAAAAATCAGAGCTTACTAGAACATAAAAACATCGAATTATCTAGCCTTATGAATAGTGGTTCACAAAACTGTTGGTTGAAGATGCCCATGAATGAATCTCTGTGATATCAAATTTACCCTTGCAAAACTAAGGCAGATTAATTGGGTCATTCAAGCTAAAAGATGTATCCGACAAGTCACTCATAAGTGTATGAAATGCTTCCGTTTTACAGTGCAGTAAAGAAATCAACAAATGAGACTAATTCCAGGAACTAGAGTCAAACCATCAAGACCGTTCATACACACCGTAGTTGATTATGATGGACCAATTAAAATATTAATTTCCAAGGGGCGAGGAAACCGATCGACCTAGTGTCATATCGCCATACATGTTTGATTCAACACCAAAGCTATCCATATTGAACTTGTGAGTGGCCTTACATTAGCAGCTCCAAGAAGAGGTGTTTGCACGAATTTCTACAGTAGAGAACCAGGGCCTAGTGACTTACAACTCTCAACCATTCCTGCGTGCCAGTAATTGCAGGGATGGAGGGGACCTACAATTTATATGCCGAATCCGAACGACAAATTTGAGAAAGCACTTTTTCATGACAAGAATTACTCTTGGAGAATTTTTCAAATCCTTGCAGTATCCGTGAATAAAACTTAAGGTGACACAGACAGGGATCGAACCCAAGACCTTTCGCATGACAGTCCAACGCACTTTTTTTTTCTAAATCATTTTTACTAAAACTATCTTAAAGCTAGACAAAAATTCATCAAATTAGCCTTATTATCCAGGACTTACAACTAATTTCTTATTCCCATACGAAGTTAAGCAGAAATACTTAGTTTTATTGCCCTTCGGCCCTAAGATCTGTTTAACTTTAATTCAAGTTTATTTATTTTTGTATTCACTAGAATATTAAAAAAAAAATAACTTACATCCACGGTTCCTCGCCTAACGTGGTAGATTAGCGGAACTGCCAATCTATCCTGCATCAATAGGCATCTATCTAAAAAGAGGAATGCCTCTGGTGAAATGAAGCCGCTCAAGTGTGCACTATCAAAATAATCGCCCCGAAAATGAAATAAAAATAAATAAATTGGGTGGCGCAACAGTCCGTTGAGAACTAGGGTATAGTTACTTACAACTATCAACCATTCCTGTGTGCGAGTAATGTTATCAGGGATTGAAGGGACCTACAGTTTAACGCCAAACCAAGCGGTTAATTTGAGAAAGTACTTTTCATGACATGAATTACTCTTGAAGAAATTTTCAATTCCTGCAAGAGGCAGTACCCGTGAAAAAACTTTAGATGACATAGGCAGGGATAAAACCCAAGACCTCTGGCATGACAGTCCAACGCACTTTTTTTTTAATTCAATTTTATTATTTCAATCTTAAACCTATCTTAAAGCTAGACAAAAATACATAAAACAAGGATGAATAACCATAACTTACAACTAACTAAATGGTCCCATACGGACATTCTAAGTTAAACTATAACACTTACTACTAATGCCTTTCGGCCTTAAGATCTATTTTAACTTCAATTTAATTTTATTTATATTTGTATTAATTAGAAAATTTTAAAAACTAATATCAATATCCTTTTTATTTTTACTTAAAAACTACTTAAAATAAGGTCCCTAATATAAAACTTAAAACTAACAAAGTACATATTCTACCTATAAAATACTTAAAACTAGAACAACCACAGCAGCAAATATAACGTTTTTTGTTTTTATATTTTATTGTCTTTTTTGTATGTTTTTTTAATTTAATTATTTTTATATTCCATGTTTTTGTTTTTAATTATGTTTGTTTTTTTAGTTTTTTTATTTTTTTTTTTTGTTTTGTGCCACCATGCCTATTCTACTTACAACTAAACCCAGTATGTAAGCCGGCCAAGGCTTAAGACCCCATCCCTACTACCCAATATCAAGTGCCGATTGAAGCCACCAAAACTGGTTCTCCTGCTTCACCCTATCAGTTCGGTCCCGTTAGGACACAGCCCTACTGAACTGAAGGAGGAGCTCATGGTTCTTCGTCTGACGTGGTAGATTAACGAAACTGCCAATCTATCCTGTATCAGACCGCATTTGTCTGAAAAGAGGAATGCATCTGGTGGAATGAAGCCACACAAGCGTGCACTTTCAAAACACTCGTCGTTCGGATAGAACTCCCCGAAAATTAAATAGTTGGTCGAAGACATAGCTCTTGCAATGTGACCTCAAACGAGTTTTGTCACGAAATTGTCAATTCTGTTGATTCGTTTCCGTTGTATAGTACCTCGTTGGAAAAGTAATGCACGTAGAAAGATTCGGCTGTTCAATATAAACCGGTACAGCGTCGTAAACACTGCCGCTTGAACACCCGAAACTTCTTCATCTGGGAAGGAGCAACGTTGAACCACACAGGACAACCATAAACGATCATTGGCCGTATGAAGGCCATGTAGCAAATTACCTTCACACTGAAGTCAAGCCGAATGCTAAAAAACAGCCGTTTCGTCAGAGCGAAGGCTCCTCTGGCCCTGGTTGCCGTTATGTACGCAATTAAATCGTCGGCGTACGCAATTGCCTTTGTAAGACTACCTATCAAATCGCTGGTGTAAATGCTGAAGAGAATCGGCGAATGCCCTGCTCCCTGTTGAAGACCATTTTTAATTCAGAATGTTGTGGTAGAAGTTACATTGCCACTTTCGACAACAAACTTTCTACCGTTAAGCATATCGTTAAGTGTATACAACAATGGCTTGCTTATGCCAAGCCTGCTCAGTTTTAGGTAAAGACCCTCTAACCATACAGTGTCCAAATCAACCACTTATGCCCTTCAGAAGGACCGTCTCAAATTTCTCGCTTTCCTTTTTCATTTAAAGTTTGTATAAAAAATTTGCCCTTAGTGGCCGACTAACAATCTTGTTTAATGTCCTGTAGGTCAACCCGGTATGTCCTAATTGGTGGCACCTTCTGCTTCTTGGGCTGTGATTGTTTCTGGTGTTGCTGCTACTGATGTTTCTGCTGAGGTTGTTGGGACTGCTATTGCTGCCGGTGCCCTTTTAAATTGCTTCGCTTATGAGATTTTGGAAGCGGTCGTTGCTGCTGTGGTTGTTGTTGCTTTTTGTTTGTTTTTGTTTTCCTGTTGTTTTTGTTGCTTTAACTGCCTAAGGAGGGCCTCCATTTCCTCCTCTAGCTTTTTGAGGTTTTGCTCAAACAGTTTTGTTTCTTCTTGGAGTTCCACCTCTCACTTCAACACCTTCTTTGTCGACGGAACTGGCTCTGGCTTCGATAGGATTGAATACGGAGACCTGTATTGCCCCTCTCCACCTTCGGAAATGTATTCCATTTTCTTAGACTCGGCGTAGTCTGAGAAGTCATTTTCAGTTTTAAAGCCCCCTTTAACACTCCCTTCTATTGTTTTTTACTGGGCATCTTTCGATGCCCCTGCTCTTTTCTCCTTCTCCATTTCTTTTTGCTCCCAACTGATAAAATCTACAATTTCTCTATTATGAAAAAAAGCAATTAGATTTTTCGCCGACTCCGCCTGGGACTCGAACCCTCGACCCTTGGATTTGTTTCCGGACGCCACCTCCACCAAACAAAACAGTTACCAATACAGCCAAGTTCGTCTTAATGTTTGATGAACTGTTTGACTTATTCAACACTTCAAAAGTAAGACAACCTCAAAATATGAAGAAAGTTTTTCAACAAAGCCAGGAGCAGGAAAAGTTCTTAGGTCAGGCTTAAGTTTTTTTGAAATAATTTCGTGTTAATAACTACGAAGAAATGAGAAAAAAGTACAATTTTGTTTAAAGTTGGCTATTACATATCTTTATTTTTTTTCTTTATGGCAGCATTTAAAATAGTTTAATTTTCAGTACATTTTAACAAGGCACCTCAACCAGTATTGCCTTGAACCTCTTTTTGGAATGATAAGAAGTTCCATGGGCAATAATAGCAGGCCCACAGCTTCACAATTCCACAGCGCATTCCAAAAGCTATTAAGAATACAATGCCTTCAAATTGTAAGGGCTGGCAACAGTAAAATAATCGAAGTGGAACAAATTACAGATTTAAAAAATCATACTTTTTCTCTGAAACCACTGCTCTGAACATTGATATATCTAGCTTTTTAAAACAGAACAGTTTCCACTATGTCTGTGCATGGCTGTATCGAAATGTTACCAGAACCATAATTGCAACTTAGATAGGAAAGGGTAGGTTGGAATATCAAGCTCCAGACGCGGCCTGCTTGCGATGCTCGACAGTTAGCTCACCGGGATGAGAAGGACTTGCCCCGAAACTCAACCTCACCAGCAACAAAACACATATCAGGCCTGCTCTCACATAAGTTGAAACAAATCGGACGAACATTTACCACACTCAAGAGATGTTGTTGCAGCTTATGGTTTACCCACCCAGCCTACCGTTGTTTGGATTCCTCCAAAATTGTGTGATGGATGATCGGTTTCAAATCATATCCCCCTTCGCTGCCCTGCTACCCCGATGTTTTTGCTGGAAGTTTTATTCACATGACAAAACAATGATTTTTCAAAAGTTATTAAATTTAAAACAATTATGACCAACAAAGTTTGTAAATTCAATGTGTAAGTGAAAAAATGGTACCAAAAAAAATCACGGGTAGTAGTCCAACGTCTCTACTATATATATATACAAATACCCTATGCGTTATTTTTTTATTATTCTCGATCGACGAAGCCCTAATTCCCTACATAATGGTAGAGCTCTATGGAGCTATCTATTTGGACCTACAAAAATGTACGGAACCAAACGCGACCGTTCCGCCAACGGTTTTTTTTGGTACCCCACAATTAAAAAAAAATACTGAAAAAAAACAACTTCCTTGCGTGTACTCCACACTTTATTTTTCACTTTTGTTAATTTAAATTTAACAATCACTTTTTTCAGAAATCCTCTTTTTTTTCTATTTGAATTTTATTAATACGCCTCTTTTTCGACTCTACTGTGTGGTAGCCGGCTGAATGAGGGTGTGCTAAAATTACTATCTCACCCACAGAGGCAAAAAAGTCTTGGGATGATGTATTGTATCTCTAACCATAGACAGACCATATAAAGACCGGAAACCAATCTGTCATTCTGATTTGCCTACAAGCTAAAACAACACAACTCACGCACCCTTAATTCTCATATCAAATTACCACTGCTAAAGTCAATTCACCACGAAAATTAAGTAGAGTGATAAGAAGTTCTTTAGAGGAGGCACCTAGTGGCTACGGCGACAATAGCTATTGCTGTATCTGTCAAAACAAGTTAATACACCGCATCGAATTGTTGTTGGATTTCACCTTTCAAAATGGACATAATGTCAAAATTAAAAATACAATAATGTAATCTAATTGGTGTTGGAGGGTAAAACGTACGAAAGATTCCAGTCTGTATATGGTGTGTTTATGGGCCTGAGGACTAAATGTGAGAATGTGTTTGGTGTTTACATCACTTCTCACACACTTTCTTACATATAGTCCTCAGTAGCTTGTGGGTAAACCGAAATGTCAGTCTAAGGCACTATTCACATGATCACGACCAACGATAAAACGAATAAAGTTTGGCAGTTCGTATAAACATACATTTTTTCACGAGGAATAAATTTGTTTTCTTAAATTTATTAATATATGATATTGAAAAGTAAAAGTATTGCTATCGTTTTGTTAAGAATTTGTGTGGAAATATGTCTTCAAACGTATATAAACTCACATTTTGTAATTCATTCTTCGTTCGTTGGTCGCGCTCATATGAATACTTCTTAAGATTCCCATCTTGTTATTATGATTTAAACAATGATGTGTTTGCGGGTTAGGAGGGTGATACGTGCGAAGGATGCTGGTTCTTATATAGATACCCTGGTTACAAGATGAGATCGAGGAATCGAATCGAATTGAGATTTCGATCCAGGTATATGGTGGCACTGAATCGAGGAATCGAATTCAAATTGAATCGAAATGACATTTGGGTTTTATTTGTGTGCGTACTCCCACGTGAATAACTTTCAAATAAATTTCAAATTTTGTATGAATAATCTCAATACAAAGACGTGCGCCAAATTAAATTCAGCTTAGAACATTTTAAATGGAGTATTTTTGCTTAGAACAAACAAGAAAAAAAAAACGTATCGCACGCACACAAGCAAAACCTCACACACCAATAACTCGATTGCCCGATTCGGGTTTACAAACAAACTTTCGATTCGATTCACCTCTTTCAGTGGGATTGGATCGAGTAATCGTATTTCGATCCGATCCAGGTCTATACGCCGCTAAGTCCTGATTCAACTCGGATTCAATTCTCCTTGTTAACGCGGTAAGAGTGTCTGATCTCAAAACTCAAATTACCCTGGTTACAAGAGGAGATCGAGGAATCGAATCGAATCGAATTGAGATTTCGATCCAGGTATATGGTGGCACTGAATCGAGGAATCGAATTCAAATGGAATCGAAATGACAATTGGGTTGTATTTGTGTGCGTACTGCTACGTGAATAACTTTCACATTTTATAACAATGCTCTCAACACAGACGACCGCCAAATTAAATTCAGCTTAGAACCAAAAATACTCCATTTGAATGGAGTATTTTTGCTTAGAACAAGCAAGATGGAAAAAACTTATCGCACGCACACAATCAAGACCTCACACACCAATAACTCGATTCCCCGATTCAGGTTTACAAACAAATTTTCGATTCGATTCACCTCTTTCAGTGGGATCAGATCGAGTAATCCTATTTCGATCCGATCCAGGTCTATACGGCGCTAAATCCTGATTCAATTCGGATTCAATTCTCCTTGTAAACGCGGTAAATTTCTTTCAATACAAATTGTAAAGTTTTTTGTGAGTAAACCAAAAGTAAAGTAAGCAACTTAGTCTGTTAATTTCAGTCAATTACATATTTAGCAATGGTTGCGATATGTCGCTTGTGTGCTTCATTAAAAAACTCGGAAACGTTGACGTTTATTCCAGACAACAGTCATGATTTATCTATGAAATTGCTAAAATGCTGCCAATTAAACATTGATTTAAATAATGTTTTACCTCGCGGTGTGTGTCCTGAATGTATTCGTAATTTGAGTGCGTCTTTTGAATTCTACGTAAAGGTCCACGAATCTCAACAAGCATTGGAAAAAATTTTAAATGTTCGAAATAAAATTAAAAACTTTGGTAATATTTCGGAAGAGAAAAAGATTTTGGAGAAGCAGAAATCTTTAGATTTGATTGCAGCTGCAAATGCTTCTCAAGAAGAACTATCTATTGGGACTGAAATTCAAATAGGTTATGCTGAAGTTAACAAAATTGATCCCATGAAGATGTTAGAATGGTCGGATGATGTTGATGAGCTTTCGACTGTGGAAAAAGATAATGAAATAATAATAGAACATACAAGACAGAAACCCCTATGCACTGAAAGTGCGGACGTTAAGTTTAAAATAAGAAATTTCCGTGGCAAAACCTGCGAAGTAGACGCAAAAAATGAGAAACCGAACAATACTATTGACTCTGATGTAAATACGGCAAGAATGTTCGATAAGCAGGAAATTGATTTTGAATTTGATGAAGAGCCATTAGTTGAAGTCGAGGAAGAGAATCAAAGGAATATGAAAAAAAATGGGAAGAAATTTAAGAAAATTTTGCGTAATCCGCCTTATTTCGATTCTGAAAGTGTCAGTTGTTCTCAAGAAGAGTATGTTTCTGTAGGTTTTGATCAAGGTGCAATAAACACTTCCACTTGGTATGATTATGTTTGGAAGTGCGTACATTGTTCGCAAATATTTTCCACATCTCGAGAACTTGCCGAGCACTATAAACAAGTTGAAGAAAAAGAATGTGTCTGGGTTTGCGCCGATTGTATGAAAGTATTCCCCCGTTACTATAGCTTGATTAATCATATACGTCAACGTCACCGCCAGCACCTGGGATTGTGTTGCGATATTTGTAGTGAAAATTTTAGGTCTTTTGCAGAACTTGATAGCCACCGTCAATCTTTGCATGACGATTTGATTTTTAAAATGCTTATCTGTTCCAAATGTGGAAAAGGTTTCAAAAATACGAATTCGCTGCAGATTCATAGCAAATGTCATCTACCTGATAATATGCGATTACAATTTAGTTGCAATTTATGCAGCAAGAATTTCCGTAGTGCATCTAGCTTGAAATTTCATCAAAAGACGCATTCAGGTAAAAGTTATTAAAGAAGTTTTTTTTTTTTTTTAATTTCTTTCAGTCCTTTAAGGTTTAAAAGATTTCGTCTGCGACCAGTGTGGGAAGAAGTTTACACAAAGGGCGAATTTAGAAGAACATTTGGTGACACATATCGAATTTACTCCCTATGAATGTGATCTGTGCAGTAAGCTGTGAGTACTTGCATAAAACTTATTTAAAATAACCGAAGTAAATAAGTATAGTTTTTCTTTTAAAATAAGTTATTTAAAAAACAGTAGCGTTTCAACATTGAATAATTACAATTAGAAGGGACACCGGGCAGATCCTGCTCTAGATGACTTCACTTATTGCTTATAATGCACTAGTATCGAAAGGCGATCGGTCTATCAAATACAACACTCAATTTTACAGATTTCGTTCATAAGGGAAATTTACTTCAATTTGTAATAGTAGAGGAAGATAACGGAATATTATTTGGAATAAAAAACAATAATAAACTGTTTATGTATGTCGGTTGAAGTGTGGCATTGAAGGCCAAATCACGTTCGCTGCAGAAAATGTATTTTTAATGTTATTTTTTATTTCGTTCTCATTCATAAAATGAAAATGATGTTGGTGCCTGTATGTAAATCGACATGATGATGATTTTTGAGTTTCGTTGTGTTTTTCTTCAATTTTGTTATTCGTTTGATATGGGTTAGGATGGGTTTATTATTGGGATAATAGATGAATCAAACTTTACTAAAAAGTATAAAATTGCAAATGTACATAGATATAGGTAGGAATATTGTTTAAGCTAATATTAGGTAGGTAATTAGTAATTACGTACATACACATATGTAGGTATTTATTTGCACAAATGAAGGTCAGTAGGTTAATATGTATAAAATAAGTTGGGGCGTACCTATTGGATTTTTCAATTATTTTAGGCAGATTTATTTGCTTTCAAAAATAGTATCGAGTGAAGAAAAAAATATATAGTCAAAGTGGAGTAAAAAAATGATTCCTAAAGCCTTTTTGGATCATGTTAACATTCACCAGTTTACTGTGCGTACACAAATAACATACCATCTTTTCTCGCATTGTTGAATCCATTTTTATAGTTCTTAGTAACACTCAAAAAAACTTAAATGTTTTGTGTTTTGTGAATAATTTTTTTTATTTGATATTTTTTATAAGAGTGAAAAGTAAATTAATTCATTAAATATTTCCAGAACATACACTTACTTACTAAATCATAAAATAAAGACAAAAATGGTTGTGTGTTAAAATAAGACTATTAATGTAATAAATTATTTTGTTTGAATTTTTACACTTTTCACACTTGGCAGTTAGTATTTTGTAACCCTTGTTTTGCACCACATTTTTGGCATTAACTCCACAAGTTTGCTGCAGGTTCTTTGTGGTACTGCGTACCAAGCTTTTTGAAAGTTGTTCCACAAATCTTCCTTGTTTCTTGATTTTATTACAATGGCCCATAAGTTTTTCAATGGATTTAAATCTGGAGATTAAGAAGAGAAGGCCACCATATCAATCATTTTCTCTTCAATCCAGCTTTTGACTTTTCGACATGTATGCTTCGGGTCGTTGTCTTGCATGAACTTCCACATCAACGGCATTTCATACTCGGCATACGGAAGCACTACGTCTTCTTGTATTTTTGTGTACCGATGCTGGTCCATTTTGTTTTCGATCCGATAAGTTGGACCTACCCCGTACCACGAAAAACATCCCCAAACCATGATGTTTCCACCTCAGTGCTTTACTGTTTTCGTAGTATACCGTAGTTGATGTGCATTTTTTTTTGACCTCATACCCATCTCTTACCTTCTGATCCAACTAAATTTACTTTTGTTTCGTAGGACCACAGAACGTTTAGCCATTTTTGTCCATTACCCAATTTAAATGGTCTTTGGCTAATCTAATTCTATTTTGTCGGTGTATTTTGGTAAGAAGTAGTACTTCCCTAGGACTTCTTCCAAAGAGATGCTGCTCCTCAAGCCGTCTTTTAACTATTCTTTCACAGATAGGCAAGTCTAGCACCTTTAATTAATTAATTTTTTATTTAATTAATTTCCCCAGAATACTTAAATGAGTCTTTGCTAGGTAAACGTTTAATTTGAGTATCAAGTTTTTGGGATGTTTTTCGTGGTCTGCCTTTTTCTGTGTTGTCTTTTTTGAGCTGTACACGAATGTCTTGGATCTCACAATTATTTTGGCCACTTCCCGCTGCGACTTTCCATCTTGCACCAGTTTGAGGATAATTTCCCTCATGGTTTGAGTGCAGTACTCCGCGACCCATTTGTTCTTGTGAATTCTCTTTATAAATAAGAGTATTTTATTCCAAGAATGGTGTTCTGTTAAATATTTTATTTAAATCATTACAATTTCAACATAAATTCAAACAGAAGTCACTTGGTCTTATTGTTTCGTCCACCTCCACTGAATGTTTTTTAGGTTTGTTTACTTTTTCGTTTGGACGTCCGTACGTTCGCGAATGTTTTTTTCGCCGTCCATACCTCAAAAACCAGTAGAGATATCAACTTCAAATAAATTTTGTTATACAGATAATAATGCAGAATGATGCAGGAAGGACTCAAAAAATTGGATGGGTGTTTTTTTTACCATAACAATTAAAAAAAAAAAGATGAAAATGTTGGTTTACCCAAAATATCTCACAAATCAATAACCCTAGATAGTTTTATTAAATTGTATGTTGTATTGTAATGTGATACCAAAGAAGAATATTTTTGAAAAAAAAAATCCAGTTAAAGGTTTTTTTTATAAATAAAAAACTAAAAAAAAAATATTTGTCAGCTCAAGTATTTTACGAACAAAAAATGATTTTATCTGCAAAATAATTTTGTGCAACGAAGAATAACGTTTTTGATATCTGGTACAAATTTGAAAAAATCGAATTTACAGTTTTTTACATACAAAATGAAAGTATAAAAAAATGACTAAAAGTTTGAAACTTTTAAATTTTAAGGAATAATTCAACTGACAACTTTTTTACCAAAACACGAAAACCTACAAACAATTTTAGCAAGATAAATCGGCAGACGGGATGGGAAGTTATCAGAGTGGGTTCGTAGTTCCTAGGCTCTTTTTATAATAATGTGTTGCGCCAACCTTGAACAAGACATAATTAGGTATATTTATTTGTTTTAATTAAATGAAATTGACAAAGGTGTCTATGAAAGTTAACCTCCCTTCGGAAAAATATCTACCTACCTAATTTTCAAGGCGGAACCTGAGTATAATTGTATTTGTACCTTAGGTGCATCTACCTTTAAAAAAAATTTGAACACAAATATTGAGAGAGGTATACCTTCTTTGTAGATTCATATCACAATATGTCTACTTAAAATATCTGTTGAATAGATGAAGGAAAGTATTTACCTACCTATTTACTAGGCATATATAGGTCCTAGTTTATTTATTTATTTACATCTGCAAGCAATTTACAGCTAACAGATTACGACTAAAGAATTCTTACAATAATGACAATAATTGATATTTTTTGAACGATATCTATATACAGTATTAAAAAATAAATAATAGGAAAACACTTTCCTTAAAACAATCTCTCGAACTACTTAAGTCAACATAATGGCAAACTTTATTGAAATTAATGATAGCTCTAGAGACCGGCTCATTAAAAACATAGTTTGTTCTGTGAAACTGTTCATAAAGCAAATCTACTGATCTAAAGGATCTTAGCGGCGCGTAGATAGGTATTATCGAAAGAAGGTGAGGGCATCTTACATGGTAGCATAACACATCCCTCACAAGCATTACATCATGAATTTTTCGTCTTGATTCAAGGGACTTAATACCCAACAAAATACATCTTGCTCTGTAATCTGGTGAAAAATTCCAATTAATTTTATAAAATATAAATTTTGTAAAACGCCTTTGAACTTTTTCAATTCGATCAGAATAAGTGCTAAAAGTTGGGTTCCATATAACATCTGCATATTCTAATACAGACCTAACAAGAGATGTATAAAGCGACAATAAAGCAAAAGAGTCACTAAAATCAACGCAATTTCGCTTAATAAAGCCAACAAGTGAATTAGCTCTGCTGACAATATAGTCAATATGACTTTTAAAAGAAAAATTTGAACTTAGAATTATGCCAAGGTCTTTGATTTTAACCACTCGAGAAAGTGTATTAGCCTCTATTAAATAATTAAAATGAATAGATGTTTTAGATTTGAAGAATGTGATCACATTACATTTTTTTATGTTTAGATTTAAACTGCTAGCAGTACACCAATTCGCAATTAGGTTAATATCAGATTGTAAGAGGTGGCAATCTTCAACACATTTGATCTTCAAAAATAATTTCAAGTCGTCAGCATATAAAAGACACTTAGAGAATTTTACAGTTGACGCAATGTCATTAATAAAAATATTAAAGAGCAGAGGACCCAAATGACTACCCTGAGGGACGCCAGAAGTGCATGAAATAGATTTTGAAAGAGAGCTATCAATTATAACTTTGCGACCTGCCTGTTAGGTAAGATGAAATCCAACTTAAAAACTTAGAATGGAAACCAAAGATTTCCAGTTTTTGCACCAGAATGTTATGGTTCACAGAATCAAAAGCTTTGCTAAAATCTATATAAATCGCATCTACCTGATACTTATCTTCTATGAAATTTATAATATATCTTGAAAATAGTACCATATTGGTTGTAGTGGATCGCCCAGATATAAAACCGTTTTGGAATTCAGATATAGATTCCTTGGTTAAGAATTCAATTTTGTTTTTTACAATACTTTCAAACAATTTAGGTATTGCTGAGAGCTTAGAGATACCTCTATAATTTTCTATCACATTCTTAGATCCAGATTTATGAATTGGAACTAGATTTGAAGTTTTCCATGTATTGAGAACGACTCCTTCGGATAGGGACTTATTAAAAATACAAACAAGGGACTTATTAAAAATACAAACAAGAGGAATACAAAGTACTGAAGCACAAAGTTTGAGAAATATAGCAGGGATGCTTTAAGTCCTGATAGCACTTCAGAACTACTTAGCTTTAAATCACCAATATCAACCTTACTTGGTATATTGGGAAAACAATAATGATTGATAATATCAGGAGTTGAGTATACCGATTGGAAGAAGTTTGCAAATAATTCAAGAATAGAATCAATGTTTGACCCTTCGGTATCCTTATAGGACATATTTTTGGGAAATCCATTTGATTTCCTTTTCGTGTTGACAAACGACCAGAATGAGTTACAATCTTTCTTAATATTACTCTCTATATTCATGATGTAACTCTTGTGAAGGAACTTATTAAGTGTGAAAAAATCTTTACGTATTTTACTAAAATAAGCATAATTTAACTCACTTTTTGATTGCTTGTATTTGTTAAAAGCTTTACGTTTAGCGTTTCTTAGGTTAATATTGTTAGTTAGTTAATACCTATGTATGCAATTTGCATAAGGTACATAATATTATGGTGTTATATTATGTTATATTCAACTGATAAATTTTTTTTAGGCAGATAGGTATACATACAGTTTTAAGTTTTTTCTTGAGTTAGGTAAGTAAGGTACTAACATGTACCTAAGATGTCTTGTTGAACCTTCGCCGATGTACGTTGTTTATCAATGTTTTGATTAAATTCAAATACTTTGTAGGTAAGGCGGACGATTTTAAGTAATTTTTTATTTTGCTTCAAAAAATTGTAAATTGTTTTTTTTTACAAACCACATCAAATTAAAGTTGCAACACTGTTTCAAAACCTTAAAATAGAATAAAAACAGCGTAAACAAATAATGTACATGAATATTTAAATAATAAGATGAGATAGGTATGCTGGTACATATGTACATTACAATCAAAAAAACACTTCCTTTAAAATTTAACCTCCATCGGGTTTGATTTAGTATGAAACTTAGGTTGAAACTAAATGATCAAGACCAAGCTACGTTATGAATAACTGCTGCTAGCGAAAAATTTTGCTTGATATAAAATTGTTTTCGTTCATCATTTAGTTTTCACTTAAGTTTCATAATTAAGTGCTGTTGTGGTTGAATTCTGAGAAAAATGTACTTTTGAAGCACTCTTCTACAAAACATTGCACAGTAGATTTTAATTTTTACATAATTTATGAATTCTCTTGTGGGAATTGTCAATCCTCAATAAATATGATTTTCGAATTGACGGAATTTTATAAAATTTTCCCTTGTTTCATAGTTATTTTGACACAAGGACATTATGTATATAGAATACCTTTGTTGCTTTTGTCCATAAACAATTTGCATAAAAACGTCATTTTTCTTTAGCACAGATTTTGCAATATATCCTACAAAATATGTTAAGGACATTTCATCGTCATTTTCATTTATTTCATTCCAATTATTCTCAACGTCTCCTTAACAGAATTAAGATCAAATTATTTATTTGATTAAAGTAAGGCATTTAAAATTGTAAAAAAATTTTCTTGAAATAGTAATGCATTATATATGTGCATATATAAGTAGGTACTATTAAATATAATATTTATATTTCATTTTTGTTGAAGTTTATTTAAAAAGTTAAAAACCTTCAAATGCCTTTACTTAAGAAATTTAATTTTGAGTTATCATACAACATGCAGTTGGCCATATCGTACTGTCATTCACAAAACTATGTATTGGTAAAATGGAATATCTGTCAGTAGCGATACAAAAATTCACGAAAAAGTAATTGCCATTTTAGTAATAAAATGGCAATTTTATTTGCACATGAAAAATGAATAGTATCATGGGCCAGATCGTTTTCGAAATCTGACGGTGATGCTATTCAACCTGATGTTTGCCTTCTTAATAGTGTCTTGCTTTAACAATAGTTTACATGTAGCGATAAGTATGCCAACATTAGCCAAACGTGGTAGAATAGTTTTGAATGTACTATTTCTAGCAAGTTTATATGCCTTTCTTCGTGGAATGTCTATGGCACGGTACCCAGTAAAGCTGAATATTATACTGTTATGCCATCTCCATTAGAGATGATCGAGAGTATGGGAATCTTATAGAGTTTTTACAGACAGAGTCCAGAGATTTGATTTCAGTCTGACTATCTATGAAAATACGAAAATCAGAAACGCTTTTTTTGGGTTTTAGAAACTAAAAATTTAATAAGCACCAAGTTGCTTTTAAATCTAAGAGAGGATGTTCCGGTGCTCTGCTACACATCGATCATTACATATCAAAAGCTTTATCATCCCGAAACCACATTGCGCTACTTTCATTAGATTTTGACAAGGCTTTCGACCGCATAGGTATCCACTTAATATTAAACAATCGCCATTGTTCACAGCCCTGTCACTACTGGCTACCTTTCATGGACAGCCACTGCTCCCTTCTTTGTGTTGGCTGCAGAAGAAACGGTAACATCCTTTAGGGACAAACTACCGTCCGGTCTAGAGAAGATACCAGTCTCAACATGTTCGCCTTTTTTTGTTCATTATTGATCCCACAAGTTGCAACGAAAAGGAGGACCGCCTGTACTCTTACAGATAAAGCTAGTTAATTCAGAGGTCGCCAGGTATCCGGATACTCCATTAGAGATTGAGCTATTTCTTGAATTGGGCCCCTCGCCAGGCTCATCATCGGCACGAGTCGTTTAAAACCTTATATCCAGCCCAATAGTAATAAGAAGCAGTTGGAATAAAGAGATATGTAGGGGAATATAGTGAGAATCAGTAAACAGATGTTAAGATATGTTACCTAGCGTGAGAAGGAACACTGGGTACCTTTTTCGCAATTATTAGGTAAGAGGTGGGTTGGTAATTGGTGACCGAGAATCATTGACCTTACTCAGCTTCTACAACTCGAAAAGTTCGACGCTCAAGTAAAAGTAGTTAAATATAAAGTAGATAAATATTAAAGTTGAAATTAGAATTAGGAATCGTGACAGATTTTGTTTTCAAATAGATCCAGATATTTCAAGCCAGAGGTCTTAAGTTCTAAACCTGATTGTGTCATCTAAAGATTTTTTCATTGGTACTGCATCTTGCGAAGAATTGACAAATCCTCCAAAAGTAATTCCTGTCATGAAAAGTGCTTTCTCAAATCATCCGTTCGGATTCTACTTAAAAATGTAGGTCCACTCCATCCTTGACAACATTACTTGTACACAGAAATGGTTGAGGCCCTAGTTCCCAACGGACTGTTGCGCCATCAATTTATTCACTTATTTTCATCCCACTGCTTCAAATAATTGAATGTCAAAGCAATTGTCTTGATAAAGTGGATAATTTATTGCTTTTTACAGAGTGATCGGAATACACATCATGTACAATTTTATTGGTGTACGTTCATCTGCCGGAGCTTTCTGGGAGATTATCTCTGATAAAAGATCTGCATGCAGTGGAAACGTTAAGAAACTTTTTCCAAAATACCCTCGAGCTCTGCTGCTTAGAAAGAGAAACTGATGTTATTGGTTCTACAATTTATGGTATTGTAGTTTTTTTAAATTCTGCCAAAAATATTGAATGTATTCTTTGTTAAAATTAAATATTATAGTAGTACTATTTTATTCGATGTTTTTTTAAATAAAAGTATATTCGCGTAAGGATCACCCTCTCATCTTTAATTAAAAACTCTAAAAACTGTCCTCTACAGTTAAAAACTTTTCGGTCTTTCCATCAGAAACCTCATTTTTTGATATAGCGGTTGAATTGAAAATATTTTATGTAGCTTTAGAAAATAAAAAAAAAGTTTGGAGCATACCGTGCTCACTGCATCCCTGTTGGTGTTAAGCGGAAATTGGATCGACCGTGATGAGTTCAAAATGGGATTCCAAAAAAGTGAAGCAAAAACTTTACGAAGATGTTCGAGTGGCTTAATTCAGTTAATGATGATCAATCACTTTAATTTGGTTTTGTTCCGATTTGAGTATTTTGCATGATTGCACGTAATTCAACTTGAAGTACACTGGCACAATCAGACCGCCGAAAGGATTTAGAGACAATTAGGGACTCGGAGAAAATACCCGTCCAACTCCACATTCCGTCTTTGACCCGTCACAAAAGATAGTGCACAATTGTACGCACCCGGAATTTATTAATATTACAGGACAGATTTTCTCTTGTAATAACGGAATTTATCCGTTTAATTATTCAATTATTTATAATCCGTTTAATATGAATTAGATTAGAGTTTCAACCGTTTCGTGGATACAATGTTTATCAGGCCGAAAATTTTGTCATCGTCAATACTTTTAAAGAGAGAGATGGAGAGGCCCACAATCAATTTTTTTTTCAGAAAAGATAATCTCTCCAGAAAAATTTTGTATAGAGTTCTCAAAAATCTTGATTGTAGCAGATATTAAATTTCGTTCTGAACATTTTTATAAGATCAGAAAAGTCTTCGTTCCACCGGGTTTTTTAGGGTTGTATTTACCTGGACAAGAGATCTTGACACCAATTTTAATTAATGGTTCAAAAATTTAAGATTCTAGATTCTATGTTCAGATTCAGAATATTGTCTTGTTTAGATTTAACGGTTTGACCGTATTTCTTATTTACAGTAGGTTTTTTTTTAACAGAAAATATTTGTGATCCGAAAAGAAATTCACTGAGAAGACTCCAGCAAAAAATTACGGTTGTTAGTAACAGTAACATCAAGTACCCAAACCGTAATGATTTCCAAGCACGGAAAGGCGAAGGAGTGTTTAATCTATTAGTTTATTTTAAATAATAAATAATGTCGAGAATGCCTTGCATTTGCAAGGTCAATTCTCAATGACTTATCACCTTTTATCAGGCTAATCACCTTCTCCGGTGGTGATTGTCTGTAATGGACTGCGCGAGTATTTGGATCTAAAGAAAAAGTTCACGATGTTCAACTTAACTAGCCGCTACAAAAGTTCGGGAACCGTCCCACAAAAAATATGAGAATAAAAGTTTCTTGGCAATTATTTTTGAATGAATAATTTCTTTTAATTTTTGTTGCAAATTGAAATAAATAAGACTGATAGGGTAACATCTATCATTTTTGAAACAATTGCAGATATTCTACAAATCTGTGAAAACATTAACTATTTGAGCAGCATTTTCTGCCAAGTAATGATATTACATGAGTTAAGTGTACTCTCAATAAGTTGCATACCTTCGAATTTTGAATTTTATACTTGGATTCAGTACTATTGGTGAATGGTAAATTGTCGTTACCTACGGTGTATTTCTTTGGTGTAAACACATCTGTTTCCAAAATCTCATAGAGCTGCCAGGAAAATATTTGTCCTCCAGAATCTTTGTTGCACCAGAGTGAGATGCATCTATGTATATACCTTTTCTGCATTTTTTGGTCGGAGATACGTGAAGTTTTAATAAAAACTCTCATTGTAATTAAAATCTGGATTCACACATTTTCTTTTCTCGACTATACTGACCTTGATTTTCTGCCAGTAATAAATTCAACTTAACATTTAAATCTGGTTTCTATTAATAGTTTTAATTGTGGGCTGGTAAAGTATTCCCTGAAATTTATCAAATTAATTAAATCATAAACAATTTAGAATTTGATCAAATGCGTTTCATTGTGTTTTTTCTGCCATTTTTCCAGATCGTGTCGGCATCAACAACTTATCAAGAAAATTCTTGATGCTTTTTTTTATATTTGCGCATTAGTTTATCGAACTTTGCAATAATGGACAATTGACATTTTAAGTGATGCCAACTATATGCGTTTATGAATGTGCTACAGTGATGCGTTTGTAAATTTACACGTTTATTCAAACTTTATTGAAATATTTATCAATAAATTAATTATTTACTTCCTTATTCCCTCTACATATCTCGTACTAATCACTACTTTTAACTAATAAATGAAAAATAATTGTTTCAGTTTTAAGACTTCAGAACGTTTATCTAAGCACAAAACATGCCACACAGATGATAAACCCTATAAATGTAATTGGACTGGCTGTGAAAAAACCTTTCGCACAAAAGATGCCATGAAGTCGCATGGTAGAATTCACACTGGGGAAATGCCTTTTCAATGCCTATTCTGTCAAAAACCATTTCGTTTCAGAAGTACTTTATTGGTAAGTATTCAGTTTATAATTTTTGATTGTGGTAATAGTATATATAATGCATATTAAGAACTTTCTTGTTCGTTATACCATTTGGAGGTAATATTAAAGCGTTTGAGTCATTTAATGCCGGAATTTATTGGGTCTCCGTTATCATCATTGTACAAGCCTGAAAAACCTACATGAGTCTTTTGCATGGAAGAGGGCTCTAAAAATAATAGGTGATAGTTCCCTTTTCATTAAGCTGTGACCAAATTACGAAAATATTGATTTATGTTGTTGTGAACAAAAAACAACAAATTATCAGACAAAAAAAAAATTAAAAAAAATTAAAGATACAAAAAATTAACAGGCAAAAAGTGGATCAAGATAAGTTGAGAGATTTTTTTTTCGCTTCGTGCTTTTTGGCTACATTAGTTCAGCTGCCATACATTTTAAGTGATTTACTGTACAGACATCAAAAAAATAAGGAGATTCTTATCAACTCTCTGATATGGTTCGTGTTATTTTCGATTATAAATAAGCTATTTTAGAGCATAATCAACCTGAAATTTGAAAGTTTTTTAGAACTTTCTGATGCACTAAAACTATTTTGTCTCTTTTTGTGTGTCTTCATCAAGATGTTTGTTGACTTGCGAGAACATAACCTCAACACTCCCTACCTTGGTTACTTCTTTCACCACAGCAATACCTTGATATGACTTCTTTTTACCTTTCGGTCATCCTATCTCTTCCTCCTTCTTCCTCAACCTATAAAAAAAATAAACCTGGCACATTTAAATATTTTCCGCTCAATACAATATAGAATTATTTGAAAATAAATAAATAATAAAATATCAAGCAAGTCAAAGCAATCATGCGATCAATCAAAAAAATGTATAACTTAACACCTCTACACGTGTTCGTTTTATTGAAAATTGAGAGAACTTCCTCCTCTTAATGGTTAATAGTATAGTTTTTTACTTGCGACATATAGGAACTATATGGCAAGTTTTGCATTCGTGCAAAATTTCGAACTCGAGATTTTAATCAAACATGATATTACGATGGTAGAGAAGTCAAAAAAAGTGGGTCCCGCGATTCCGTCCGGTCGGTTTTGTCTGTCTGTCCACGCTCATACAGCCTAAACCATTGGGTCGATTGAGTTCAAACTTGGAAGTTATGGTTTTGAGCAGATTCGCGTTAGGCGTTTTTTTTCATTTTTTTTAACATCAAAACTAACAGTGGCCACCATACAATTTTTTTGGTCAAAAAACGAAAATTCGAATTTTCTCAAAAACAAACCGATAGATTTTCTTTAAATATTCTCTAAAATTTTATTTTTTAACTTGGCTTCTTTGAATATGAAAAACAAATGTTTGTATTGCTCAGGAAAGGTACCAATCACAGAACCGTTACTTTGTTTTTTGATTTTCTCAGCAACTTATTAAGCGATTTCAATAATTTTTTTTCTGAATAAGCTCTTATATTGCTTTAACAATATTTGGTTATCAAAAGTGCAATTTTTTATTGTTTGGATTTTTAAAAAAATATTGAATTTTATTTTTTTTTTAAATTCGATATCTCGAAAACGGGTCAACATTTTTTTACGAATCTCAAATGTGGAGCGTATATTAATAATCTCTAAACAACTGCGTACCAAAAATATTTTTAGAACAAAATTGAAAAATTTTATATATAAAAAATTAATTAAAAAAAAACCGCTCTAACGATTTTCAAAAAAAAAATTTGGAAAATCAAATGTTTTTTTATTTATAAAATGGCATTTAAATTTTTGAAAACAAACTTATTTTTCGGGCGAAATTTTGAATCTTAAAATAGTTTTTTTTTTTAATATTTTAACTGGGCATGAGCTCGAAAGAGCGCATTATTTTAACAAAATTGTATTTACATTCCTAGCTTTTATCTAAATTAGTGCATTTGGTACATATTTATGTATTTTTATAACTAAAATTATTGTAAATACCAACGATATGACCGCCCATGTAGCGCAACTGGATATGATATATTTAATCAACAATCTATTTTAAAGTGTCTATCAAGAAGTAATATCTTGGTAACTTTGTATATGTGATTTTAAAATATTGTTCTTTACGAATAAGGTTGTTTCACACATGATTTACTTGCCTTCGCCTATATAAAAGAATAAATACTTAGTACAAGTTAAAGAAACGGGCCAGAAAGAGTGTATGTATTTTCTATTAGAATCACTTTTTCAACGTATACACATTATACCTATTTATAAAGGTATTACGTACAACTTCTACAACTACTGCTTACGTGTCACTTCTTAACTAAAATCCAAAACGCACAAAAACCTGACTGTAAACAACACATGAATAGCAATTTCTTGTATCTGTTCGTATGCTTGTTATTTTGTTTAAACTTTAACAAAATAAATAAACTGAATGTAAAAACTCCATGTTTGCGCTGAAACCTTGTAGTAAATAAGGAATGTAGTAAGTACCATCTACATACCTACCAATAACATTCCTTCATTATCATCATAGACATGTCCTTATCTATCTATCTGCATAAAGCTAAGCACGCCAATGACCTATTCTTTATTCGTTTAAGACACCTACCTAACCTAACTACACAACCAATAGGCGATCGCTTTACAATTTTAACATTCATGGTCTGACTCTTTCTTATCTTCTTTATTTTCCATCCTGGTTCTTCTTATATGAAATTACAAAAAAGCTATCTAAAGGAAAGAAGCTTTGAAGGAACAAGTTGAATCTATATGAATCTCATCTTAGCTTTTTACGTAATAGAAACCATTTTTCATATACAAAGATCGTACCCAAGTAAAAGCAGACTTATGAATGTAAATAAAACAAATATCGGTAAAAGATCCTAAACAGCTGACGTAAGCATGCAAAAGTTTGTTTCATCCCCTTATTAGATACAATATTAAGCCATTTTGTTTTTTATATAAAGTGCATTGAAATAAATAAAACAAAAACAAATTCATCAACCTCCATATGGAAGCTCTTTATGTGAAAACATATACAAGGATAGACTCAAATAGAATGAAGGAAATTGTGTAGACTTTTTGGGTCGAAAATTAATTATCTCCCTTATTCTGCTGGCTGCTTAAGGGAATGGAAATAGTTATCTCTCGCTCCCGCTGAATTTCTCCACTTTCGGTACTAACGCCCCGCCAACGACACGGCATCTGGTCGCCCTAAAAGTTTCTACTCATGAGAGTACTATGGTTTGCGGTTCTTTTGACAAATCAAATGGCATTTATATCTTTGAAGACAAACTTATTTTACAGGTATATTTTTAAATCGTATGTAATTACTTTTTTTAAACAGACTCTTAGCATACAGGAGCAAGTTCGTGCGACCCAGTCGTGCATTTTATTTGTTCTGGGATTTCGACTAGTTTTAAAAAACAACAAATTAACAGTAAAAATACTTTTATAAAGTATGTAATTTGTACTCAAATACCCTTATCCGAGGATGAAGCCTCAGCTGTTGAAATGTCGTTCAAAATTTCGATTTTTTTTCGATAATCTATGTCCGCGTTTCGTTACATAGATTATGTGTTAATTGTTGGTGTGCAACACGCTTGCTAAACCAAGTATGAGTTCACTATTCCGTACAGTATAATTCCAGGCGGTTTCTTCCTTTAGGATTTTGTCAGGGATGGAAGGGACCTACAGTTTAAAGCCGAATCCGAACTGTTAATTTGAGAAAGTACTTTTCATGACAAGATTTACTCTTGAAGGAATTTTCAATTCCTGGCAAGAGGCAGTAACCGTGAAAAAAACTTTAGATGGCATACTTACATGACAGTTCAACGCAGTAAACTATTCCAATAAAAAATGTATGAAATACATTCTGAAATTTGCTAGATCTCCTGGTTTTATTTTTCTCTTTCCGACTAACCTTCGAGCCGATAAGATCGATCTCAAGTGACACCGCGTTGATTTTCTGCCTTCTGCATTCAAAGCTAATCGGTTTTACCGTTTGTTTTCATTCTATATTTCTTTTCGCTTATAAATATATTCATTGTGGTGTTTTTTATTTTGACTGCGCGGTTATTGTTTTATCAAAAATGAGGGCCTCCGTCCCGAAAAGAAATGGAAATCAATTTTCGCTTCTTGCAGAAAACTATTATCCGTACAAACAAAACCCATAACCCCAAACCCACATTTATTGACCAATACCCAGAATTACGTACTACTTCCAGTTTTAAAAATCCAAGATTTGTAATTATTTGTCCTTTTGATAAAGAAAAACAAATATTTTCTTTAAGCCCATTTTTGTTGAAAAAAGCTATAGAAAATATTAGTAAAGAGTTTGAGCACGTTTTGTAATTACGGGATGACACCTTGCTATTTTTTGTAAAATCTAAAAAAGTATCTGGAGATTTTCTAAAAGCCAAATTACTAGAAGGCATGTGCCCCATTTCAGTGAAACTTCAAGATCAATTAAATTCCACAAAAGGTGTAGTCCTTGCACTATGTTTAATCAATGTCGCTGAGAGTGAAATTATAACTAAAATCACAGGGAGTGACGGATGTCTATAAATTTAATAAAACCGAAAATCGCAAACAAAAACCATCAAGCCTTTTATTGTTCACACTCGATCTGTTCAATCTACCAAAATCCGTAGAAACTGGATTTTACAAGGCTAAGGTTACGGAATATTTTCCAAATCCTATGCGTTGCAAAAATTGTCAACTCCTCGGTCACACATCGAAACGTAGCACTAGGGATCCCACATGTATTACCTGTTTTCTTCCAACACATTCACCAGAGATCTGCGCACGCACCATGTGCGCCAACTGTAAAGCCCCACAACCCATAATAAACCCATCCACTCAACACAATCTATCGAAAAAAACAAAATCAATAAACCCTTCTTCTTCATAAACCCTTCTGTCCTCAACACTTTATCATCAAAAAATCAACAAAATGAAAAAGAATCCACTAAAAATACAGTTAAAAAACGCCATCCAATAAAACCAACAAAAAATCTCAACTCCTAACAATATTAATACTAATCTATATCTCGCTTGACTTCAATTCAAAAAATTACTCACCTAAGAAATATAAAACATACTTCCATAATTTACGAACAAACATCACAGCTGTACAAGGAATTGGCTACACAAATCAATTTCCCATAAACCCTTCCAAAAATATTTCCGTACTTGCAATTGAAATAGAATTGAAAATCAAAGTAATAATTATCAATGTACATATATATACCACCAGACCAAAGATTTTCTTCGTCAGATTTAGAAAACATTGTCAATGCAATCCAAACCCCTGTTTTGATAACAGGCAACTTTGATTGCTAGAGCCCTCTTTGGGGTTCTTCTTGTAGCAACACTCGAGGTAAAATATTTTTTTTTTTTAACAAACACCAACTATAGGTACTTCTGAATAACCGAAGTCCGAGCCACTTTTCAGCCCACAAAATTTTTCTCAAATTGACTTAACCTTAATTTCACCACAATTATATCCATCTACAACCTGGACAGTTCTCTCCGATTTGTATGGTAGTAACTATTTCCCAATCGTGACAAATATAAACCATGAAACCAGTACGAATGCTAAACCCCGCCCAAAATACCAAGTCGACAAAGCAAACTGTAAACTTTTAAAAAAAAAACATAAAACAAACGCTATAAACTTATCGCCAATTAAATTAATTGAATTGGAAAACTTTTCTGCATCTAGTCAGGGGCAAGACACATAGTACCAATATCCCTGCTTCCTTGTATGGGAAAAGATAATTGCTAAAAGATTACATTGGTTTATTGATAACAACAATTTATGCATTGTCGAATATATAGCTCATCGTCAAACGTACAAAAATACCTAAATGTCCTTCAACAACTCACAACGTCATTTCATCTTCAAAGCTAGAAGGAAATCTATAAGGCTGCATTCAATGAAAAAAAATTCTAAATACAGGGAAGAAAAAGGTACTTTATTTACAGGCTGGAAGCCTGTCTAGCGTTGCTCGCAATATATTCAATCTGGTTGACGGTAAATTAAGTCCCAAGTTCCTTTGTAAATGCTAAGGTGTAGAAAACGTACTGGTCTTACGATACTAAAAATCGATGAGCTTTGTCAGAAGTTTTGTCGTGCAGGTTATTTTTCCCCTTTATTCCACCAAAAATGTCTTTCCTTAAATATTAATATATGTATATCCCAGACAATTTTATATTGTAGCTTTATAACTGCTCATAAGTTTTGTCCAGCTCGAAGAACATATCCTTGGTGTTGTCCTCTTTCTCTTCAATGTGGGCTTGTATACATATTAGGCTAATGTAGCCGGATTTAGCCTTGCTGCGAATGGTCATGAGGCGCTTGTTGATGTACCTATAGCTCAAGGCCTGCATCCAAATAGACGTTGTTGATTTTTTCGGGAGCAGTCACCATAGTAAGTATGGAGTCCGTCCCATCCCATCGCGTTTCCTGAATGGCGGTAATATGTGCTTTATAGCAGTATAGGTCCTCCACTAATTGTTCATCGCGGAGAGGTAAGAGAAGGAATTATTGGACAGAGGTGGGTTTTGAAAAAAAACCTGTGGACACTTGTGTCCTAATTGTAATTCGAATTTTTAATTAAAAATATCTCGTTATCGCGTTAGAGTTAAAAAACATTTAGCGTTTTGTTTAAACACTATTTGCTTGATACATTTTTAAATTCAGCTTTACGATTTTCATTTAACAGAAATACCCTACGCTCAGTTTAAATAGACACATTAAATAACTAACTTTTAAGTATCAAGTTTTAATTAAATTGTTCCGCAATTAATACTCAAATCATAACTTACAATGGACATTTTTCTTTTTCAAGACCCATCACAACATTCACACCGGCATCAGGCCCTACTCATGTAATGATTGCAATCACCAATTCACTAACTGGCCAAACTATAATAAACACATGAAACGACGCCATGGTAAGTTTTAAATTAGGTCTGATAAAAGTGTATTCAAATATCTTTTTTCCACTTTTTTATATAAGGAATTGACGTTTCGAGCAAAAATCCCCGTGGCAAAAAGCCCATTTTGCAAAAAAAGAACACCAATAAAAAAGAAGATCCTGAAAAAACCAACAATACTGATGGGGATAAATTATCAACTGATCAGGAAATGTATGAGTATTCAGTAGAAGAAGAACACTTGGAAGATGAAGAATTACAAATTATTGAACTAGAAGACTTTGATCCATTTTACGAACCTGGAAGTGATTTTCAACTACAATAAACTGAAGAACATGCTACTTTTTAAATTCAAACCCTAAACCATTTATGTGACTTGTCTAAATAAAAAAAAAACTAATTTCACGGAAAAAACGATCCCAATGATTTCGACCAACTATGAATTGCGACAATAGCAATACGGATTCCAAAAACAGTCTTTAATGTGAACTAGTGTCTTTAAAAAAACGACTATCGTAAAAAGTAATCGCTGTGAAAAAATAACTAGATATTTCACGATTATCATAATTCGTAGCACGAGCCATTATTAACAAGAACCACTATCAAAATAGTAATTAATATTTCGATATAGCATATGGTTTGAATACCACTATGCGCCGTTCACTTTGTAGCTACTGCAGTCGCCTAGATTATCATATCATTGGCCCTCTCGAAGAGAAGAAATGTATTGCAAATAGTAAACAAAAAGTGATGACACATTCTTAAGTAAAATAAAACCTACGAATTATAGGTTGAAAAACAGTCTTTTATTTTAAATCGTAGGCCTGTAAAATTGTTCGTTAAATATTAACTACCTAGTTTTGGAAAAAAAAAATTAGTTGTGTTTAATGCGCTGCAGATACCTCATATTATATCATATTATTATATCCTCGCATAAACCAATCACAAGCTACAATTTTCGATCATGCATTTGTATAAACGCCCGCCTGTAATAAATGATGTTAAAGACCCGACACACGTTGTTTCATCATATAAATAATTTCTAGAGAACATTTTGCTAGAAATAGATAACTTATGCGGAGATCCAATCTTCAGTTGTACACTATGCGGTGGCTTGCCTAATAAATCCAATGAGTTCAAAAACTCTGTTGGATAATTTATAGCTTCGGAAGCATCACAAACTGTATCAATAAATTTGTATGACACCAAGTCTCCTGGTAACAAATGTTGTATCTTGAGATTTAATTCGTTGACATCCAAATTTTTTTGCCAATGGAATTGCTCTTTCTGCCAGCCAGTTATGATTTGTATATTGTCTGTGTACAACGGAAAATATCTGGTCGTCCGTCCCCTATAAGTAACAGTTGTCTTGAGAGTGCTTCAGCGAATGGATCCTGGAGCGTTTGAACACGCATATTTACATTCAATTGTACTTTTCCGCATTACACCACAGAGGCGATAATTTTAAGCACGCATTGATCTCATCAGCGAACGTTGAACTCGAAATAACGGGCAGTATTTTTCTGAAATCACATGAAAATAGTGCTGCCAAATCGTCTGCCGTTGTTTTTTATATCTTTCAATGTCCTGTTTGTGTTCCATAGTGCATTCATCCCTGCTGATAATTTTACAATGTTTTAGCATTGTGGCCATGAATTATTGTTTTTTTTTTTATTTTGCAAACCGCGTCATGGTTATTTTGAATATCTAGTAAGACAGTTCAAATACTGAATAAGCTAGTCTGCCTCCATCTAATAAAATTTCCGCAATGCCAGAAGATGCAACAGCCAATACGATACCATTATTTTATCGTATTTTAGCAAGAATTAGCGAAATTAGGATTGTTTTGCCAGTTTCACCTGGTGCATCCAAAAAAAAGAATCAACCTTGTCCTGCTGAAACTGCTATCATCATGTGGTCATAAATGGTTCTTTGTTCTTCATTAATTAATTTGACATTGCGAGCGACAATCCTCAATTGCAATCAATGCTTCATTGTACATAACATCACTGCATACTATCATAAGATCCTTGCACCGTGTACGACGTTGATGCAATTAAACCATAGCACTTAGGAATATAAAACATAGATACAAACCTATTCTCAGACCTACATACTGTATATGCAAAATTTCATTGAAATTGATTAAGCCGTTTAGTAGGAGTATGGCAACTAACACTGTGACAGGAAAATTTTATATATTAGATATTCACAGTTAGGGTGGGCTTGTATCTGCAGCTATATTAAATGTGAAGGCCAAAAACCTAAAATAATAGATATTGTCTCCGTAGAAGCGAACTGTGCAAAGTATGAATTTGTTTTAGCATAGAAGATGTTTCTCATGAAATTACTGCAGAAAGTGGAAAAGTAAACCTGATACAATTTAGAAAATAAACTTTTTAATATAGGACTTAATTTATTTCATTGATCTTAGGCCAAATTACTATGACTGAATATACCAGTTTTGATATAAAACTAAACGACCACATAGTGTACTTTTAAACTTGTAGCACATCCCAACCAGTAAAAGACTTATGTCTGAGGTCTAAAGAAGTGAAATGTATTTAAAATTACAGTTATTATCTAAGCTGAATAAAATGTCAACGTATATAATATGAAATGATCTGAATTCACAAATATAATTACAATATTTGGAAAACAAAGAGATACAAAACACGGAAAAACTATTCACTGATTCTGAACGAATTTAGTCTTATCTATGTGAGAAGGAAATAAATCTTCTCCACCTAATCCACAAGCTACACCTTGGATCTCACACGCCACAATTAAGGTTAAGTGCACTACAAAACGCAAAAAATTCAATTTGTCGTTTATCAAATACAACAAATGATTTTCACATCGGTTCTCATATAGCTCTAGTAAAAAGGTCATATGAAGTTCATAAATACCGGTCTAGCCTTCTGTAGCTGAAGATGTATGTGTTCGTTATAATACAAAAACTTGTCCTAATGAACAACCATATATTTTACAACAGTTTTTGACTCTAAACCTTTGGATTTTTTATTTTGACATTTTTCCAGTTAGGTACGTTTTAAACTTTAATTTCCTGGTTTCATTGGGGTGCGAAACACTGGTTTCACTTTTCATATGGCTGATACTTAATTTTGAAATATTTAATAGATGCGGTGCAGTTCTCGTACCCTGCAAATGACCATTTAGGACACTTAAAATTCTGGTTGTGCATTTTCCATCCGTTACAACAATTTTTTCGTTATATATTATTGACATGATCATTTTTGTAAGATGTGGGGCATAGGTAGGTAGTTAGAAATGGCGATCTCAAGGCAACCTAGCCTGAGATCCAATTAGAACTGTAGTGCGCCGTTTTGATACCAAAAACTCGTTTGACCTTTGATTGAAAGGGAAAGATTGATAGAGAAGCTTCATAGCGATTATGTTAGAGCCATTTTGTCGCATTGAGAAAAAAAGATTAGGTCTCTAATCTTTGTCTCAGATAGCTCATCAAGTTCGTGAAAGAATGCTTTTCCAAAGTATTTCATTCTACTGTTTGCCAAAGCAGGACTTTTGCAGAGGAAATGGATTATCGTTTCACTTTGTTGGCAACGCCAAACCAACTACTTTTTGAATTGCGAATACGAAGAGAATGGAAGAAGGAAGTCAGTCAGCTTTGTGATCTCTACCAGGAAGGACGTGACTTCTGAATTGTCAGCCATCTTAAATATAAACTAAATTTACTAATTTTGATTCTTATTCTATTTTACTTGATTAATAAAACTATTATCTTAAAACTTATTTGTTTACTGACTTTAAAACATAACAAAGTGGCGACGAGGATTTAAAGTAATTACACGCGGTACTCAAAAAAAAAAAAAAAAAAAAATCATGTCTACATCACTTGATTCAGTGGTTGGAAAGCTTTTAGTACAGCAACAGGAGGCTGCTGAGCGCCAACAACATCTAATTGAAAAGCTCACCAAACTAATGGAAAATTCCTCCAACAAAGCTTCACAGGCACCACAGCAACAACTTCAAGCTGGACAACAAGAAGCATTGATGGATGTAATTGGAAAAAGCATACACGAGTTTAGGTATGAGCCTGAAAATAACAACACTTTTTCACATTGGTACGGTCGCTACGAAATGCATTTCAAAGAGGATGCAAAAACGCTTCCAGATGATTCGAAAGTACGGTTGTTGTTACGTAGACTTAGTCAACAAGTTTATGAACGGTATGCAGATTGTATCTTGCCAAGAAAACCACAAGAACTTAGATTCGAGGACACAGTCACAGAACTCAAGAAGCTGTTTGACACGAAAGAATCGCTGTTCAGCATTCGCTACAAATGCTTACAAATTACCAAAAATGATGCTGAAGATTTTATTGCCTATGCAGGCAAAGTAAACAAGCAATGCGAGCATTTTAAGCATGCAGCCATGTCGACAAATCAATTTAAATGTTTGATCTTTATAATTGGATTAAATTCATCCACTTATAATGACATTCGTAGCAAATTACTTACAATGCTTGATACAGATGCTGAAATAACACTAGAAAAATTGATCACAGAGACTCAACGAATATTGATAGTGAAAAGTGATTCGCACCTTTTAGAAGCAAAAGATACAGCCATCAATGCTGTTTCTTCTAAAAAAAACACTCGCAATCAATTTTCAAGCAACAGCATTAGTGATCATCAAAAAGTTCAGCATAAACGTATCGACGCACCAAGAAGACCATGTTGGCAATGTGGTGCCATGCATTTTGTAAAAGATTGCACATATACACAACACAAGTGCAACATTTGTAACAAGCAAGGGCATAAGGATGGCTATTGTGCATGTTTCCAGAAACAAACACAAGGGGATTCACCTAACACCTCAAGGCCCAACACAGCAAAGCCCAAAAACGCTAACAACAAATTCAACAGCAACAAAAAGCAAGCCTTCAGGCAAAATGTTATAAAATCAAGTCCGCATAGCACCATACATTGTGTTGGCAACTACACTTCGGACCGAAAGTTTGTCACAGTCGAAATATCTGCGAAGCAAATTAAACTTCAATTCGATACAGCAGCAGACATCACGATTATTTCGAAAACAAACTGGATTAAATTGGGTCGTCCTAATCTACAGCCATGTAAGCGCAGCGCATCAGATGCATCACGAAATATACTTCCACTCATCGGCATGTTCACTACACAAATCCGGCACAAGAACGAAGTAAAAATAGCTACAGTTTATGTAACAAGTCTTCCCAGTTTAAATATTTTCGGAATTGACCTAATTGAAAAATTTGGCTACTGGAACTTACCCATAAACTCTATTTGCAACGCAATCACAGCAGATATGAGTAAGGATTTAGTTCTCAAAGAGGTCCAGCAAAAGTTTCCGGATGTGGTTTCTTCAAAAACAGGCCACTGTACCAAATTTCAATTGCGGTTAGAGCTAAAACCTGATTCCAAGCCCGTTTACATTCCAAAAAGAGATGTTCCATATGGAGTTGCAGATCTAGTGGAAGCTGAATTGAAGAGACTAGAAAACTCTGGTATCATAACACCAATCACACACTCAGATTGGGCAGCACCTATTGTCGTGGTACGTAAACCTAACAATAAAATTCGTATCTGTCCAGACTACTCCACAGGTTTAAACAACTGCTTGGAACCAAATGCTCATCCAATTCCTACTCCGGATGAAATGTTTGCTAAGACATCAAATTGCACAATATTTAGCAACATTGACCTTTCCGATGCATACATGCAATTTGAGGTAGATGATGATTCGAAGAAACTTCTCACCATGAACACACACAAGGGACTCTTCTTGATGAATCGTTTAGCTCCTGGATCGAAGCCAGCATCCGGACTGTTTCAAAGAGCAATTGAAATAATTTTGCAAGGCATTGATGGAGTCGCTGCATACCTTGACGACATCTACATCGCAACAAAAACATTGCACGGGAACTACAACGTTGTTATGGAAGTCATAAAACGTCTTAATGATCATGGCCTTACCATCAACTGGTCAAAATGTGAATTATTTAAGACATCCATCAAATATCTTGGACACATAATCGATGCCAATGGAATTCGTCCAGATCCAGCAAAAATCGATTCCATTCAACGTATGCCAAGACCAACCAACATTTCTGAACTACGTTCTTTCCTGGGTGCAGTGAATTATTATGGAAAATTCATTTCTAGCATGAGACAGCTTCGACATCCGCTTGATGAAATGCTGAAAGCAGACACTAGCTGGGAATGGACCGACAAATGTGAAAGTGCCTTCAAGAAATTTAAAGAAATTTTACTTTCCGACCTACTGCTTACACACTACGATCCAACAATTCCAATCTTCGTAGCAGCAGACGCTTCAATGGTAGGCATCGGTGCTCAAATCTTCCACAAAATGCCTGATGGAACAGAAAAAGTAATATACCATGTCTCACGCGCACTCACACTTTCAGAGAAGCGTTATAGTCAAATTGAGAAGGAGGGTCTTGCTCTCGTTTTCGCATGTAAAAAGTTCCACAAAATGATTTATGGTCGTCAATTTACTCTTCTTACGGATCATAAACCGCTTCTCAAAATATTTGGTTCAAAAAAGGGTATTCCTACACACACCGCCAACCGGTTGCAGAGATGGGCTCTCATTCTTATGAGCTATGATTTCCAAATACAACATGTTTCTACAAAGGAATTTGGAAATGTTGATGTTTTGTCAAGACTCATCGATGGACAAAAGCAACAGATCGAAGAAGATTTCATAGTGGCACAAATCGAAAGTGAAATAAAAACCATTCTTGAAGACAACATTGTTCACCTGCCAGTCACACTCAACATGGTACGAAAAGAAACAAGCAAAGACACTACGCTTCTCAAAATTTTCAATTGCATTGAAAATGGTTGGCCAAAGTCTTCGAAGAACCTTCCTTTAGATGTCATTCCATTTTTCAACCGACATGAAACCATCACCATAGTAGATAACTGCCTTATGACATTAGATAGAGTTATTATTCCTGCCATTTTTCAACGAAGGATCCTGAAACAGCTACACAGAGGTCATCAAGGAATACAGCGCATGAAATCCATAGCACGATCATACGTTTACTGGCCCAAAATCGATACTGACATCGAGAACCATGTCAAACAGTGTCAAAATTGTGCATCCGTTGCAAAATCTCCGACAAAAACAGAACTCAGTTCTTGGCCAGTACCACATGAACCCTTGGAGAGGATTCACATAGACATCGGTGGACCAGTTCGAGGTAAATATTACTTAGTAATGGTAGATTCTTATTCCAAATGGCCAGAAGTAGCGCAAATAACGACAATAACAACAACTGAAATAATAAATCAACTACACGAATTTGTGAGCAGATATGGTCAACCAAAAACAATTGTGTCTGACAACGGTACACAGTTTACCAGCTCCAATTTCAAAAGATTTTGCGATGAAAGGGGAATTCAGCATATCAGAACACCACCTTACCACCCGCAGTCCAATGGGCAAGCTGAGCGCTTTGTTGACATCATAAAAAGAGCTCTAGCTAAATCATATACCGAGTACTCCACGGATGACAAAGCAAACTTGCTTGTATTCCTTTCCCAGTATCGTGCTACACCTAATCCAAGCGCATCTGAGGGTAAATCACCGTCTGAATGTTTCATCGGTAGAAAACTTTCAACTCCTTTGGATTTATTGAAACCGAAAACAACAACAGATCTAATGAAGAATTCATCTATGGAAGAAGCATTCAACAAAAAACACGGGGCGATACCAAGATACTTCAAAGCAGGTGATAAAGTATTTGCAAAGACATTCCAGCGTAACAAAATGTTTTGGAGTTCTGGTGTGATTATCGAAAGAATAGGCCAAGTGTTGTATAACGTTCTAATTCAAACAAATCGACGAAACCAATTGATAAGATCTCACACAAATCAGCTGAAGCAACGTTTTACTGAAGATATGCCTACGGTCGACTCATATCCAACAAATTTTGAGCCTGATGATATTCAACCCACTACTGAAGACGTTTCTACTAGTCCCAATTCTGAAGCAACTAGAAACCCGATTGAACGCAATGAAGATGAACTTCAAGACTCCACTGCATCAAGATTAGAAGAGTTAACCAGTCCTGTACTACGCAGGTCTACAAGGATAAGGCGTCCTCCGATTCGCCTTGATCTTTAATTCAACACAGAGGGATGTTGGCAACGCCAAACCAACTACTTTTTGAATTGCGAATACGAAGAGAATGGAAGAAGGAAGTCAGTCAGCTTTGTGATCTCTACCAGGAAGGACGTGACTTCTGAATTGTCAGCCATCTTAAATATAAACTAAATTTACTAATTTTGATTCTTATTCTATTTTACTTGATTAATAAAACTATTATCTTAAAACTTATTTGTTTACTGACTTTAAAACATAACACACTTTCTCTTTGGTCACTACAGCAACGGCAAAAGGTGTTGTAAGAGATACCCAACTTCTCTGCATGAACTCCTATAGGCCAATGTCCGGGACAAACCGCAACAATCCTGGCTATGTCTTGCCTTGGCCTGCATAGAAGATCGTTTGTACGGGTTTTGTTATAGGTGGGCCATATCTTCCTAGATATAATGCAGTTAGGTAAATTGCTCCACCTTCGGTTTGATTCAGTTTGGTAGATAGAAAAGATTTTACCCTTCATAGCACCAAGAGGAATGTTAACCATTTCCGCAAGTGAGCTATCAAGGGCCGATCCTTGCCTGGCTAGCTCGTCAGCCCGTTCATTTCCCACGATACCACTATGGCCCGGAACCCAGATCAGGGTGACACCGAGGTTAATATTAAGGCTCGCAAGCTCATCGCGACATTGCTGGACCAATTTAGATGAGGATAAGGCCGAGCTAATGGCTTTGACAGCTGCCTGACTGTCTGTAAAGATAGCCGCATTTCGGTTTTGGTTTGGGTTTTGTTTAAGTATCTTACATGCCTCCCTTATTGCCAGTAGTCCAGCCTAGCAAAGTCAGGAAGCCTAAAAGATATGGCTACATTTAGGGACTCAGAAAAGATCCCAGAACCAACTCCGCACTCCAACTTTGAGCCGTCGGTAAAGATGGTTGTGTCAAAACCTATCGACACGATGTCATTCTCCCAATCTTCTCTCGATCGTAAAATAACCTTAAATCCCTTACTAAGGTTCAAAGTAGGAGTGCAGTAGTCAGTGTCTACCGAGATAATATCTGAGGGAATCAATTTCGTAGTGTTGCTGTTAAGGTTTTGACAACCAGCTATTTGATTCCTTCAGCCTAATAGCGCTGCAGGAAACTATGTATTTAAAAAAAGGGCGATTGGTAGAAGATCCAAAATAACGTTTAAGGATTCCGTTCCGCAAGTACGCACGGCCCCTGTGGTGCCCACGCAAGCTGTTCTCTGAACCTTCTTTAGCATATTAATATTATAGGCTTTTCTAAGAGCAGGCCACCACACAATCGAACCATATGTTAAGATTGGGCGTACTACGGCTGTGTACGTCCATAAAATCATCTTCGACTGAAGTCCCCACTTTTTGCCGAAAGTTTTGCTGCAGGCGTAGAAGGCAACACAGGCCTTCTTAACCCGTACTTCAGAAGATATAGAAGAGGCGAAAGGACATCGCCCTGGGGTGTTCCTCTACTCACGTGTTTTGTTGCGATTGTATTGCCTAGAGTGGCTCGAATCTATCTACCACTGAGCATGGAAATAATCCATTCTCGAATGAAGTCTTCTACGCCGAACTTAACGACCGGTTCTTCTATGGATTCTGTAAGGACGTTGTTAAAAGCACCTTTTATGTCTAGGAAGGTGGCAGGAGTAAATTCTTTATAGTGGATTGCTAGTTCTACAGTACTAACGGTCAAGAGGTCTTGAAAGGTCAAGGTCTTGAAAGGTCAAGGGTCAAGAGTTCTTTAAAGGTCACGGCCTTGAAAAATCACGGTCTTGAAAGGTCATGGTCTTGAAAGGCCAAGGGTTAAGAGGTTTTGAAAGGTCATGGCCCTGAAAGGTCACGGTCCTGAATGGTCAAGGTCTTGAAAGGTCAAGGGCCTTGAAAGGTGAAGGTCTAGAAAGGTCACAGTCTTGAAAGGTCAATTGTCAAGATGTCTTGAAAGGTCAAGGGTCAAGAAATCTAGAAAGGTCACGGCCTTGAAAGGTCAAGGGTCAAGAGTTCTTGAAAGATCAAGGGTCAAGAGTTCTAGAAAGGTCACGGCCTTGAAAGGTCACGGTCTTGAAAGATCAAGGGTCAAGAGGTCTTGAAAGGTCAAGGGTCAAGAGTTCTTGAAAGGTCACGGTCTTGAAAGGTCAAAGGTCAAGAGTTGTTGAAAGGTCACGGCCTTGAAAGGTCATGGTCTTGAAAGGTCGAGGTCTGGAAAGGTCAAGGTCTTGAAAGTTCAAGGGTCAAGAGGTCTTGAAAGGTCAAGGGGCAAGAGTTCTAGAAAGGTCACGGCCTTGAAAGGTCAAGGTCAAGGGCCTTGAAAGGTCACGGTCTTGAAAGGTTAATTGTCAAGAGGTCTTGAAAGGTTAATTGTCAAGAGGTCTTGAAAGGTCAAGGTCGAGAAAGGTCACGGTCTTGAAAGGTCAAGGGTCAAGAGTTCTTGAAAGGTCACGGCCTTGAACGGTCAAGGTCTTGAAAGGTCAAGGGTCAAGAGTTCTTAAAGGTCACGGTTTTGAAAGGTCAAGTGGTCTTGAAAGGTCATGGTCTTTAAAGGTTAAGGGTCTTAAAAGGTCAAGGTCTTGAAAAGTCACGATCTTGAAAGGTCAAGAGGTCTTGAAAGGTCATGGTCTTGAAAGGTCAAGGGTCTTAAAAGGTCAAGGTCTTGAAAGGTCACGGTCTTGAAAGCTCAAGGGTCAAGAGTTTTTGAAAAGTCACGGTCTTGAAAGGTCAAAGGTCAAGATTTCTTGAAAGGTCACGGTCTTGAAAGGTCAACGTCTAGAAAGGTCAAGGTCTTGAAAGGTCAAGGGTCTTGAAAAGTCAAGGTCTAGAAAGGTCACGGTCTTGAAAGGTCACGGTCCTGAAAGGTCACGGCCTTGGAAGGTCACAGTCTTGAAATGTCAAAGGTCAAGAGGTCTTGAAAGGTCACGGTCTTGAAAGGTCAAGGGTCAAGATATCTTGAAAGGTCAAGGGTCAAGAGTTCTTGAAAGGTCACGGTCTTGAAAGGTCAAAGGTCAAGAGTTCTTGAAAGGTCACTGCCTTGAAAGGTCACGGTCTTGAAAGGTCAAGGTCTAGAAAAGTCAAGGTCTTGAAAGGTCAAGGGTCTTGAAAGGTCAAGGTCTAGAAAGGTCACGGTCTTGAAAGTTCAAGGGTCAAGAGGTCTTGAAAGTTCAAGGGTCAAGAGGTCTTGAAAGGTCACGTTCTTGAAAGGTCAAGGGTCAAGAGTTCTTGAAAGGTCACGGTCTTGAAAGGTCAAAGGTCTAGAGTTCTTGAAAGGTCACGGCCTTGAAAGGTCACGGTCTTGAAAGGTCAAGGGCTTTGAAAGGTCAAATGTCAAGAGGTTGTGAAAGGTCAAGGGTCAAGAGTTCTAGAAAGGTCACGGCCTTGAAAAGTCACGGTCCTGAAATTTTAAGGTCAAGGGCCTTGCAAGGTCACGGTCTTGAAAGGTCACGGTCTTGGAAGGTCACAGTCTTCAAAGGTAAAGGGTCAAGAGGTCTTGATAGATCACGGTCTTAAAAGGTCAAGGGTCAAGATATCTTGAAAGGTCAATTGTCAAGAGTTCTTGAAAGGTCACGGTCTTGAAAGGTCAAAGGTCAAGAGTTCTTGAAAGGTCACGGCCTTGAAAGGTCACGGTCTTGAAAGGTCAAGGTCTAGAAAGGTCAAGGTCTTGAAAGGTCAAGGGTCTTGAAAGGTCAAGGTCTAGAAAGTTCACGGTCTTGAAAGTTCAAGGGTCAAGAGGTCTTGAAAGGTCACGGTCTTGAAAGGTCAAGGGTCAAGAGTTCTTGAAAAGTCACGGTCTTGAAAGGTCAAAGGTCAAGGGTCTTGAAAGGTCAAGGTCTAGAAAGGTCACGGTCTTGAAAGTTCAAGGGTCAAGAGGTCTTGAAAGGTCAGGGGTCAAGAGTTCTTAAAAGGTCACGGCCTTGAAAGGTCACGGTCTTGAAAGGTCATGGTCTTGAAAGGTCAAGGGTCTTGAAAGGTCAAGGTCTAGAAAGGTCACAGTCTTGAAAGTTCAAGGGTCAAGAGGTCCTGAAAAGTCAAGGTCCAAGAGTTCTTAAAAGGTCACTGCCTTGAAAGGTCACGGTCTTGAAAGGTCATGGTCTTGAAAGGTCAAGGGTTAAGAGGTTTTCAAAGGTCATGGCCCTGAAAGGTCACGGTCCTGAATGGTCAAGGTCTTGAAAGGTCAAGGGCCTTGAAAGGTGAAGGTCTAGAAAGGTCACAGTCTTGAAAGGTCAATTGTCAAGATGTCTTGAAAGGTCAAGGGTCAAAAAATCTAGAAAGGTCACGGCCTTGAAAGATCAAGGGTCAAGAGGTCTTGAAAGGTCAAGGGTCAAGAGTTCTTGAAAGGTCACGGTCTTGAAAGGTCAAAGGTCAAGAGTTGTTGAAAGGTCACGGCCTTGAAAGGTCATGGTCTTGAAAGGTCGAGGTCTGGAAAGGTCAAGGTCTTGAAAGTTCAAGGGTCAAGAGGTCTTGAAAGGTCAAGGGGCAAGAGTTCTAGAAAGGTCACGGCCTTGAAAGGTCAAGGTCAAGGGCCTTGAAAGGGCACGGTCTTGAAAGGTTAATTGTCAAGAGGTCTTGAAAGGTTAATTGTCAAGAGGTCTTGAAAGGTCACGGCCTTGAAAGGTCACGGTCTTGAAAGGTCAAGGTCTAGAAAGGTCACGGTCTTGAAAGTTCAAGGGTCAAGAGGTCCTGAAAGGTCAAGGTACAAGAGTTCTTAAAAGGTCACGGCCTTGAAAGGTCACGATCTTGAAAGGTCATGGTCTTGAAAGGTCAAGGGTTAAGAGGTTTTGAAAGGTCATGGCCCTGAAAGGTCACGGTCCTGAATGGTCAAGGTCTTGAAAGGTCAAGGGCCTTGAAAGGTGAAGGTCTAGAAAGGTCACAGTCTTGAAAGGTCAATTGGCAAGATGTCTTGAAAGGTCAAGGGTCAAGAAATCTAGAAAGGTCACGGCCTTGAAAGGCCACGGTTTTGAAAGATCAAGGGTCAAGAGTTCTTGAAAAGTTACGGTCTTGAAAGGTCAAAGGTCAAGATTTCTTGAAAGGTCACGGTCTTGAAATGTCAAAGGTCAAGAGGTCTTGAAAGGTCACGGTCTTGAAAGGTCAAGGGTCAAGATATCTTGAAAGGTCACGGTCTTGAAAGGTCAAAGGTCAAGAGTTCTTGAAAGGTCACGGTCTTGAAAGGTCAAAGGTCAAGATTTCTTGAAAGGTCACGGTCTTGAAAGGTGAAGGGTCAAGAGTTTTTGAAAGGTCACGGTCTTGAAAGGTCAAAGGTCAAGAGTTCTTGAAAGGTCACGGCCTTGAAAGGTCACGGTCTTGAAAGGTCAAGGTCTAGAAAAGTCAAGGTCTTAAAAGGTCAAGGGTCTTGAAAGGTCAAGGTCTAGAAGATCACGGTCTTGAAAGTTCAAGGGTCAAGAGGTCTTAGAAAGTTCAAGGGTCAAGAGGTCTTGAAAGGTCACGTTCTTGAAAGGTGAAGGGTCAAGAGTTTTTGAAAGGTCACGGTCTTGAAAGGTCAAAGGTCAAAAGTTCTTGAAAGGTCACGGCCTTGAAAGGTCACGGTCTTGAAAGGTCAAGGGCTTTGAAAGGTCAAATGTCAAGAAGTTGTGAAAGGTCAAGGGTCAAGAGTTCTAGAAAGGTCACGGTCCTGAAATTTCAAGGTCAAGGGCCTTAAAAAGGTCATGGTCTTGAAAGGTCATGGTCTTGGAAGGTCACAATCTTCAAAGGTCAAGGGTCAAGAGGTCTTGAAAGATCACGGTCTTAAAAGGTCAAGGGTCAAGATATCTTGAAAGGTCAAGGGTCAAGAGTTCTTGAAAGGTCACGGTCTTGAAAGGTTAAAGGTCAAGAGTTCTTGAAAGGTCACGGCCTTAAAAGGTCACGGTCTCGAAAGGTCAAGGTCTAGAAAGGTCAAGGTCTTGAAAGGTCAAGGGTCTTGAAAGTTCAAGGTCTAGAAAGTTCACGGTCTTGAAAGTTCAAGGGTCAAGAAGTCTTGAAAGGTCACGGTCTTGAAAGGTCAAGGGTCAAGAGTTCTTGAAAAGTCACGGTCTTGAAAGGTCAAAGGTCAAAGGTCTTGAAAGGTCACGGCCTTGAAAGGTCACGGTCTTGAAAGGTCATGGTCTTGAAAGGTCAAGAGTCTTGAAAGGTCAAGGTCTAGAAAGGTCATGGTCTTAAAAGGTCAAAGGTCAAGAGTTCTTGAAAGGTCAAAGGTCAAGAGTTCTTGAAAGGTCAAAGGTCAAGAGTTCTTGAAAGGTAGAGGGTCAAGAGTTCTTGAAAGGTCACGGTCTTGAAAGGTCAAAGGTCAAGAGTTCTTGAAAGGTCAAAGGTCAAGAGTTCTTGAAAGGTCAAAGGTCAAGAGTTCTTGAAAGGTCACGGCCTGGAAATGTCACGGTTTTGAAAGGTCATGGCCTTGAAAGGTCAAGGGTCAAGAGTTCTTGAAAGGTCACGGTCTTGAAAGGTCAAAGGTCAAGGGTCTTGAAAGGTCAAGGTCTAGAAAGGTCACGGTCTTGAAAGTTCAAGGGCCTTAAAAGGTCACGGCCTTGAAAGGTCAAGGGTCAAGAGGTCTTGAAAGGTCACGGTCTTGAAAGGTCAAAGGTCAAGGGTCAAGAGTTCTTGAAAGGTCAAGGGTCAAGAGTTCTTGAAAGGTCAAGGGTCAAGAGTTCTTGAAAGGTCACGGTCTTGAAAGGTCAAAGATCAAGAGTTCTTGAAAGGTCAAAGGTCAAGAGGTCTTTAAAGGTCAAGGGTCAAGAGTTCTTGAAAGGTCACGGTCTTGAAAGGTCAAAGATCAAGAGTTCTTGAAAGGTCAAAGGTCAAGATTTCTTGAAAGGTCAAGGGTCAAGAGTTCTTGAAAGGTCACGGTCTTGAAAGGTCAAAGGTCAAGAGTTCTTGAAAAGTCACGGCCTTGAAATGTCACGGTCTTGAAAGGTCATGGTCTTGAAAGGTCAAGGGTTAAGAGTTTTTGAAAGGTCACGGTCTTGAAAAGTCAAGGGTCAAGAGTTCTTGAAAGGTCAAGGGTCAAGAGTTCTTGAAAGGTCACGGTCTCGAAAGGTCAAGGGTCAAGAGTTCTTAAAAGGTCACGGCCTTGAAAGGTCACGGTCTTGAAAGGTTATGGTCTTGAAAGGTCAAAGGTCAAGAGTTCTTGAAAGGTCAAAGGTCAAGAGTTCTTGAAAGGTCAAGGGTCAAGATTTCTTGAAATTTCACGGTCTTGAAAGGTCAAGGGTCAAGAGTTCTTGAAAGGTCAAGGGTCAAGAGTTCTTGAAAGGTCAAGGGTCAAGAGTTCTTGAAAGGTCACGGTCTTGAAAGGTCAAAGGTCAAGGGTCTTGAAAGGTCAAGGTCTAGAAAGGTCACGGTCTTGAAAGTTCAAGGGTCAAGAGGTCTTGAAAGGTCAAGGGTCAAGAGTTCTTGAAAGGTCACGGTCTTGAAAGGTCAAGGGTCAAGAGGTTTTGAAAGGTCAAGGGTCAAGAGTTCTTAAAAGGTCACGGGCTTGAAAGGTCACGGTCTTGAAAAGTCATGGTCTTGAAAGGTCAAGGGTCTTGAAAGGTCAAGGTGTAGAAAGGTCAAAGGTCAAGAGTTCTTGAAAGGTCAAAGGTCAAGAGTTCTTGAAAGGTCAAAGGTCAAGAGTTCTTGAAAGGTCAAGGGTCAAGAGTTCTCGAAAGGTCACGGTCTTGAAAGGTCAAAGGTCAAGAGTTCTTGAAAGGTCACGGCCTTGAAATGTCACGGTCTTGAAAGGTCATGGTCTTGAAAGGTCAAGGGTTAAGAGTTTTTGAAAGGTCACGGTCAAGGTCAAGGTCTTGAAAGGTCAAGGGCCTTGAAAGGTCACGGCCTTGAAAGGTCAAGGGTCAAGAGGTCTTGAAAGGTCAAGGGTCAAGAGTTCTTGAAAGGTCAAGAGTTCTTGAAAGGTCAAAGGTTAAGAGTTCTTGAAAGGTCAAGGGTCAAGAGTTCTTGAAAGGTCACGGTCTTGAAAGGTCAAAGGTCAAGAGTTCTTGAAAGGTCAAGGCCTTGAAATGTCACGGTCTTGAAAGGTCATGGTCTTGAAAGGTCAAGGGTTAAGAGTTTTGAAAGGTCACGGTCTTGAAAGGTCAAGGGTCAAGAGTTCTTGAAAGGTCAAGAGTTCTTGAAAGGTCACGGTCTTGAAAGGTCAAGGGTCAAGAGTTCTTAAAAGGTCACGGCCTTGAAAGGTCACGGCCTTGAAAGGTCACGGTCTTGAAAGGTCAAGGGTCAAGATTTCTTGAAAGGTCACGGTCTTGAAAGGTCAAGGGTCAAGAGTTCTTGAAAGGTCAAGGGTCAAGAGTTCTTGAAAGGTCACGGTCTTGAAAGGTCAAGGGTCAAGAGTTCTTAAAAGGTCACGGCCTTGAAAGGTCACGGCCTTGAAATGTCACGGTCTTGAAAGGTCATGGTCTTGAAAGGTCACGGTCTTGAAAGGTCAAGGGTCAAGAGTTCTTGAAAGGTCAAGGGTCAAGAGTTCTTGAAAGGTCACGGTCTTGAAAGGTCAAAGTTCAAGGGTCTTGAAAGGTCAAGGTCTAGAAAGGTCACGGTCTTGAAAGTTCAAGGGTCAAGAGGTCTTGAAAGGTCAAGGGTCAAGAGTTCTTGAAAGGTCACGGTCTTGAAAGGTCAAAGGTCAAGAGTTCTTGAAAGGTCACGGCCTTGAAATGTCACGGTCTTGAAAGGTCATGGTCTTGAAAGGTCAAGGGTTAAGAGTTTTTGAAAGGTCACGGTCGTGAAAGGTCAAGGGTCAAGAGTTCTTGAAAGGTCAAGGGTCAAGAGTTCTTGAAAGGTCACGGTCTTGAAAGGTCAAAGGTCAAGAGTTCTTGAAAGGTCACGGCCTTGAAATGTCACGGTCTTGAAAGGTCATGGTCTTGAAAGGTCAAGGGTTAAGAGTTTTTGAAAGGTCACGGTCGTGAAAGGTCAAGGGTCAAGAGTTCTTGAAAGGTCAAGGGTCAAGAGTTCTTGAAAGGTCACGGTCTTGAAAGGTCAAAGGTCAAGAGTTCTTGAAAGATCACGGCGTTGAAAGGTCACGGTCTTGAAAGGTCATGGTCTTGAAAGGTCAAGGGTTAAGAGTTTTTGAAAGGTCACGGTCGTGAAAGGTCAAGGGTCAAGAGTTCTTGAAAGGTCAAGGGTCAAGAGTTCTTGAAAGGTCACGGTCTTGAAAGGTCAAAGGTCAAGGGTCTTGAAAGGTCAAGGTCTAGAAAGGTCACGGTCTTGAAAGTTCAAGGGTCAAGAGGTCTTGAAAGGTCAAGAGTCAAGAGTTCTTGAAAGGTCACGGTTTTGAAAGGTCAAGAGGTCTTGAAACGTCATGGTCTTTAAAGGTTAAGGGTCTTAAAAGGTTAAGGTCTTGAAAGGTCAAGGTCTTGAAAGGTCAAAAGGTCTTGAAAGGTCATGGTCTTGAAAGGTCAAGGGCCTTAAAAGGTCACGGCCTTGGAAGGTCACAGTCTTCAAAGGTCAAGTGTCAAGAGGTCTTGAAAGATCACGGTCTTGAAAGGTCAAGGGTCAAGATATCTTGAAAGGTCAAGGGTCAAGAGTTCTTGAAAGGTCACGGTCTTGAAAGGTCACGGCCTTGAAAGGTCACGGTCTTGAAAGGTCAAGGTCTAGAAAGGTCAAGGTCTTGAAAGGTCAAGGGTCTTGAAAGGTCAAGGTCTAGAAAGGTCACGGTCTTGAAAGTTCAAGGGTCAAGAGGTCTTGAAAGTTCAAGGGTCAAGAGGTCTTGAAAGGTCAAGGGTCAAGAGTTCTTGAAAAGTCACGGTCTTGAAAGGTCAAAGGTCAAGGGTCTTGAAAGGTCAAGGTCTAGAAAGGTCACGGTCTTGAAAGTTCAAGGGTCAAGAGGTCTTGAAAGGTCAAGGGTCAAGAGTTCTTAAAAGGTCACGGCCTTGAAAGTTCACGGTCTTGAAAGGTCATGGTCTTGAAAGGTCAAGGGTCTTGAAAGGTCAAGGTCTAGAAAGGTCACGGTCTCGAAAGTTCAAGGGTCAAGAGGTCCTGAAAGGTCAAGGGTCAAGAGTTCTTAAAAGGTCACGGCCTTGAAAAGTCACATTCTTGAAAGGTCATGGTCTTGAAAGGTCAAGGGTTAAGAGGTTTTGAAAGGTCATGGCCTTGAAAGGTCACGGTCCTGAAAGGTCAAATGCCTTGAAAGGTCACGGCCTTGAAAGGTCAAGGGTCAAGAGGTCTTGAAAGGTCAAGGGTCAAGAGTTCTTGAAAGCTCACGGTCTTGAAAGGTCAAAGGGGCAAGGTCTAGAAAGGTCAAGGTCTTGAAAGGTCAAGGGTCTTGAAAGGTCAAGGTCTAGAAAGGTCAAGGTCTTGAAAGGTCAAGGGTCCTGAAAGGTCAAGGTCTAGCAAGGTCACGGTCTTGAAAGGTCAAGGGTCAAGAGTTCTAGAAAGGTCACGGCCTTGAAAGGTCACGGTCCTGAAAGGTCAAGGTCAAGGGCCTTGAAATGTCACGGTCTTGAAAGGTTAATTGTCAAGAGGTCTTGAAAGGTCAAGGGTCAAGAGTTCTAGAAAGGTCACGGTCTTGAAAGGTCAAGGGTCTAGAGGTCTTGAAAGTTCACGGTCTTGAAAGGTCAAGGGTCATGAGTTCTTGAAAGGTCACGGCCTTGAAAGGTCACGGTCTTGAAAAATCACGGCCTTGGAATGTCACGGTTTTGAAAGGTCAAGGGTCAAGAGTTCTTGAAAGGTCACGGTCTTGAAAGGTCAAGAGGTCTTGAAAGGTCATGGTCTTGAAAGGTCAAGGTCTTGAAAGGTCAAGGGTCTTTAAAGGTCAAGGTCTTGAAAGGTCACGTTCTTGAAAGGTCAAGGGTCAAGAGTTCGAGGAAGGTCACGGCCTTGGAAGGTCAAGGTCCTGAAAGGTCGAGGCCTTGAAAGGTCAATTGCCTTGAAAGGTGAAGGTCTAGAAAGGTCAAGGGTCAAGAGGTCTTGAAAGGTCAAGGGTCAAGAGTTCTAGATAGATCACGGCCTTGAAAGGTCACGGTCTTGAAAGGTCAAGGGTCAAGAGTTCTTGAAAGGTCACGGTCTTGAAAGGTCAAGAGGTATTGAAAGGTAATTGTCTTGAAAGGTCAAGGTCTTGAAAGGTAACGGTCTTGAAAGGTCTAGTGTTCTTTAAAGGTCACGGTCTTGAAAGGTCACGGTCTTGAAAGGTCAAGGGTATTTTTAGCATTGTTTTCAGCAGTTAAATCGGTATTTGCTGTGTTTCTGGGTTTGTCTCTAGTAGATGTAGTTTTGCTTATGACCTCTTGGAATTTTTTGGCAACTGGGCAGCCTCTATAGCTTGCCGGGTGATTACCTTGGCAGTTCACACATTTTGCTTTCTGATCTTTGCCAATAGGACAATTTTTAATTGCATGTTTTACTTCGCACTTAACACAAGCAAGCTCTCGGTTGCAGTATTTTTGGGTATGATTAAAAGCTTGGCAACGTTTGCACTGCGGAACAACTTTAGATTTTCGGAGTGGTTCAATTTTAACAGCGATGCCCAAGATTGATCTTACTTTATAAATCTTCTCGAGACTTTGTTTGTTGTCTAAAGTAAGCATGAATAAAGGTAGTAACCTCTTACTTGTCATCGATTCTCCAGAGGAGTTTTTAATTGTATCATTCTTAAATAGATTGACTGCATCAAGGGCTTGCAAGCCTTTTTGTAACTACTTTCTCGGGAGAGGACGAGGAATGCGGACCTCTGGCTACTACTTTTATTCACCTTGTAGCTTTGTTCTCATGTAAGTGCCATTGTATTTGGTGTTTGCTCAGCTTTTCATTGACAGATCTATATACTCGTCAGCTTCTTCGACTGTGACTTTCCAGTTGTCTTTGTTGTACGATGTGTATTTGCAAGCTTTTTTAGTGCATTTTTCTATTATTTTCTTAAGATCTCCAAAAATTGCAAATACTGAGATCATAACTGGTGGTGGTGTAATTTTTTTGCTGCCTTTAGCGTGAGATATTGATTTAGCAACATAACTTACTATTGTAGATAGATTATAATAAATACCTACACAAGCATAACATCCAAATTTGACCTTGAAACACTTTTTTGGCCGGAAGTTATAACTACCTACTTTATAAACTCAATCATTTGTATTAATTTTTGAAACAAAAGATTTTAAAAGTTCCTCATCCCATTTAAAAAATTCACAACCGTTAAAAAACGTCCAAGCTAAAATTTCCTTCAATTAGCGATAATGGTAGGTATGTTTACTATCTTTTTAAATGTGTACAAAATTTAACATGCATCAAAATATTTTATTTCAATATAAGTTGTCAATAATTGTGTAACCAGCTTTTGAATTGCGTTTAGTTTCAATCAACAAAATTATTTATTAAAAAAAACATCGTTCTAAGACTTTGAAGATTTAAACTTCTTTATTCTCGATTTGAAAACAAACTGTAAGAAAAGTTTAGGCGATCAAATTAAAAAAAAATATTTATTACGTGTTATTTTATAACAATACAATACCTACATATTTACTTACCTATAATAGTTCAAATTATAATTTCCTAATACAATCCTCAAATCATCAAAAATATAAGATCTCAACCAAGAATATAGAATTCCTACATGAAATCGCAATTCACCTGCTTTTGTCTTATCATCTTTGTATAGAAAGTCTACCGTTTTGCGTATGTAAAAATACAACCAAACCAAAATACAAACACAAAGAAACAAATGTGTATTCCCCTCGCACTCAGACTTTCGTTAATTCACTATAGTCTTTCTCTATTGCAAATAATAACATTTATAAGTCTCCCGACTGCAATCGATTTCTCCATTAATGTCTTCGCTAGACGTTCCACAAAAAATATGTAGATGCCGCCCTATTCGACTTCCACCATGAGAGTACTATAGTTTTCATATACAAAGGTTTTGGTTGTCTTTAGAATTTTTATTACCTGATGTAATAGAAAAATTTGAAGGCGAGGTTCGAAGTCAGGATATCTTAATTGTCTAAAAAACTATTTTTTGTTAGGGTGACAAAAAAGTATAATTTTGTCGACCAGTGTTATTAGACTCAACGTAATTTAAACTTCGTACTCTGACGCAAACTTAAAAGAACGAATTTCTGACTAATGCCACATAAAATAACAATTTATACATACGATCGTCATGAACCAAAACATAAGAAAAATTGAAATTAAAATACTATGTTTTTAATTTTGTTAAATTGAACATATGTCTCAATAAAAAAAATAAAATCTACTTAAAACAGCTTATTTGTTTTTCATTATTATGTGCTTAGAACGAAACAAAAAATAAAATAGATACAAAAATATAATTGGGTGCATTTAATATTTTCTTTATTTACTCTAAAACTAAGAAGTTACAATTTAATATTCAGTTTTTGTTTTTAAGTGAAAATACATTAATAGCGTTAACTCTAAAACATAATTATTCTAAATTACATACAAACATACAATTTTGAAAAAAAATTACAACTTTATTTAAGATATAGCTGCTCCAAAAACCTTGGATTTGTTGCAAGACCGCTTCGTTTTGATTTTTTGCTGAAAAAAAAATAGTGCTTTCAAAGTTTGTGATTTATGTTACTTACTTTGAAGTTGTCTTGAGTCTATGAGTCTTCTGGTCAATGAACGTGCAATGAAATTGTAGCAAATTGATTGGTTTTGAATTGTACCATTCCCAGAATAGTGCTCGTAAGTCGATCCGTTGATTAAAAAATTGTTGCAAGTCGTTTGTGACATTCTTATGCGAGACAAATTCTAAAATCCTAATCGGAACATTTCACAAATGCACAATTTCCGATTATATTATTTTTGGACATCTTTGGCAGGTGAAGGTTGCGGATTCTCAATTTGTCCAGTCTATAAGTTTACCAACATTTCTGGAAATTTTAAAATAGTACATACGAAAATGATGAGATGTTCAATATTCAGAAGACTTACTTTCGACTTCCAATTCCCGTCATTTAGAGAGTGTTTTCACAGCAGGTTGCTTCAAAGTCGACTTCAGTTCCTCATCTACTTGGTACTCGTATGTGTCGGCCTAAGCGACCACGGTAGCCACTGTTTCGGTCAGTTCAGGGACCCCGCTGTCATTTTGTGAGAAACTTGCACTCTATGAAACCAGAAAATGTTGCTTTAGTTACAGCTGCAAGTCGCTTTTTTTGGTCGGCTTGATGCATCATATTTCTTGGCGGCTGATGAATAGGCGAAGGACGTTTTGGAAATCCCAAAGAACAATCAAATTTAAAATATCCATTACATTACTCGTAAGTAAATGAGTTAATTAACCTGAGTTGCCTATATAGGTACTCAGGCGTTGCTGTTGCTGCTGTTTAGTCGTTTCAAAACTGGGCGGTCGACTATTAATGTCGAAGCTAAAGATAATATCAGTGATGACGAGCAAAAGGAGTGACCGGTCGGAATCCTCACAGGCTAGTGAATGAAATAGCCAATAAGAACATTCAAGTTGATCTTAGAGGTGTTAATCCTAGTGCTGAGAACCTATTCGATAAACAGGAATTGTCTTCTTTAATACAGTCAATGGGTGGAGTGCAGTCATGGCTTAGTGTTTTGTCTTACGTTAGAGAAAAGAAGACTTGTTCTCCAAAACTAGTCCACATCCAGAGTAGAAGAAACGCAGTTGATAGTAGAGTGGGTTCTTGAAAGCATTACAAATACAATCATACAGACCAGAAGGTAAACAACTCAAATAAAGGGCAAGGCAGGAAGTTTAATTCTTCCTTTCGTTCGAAAGAACATGACAGAGACAATTAATGATTCAAGTTCAACTTTCAGAGGGGGTCACTTGCAATCTTACCAAGAAAACTGAAAGGATTTGGGTGCAAACTCTTTTATTTTAAAGACTATTTCGGGAATAAGAATCCCGTTTTGCAAAAAAAAAACCATTCCCTTCAAGATCAACTCTGATCCAGTTTGCAACAGCATTTTCAGAAAAGATGGACAGCAGATTACAGAGGTGAAAAAACTAAAAATCTTAGAACCCCCTTCGGAAGTTGGACCAAGTTTTCTTTCAAAAATGTTCTTAATCAAGAAGTCAGATGGAGGCCTTCGTCCGATTTTCGACTTAAGAGCTCTAAATTCTTACGTGAATGTAAAAACAATCAAACTAATTCATCACTGCGATTCCAGAGTTTTTGCAACCAAGACATTGGATGATAAAAGTGGATATTTCTCAAGTATATTTCCATGTGCCAATAGCAGAGAGCCATCGACGTTTCTTAATATTAGTATACAAGGAAGATCTCCTTCAGCTGACTTGTCTGACGTTTGGCCTTGCTTCGGTTCCTCGAGTGTTTTCACCACTAACTTGCTGGATCGCTGATATCCTACACAAAAAAAGTACGATAGTGTTGGTTTATTTGGACGACTTCCTTTTAGTAAATCAAGACCCCAACAAGCTGGTAACACAGGTTGCGAAAACCGTTCGACTTCTTCGAACTTGGCTGGGAGATAAATTTCAAAAAATCGGTCCTTATTAGAAGTCAAGAATTGTAGTATCTTGGAATTACTTGGAACACTTTCAAAAACATTATGTTCCTACCAGCCAAAAAAGTGGTGAAGATTCGATCTTTCCTTCAGAAAATATCAAATTTAAAGTTATGCCATCTGCATCAGTTGCAGCAGATAGTGGGCCAAATAAATTTCGCTTCTTTTGTAGTACCCAGAGGTCGATTCCATTCTCGTTACCTTTAGATTTTTTCAAGGCAGTACAACAAAGGTTCGAGACAAAAACTCATCATTCCTCGGAGGGCTCTGAAATAGATAGATTGGTGGTTCCAAGAGTTAACAAAGAAGAAGAAGAGCAAAAAGAAGTGACATATTTTCTGGCAACGGTCGTTCAGATACAGGATGGGGTGCTCAACTAAACGAAACAGTCTTATTAGGTCAGTGGTCGAAAGATTAAAAAAAATGGCACTGTAATTTAAAGGAAATGTACGCAGTTTTCATGGCAATACACAAGAGGGCGGTTGCTTCATTGGGTTGGCTTGAGAACAAACTATTAGATGACATTTTATCAAGAGGAAGCTGGAGTGCTGAGAATACGTTCCGCAAGAATTACTGCAGAGAGATAAGTTCAAATACTAACCTAATTTCATTTTATTTTTAAAAACTTTAAGCCAGTACAATTATAAAATGTTAAGTTATGTTATATGGTAGTCTCGGAGACTTTAAAGTTATTAAAAATGAATTTCTTTATTTATAATTAGTTGAATTATTTATTTAAAATAACATTCATCATAGCGTTGTGGGCAAAAACCAGCAGGTAACAGACTGGTCTTCAAAACGACGTTGTCTGTTTCGGTAGGTAAATAATATGGCCTTTTTACACTAAAATAAAGCCGATATTATTAAATTTATAAATCACATAAGCTCTCAATGTTTTCAATTTAACACAGTTGTTTCGCACTGCAAAATATTAAAGAAAAAATTCTGAAGCTACATTAGAAGGTAAACGTAAACGGTCAACGCGTTGACGCTTTGAAGTAAAAAAGACGTCATTTGTAGATCTACAATAATTTAAAACCACACAATAATTATGTAATATGCTTAGGTTTAATGGCCCATTGTGATACCACATGAGTCTTGAGGCTTCCTCCTAAACTCAACAAAACCAGTTTTGAGTCCCTTACGAAACGTGGGAGGCTGATTATGCTGATATGATTTTTAATTTTTAGATCGTTAAAGAATAATTCTTCTAGGTAATTCTTGCGTTTTAGAGCCAGCGTAGGGTATGTACAGAGAAGATGAAGAACCGTTTCGTCCTCTTCCTCGTCCATACAGCTTTTGCAAACGTCATTTGAGAATACGCCTAGTCGCGTGGCGTGCTGCACCGTACCGTTCCCGGCGAGTTCAGTTGCCTTACAGTTACCTGCAATGTCTATGGCCGGCACCCAGCAAAGGTGAATATTAAAATGTTGTTCCACCTCCATTAGAGATAATCGACAGTTATTGACTGACATAGAGTTTGTAGAGATAGAGTCCAGAGATTTGATAGCAACCTGGCTATCTGAGAAATACGGATATGAGATGTTGATATCACGTTTTACTTACGCCAGGCCAAGACTTATTTTATTGCCAAAACTTCCACCTGAAACACGCTACAGTGATTGGGAAGGCGGAATGAGAGACTTAATTTCAGTCGTTCAGAGTACTCACTCCTTCTTTTGTTATTGAACCAAAAACGGATTGACCCATCTTCCAGGAATGTCCTATCCTCCCAGAAAGATCTGGTAGGTATAGAAATCTGGAAACTTCTGTCGAATTGCAGTTGGGGGATGGTGTAGTCTATGTGCTTTGGAATTGGTTATAAATACCTAAGAATTACGGAGTGGCCAATGTTGTTGTTAGTCCACTGCGACGAAGCTTCGAGGCGAATAGCTGACCTTTCAGCTATTTGTTTGCTAAATATGTCAAGAAGTGTTTAGGTATAGTAAGGTGTCCAGTGCTGCAGATGGGGTCGTGCGAAGCGATCCGCTTATACATAGGCAAGCTGAACGTTGGACTTTATTTGATTTGTCGTGGCTTATAGCTTTCTCTAAAGAAGTCCAACATACTGCCACACCATACATTAAAATCGGTCTGATTACCGATGTGTATAGCCAATGCGTGATTCTAGGTTGTAAGCCCCATTTATAACCAATAACTTTTTTGCAAGAAAAGATCACTCAGAAGAATCAGGTTTAGGTCGTTCCCATTCTCCATTAAGGATGGACTGCCTTCAACTTTTTAGAGCGTAAAGTCGTAATTGGAGAGGGCATGGGTGCATCGTCACTCTCTGTTGGGAGAGAAGACGACTTCGGTTGTTGAAGGAGGCCCGCTATCCTCGAAAACCTCATCTTTTTTGTAAATTCGAATTTTGATGGATTCGAAAGCCATAGTTTATAGAGTCATTGGTCAAGGCTAATGGAGCCAAGGATAATATTATTATACTGTACCAATTTTAACATTCTTTCACATCCTATAATATAAAAAAATAAAAATAACGTTGGCTTAAAAAAATATTATTTTGTCTAATCGTGTGATAGTCAACGTCTTAAGCATTGACGTTGTAAACGTTGACGGTGCGTTGACACATAACATTAAGATGTTTTTATGACTTTAGAAAGTCAATGCATTAACCCTTTAAGTTGACTATTTAGTTCTACCTTGAGTCATGGCTTAACTCCAATCACGAAACGACTTAAGTCCTTAAAGTTCTCCTTAATACACATTAACCTACCCTCCTTAATACTTACTTTTCTACACAACCCCTTCTCACATTACAATACAAAATGCAAATTTCAGAAATATCTACATCGAATGTATTTGCTATGAAAAAATTCAAAATTTTTATACGGAAGGCGGACCATGAGGTTGCTGCCTGTACGAAAATGAAGTGTGGAATCTAAGAGCGGCTCGAAGTATAAAAATATTGAAATAAAATAAATTACTTAAACGGAAATTTAAATTTCCCAAAAATATACTAGTTTGGTATCACGTTTGATGTGTACTTGTATTTTATTAAAAGAAACAACCGTCTTTTAAGAAATGAGTTTATTAACTAACTGAGAGAAAGTGATAACAGTTATGGTATAGACACTTAATAATTATACATAAGCTAGGCCTATTAACTATTAATAAATACCTAATATAACATATGATAATATTATTTAACATGTAGACTTGTACAGTGAGTACAATAAAAATACAACAACGTTACAATATATAAAATAAAATTTAACTGAAGTCGCTAGCGTCATTGGTTCAAATTTTTTTAAAAATCCTATGGTAAAAAAATACCCACAAACATTTATTTGAAGTCAATATCTTCATTGGTTCTTGAGCTATGGTTGGACTCACGGACATACGTTCATACATACATACACACGCACAGACATCTCTGTAAAAATCTTTTATTTCGAATCTAGGGAAGGGACATTGAAGTGTCAACATTTTCAATTCAATTCGACAAAACGGACCATAACATTTGAGTTTTCTCAAGACATTTCTGAAGTTAGTATACCTTGTATAAGTCATTCTTTTTAATTATTTATTCCTAAAAGAAAACTAAACAAAACATGTTAACAATGTTATTAGCATTGTTAAAAATATCTGTCTCATTTGAAAATGATTGGAAAAAAGTAGGTAAAACCTTATTTTTTCTATTTGGCTGATAGAACATTTGAAATTTGTTAAATGTGCTACAACATGATTTGTTATGCTTATATTTCTGTTTTATTTTGTTTTCATGTTTATTTTTAAGAAATGGTGAGAAACTACAAGAGAAAGACAAATAGGATAGCAATCGACGAAGAAAAGGTGAAGAGGGCTATTGCAGGCATACCGACAAAAATTGAAACGCAAACATCAGCTGCTGAAAAATATGGGATAAAAAGAACCACATTGCATATGAAAAAACAGGATGCCTTAAAAGATTGGTCAGATTCGAGTAATTAAAGTAGCCCTCGACGAAGGTTTCACTTTTCAATCGAAATACACGCCGCCGCACCAAACCCTTACAAAAATGCTCTTTTTACACGTAACGGCTTGTCAAACGATCCTTTCAAGAAATTTGTGTATGACTTTATTAAGGCTAACAATATTAGCTGCCCACCAACTTGTAAAATTTCACAAAAAGCAGGTGACGATTGGCTTTACGGATTTTTAAAACGAAATTCTGAACTCTTGTTACGTAAGCCCGAAAATATGAGCCTAGCCAGACTAAAAGCTTTTACAAAATCAGCCGTTGATAATTTCTTTCAAAACCTTCAACAAATTTATGCACAATATTCATTTCACCCTAAGGACATATACAACTTTGATGAGACGGGAAAAACAACAGTAATCGATTCACCAAAGGTAAAACTATAAACCATTCATTTATATTAAATATGGATTTATTATTTCTACTAATATCTATCAGGTCCTCGCAGCAAAGGTTCAGCGTTTTGTCGCTCAAGTAGTATCAGCGGAGCGTGGCTGTTTGGTGACAATCGTAGGTATAGTAAATGCCTGTGGAAATCGTTTGCCACCAGCATATGTCTTCCCTCGTTTCCGTTTTCGGGCCGTTCAAACGTTTCTGTAAGAAAGCATTAAATGATTTTCTAAGCAAATAACACTTTTCGATGTCGCAATACCGACCAACCTTCCATTTCAAATGGCTTTCTCTTCAAGACATACATATATTAAATGGGTTTCAAGCAACTGGAATAAATCCTTAAAACTCCCAGATTTTCGGAGATGATGAATTTTTAGTGTACACTTTGCCAGGTGAAATAAACTTAGTCGAATCTCTTCCGGCCACTCAAGGCAACACTAATACGCCCTTAAACATAGCTACCAATGACAAATATTTCAATTTCATCTCTAACACCTGAGGCTGTAAGACCTATAGCACGATTTAGCACACCAAGTAGAAGGTGTGGATGTTCACGAATTCTTACCAGCTCCACCGAAAAGCAAAGAGTACAAGAAAATGAAGAAAAGAAAAATACAAAAACCGCTAAACGAACGCTTAAACTTTTACTTTAAAAAAGCCCGACAACTTGAATTAGGCTCGTCGGATGAGAGCGATAAAAGCGTTTCCTATGCCGAATCTGATAAATCTAACGGTTTTATTTCTGCAAAAGATAATTTCGAAATGGAAAGAACAGAGCTATTTGACTATAAGCTTACAGATGATGATAAATTGGAAGTCGGACATTATGTTCTTGTGAAATTCGGTAAAAATTCTAAGAAGCCATTTTAATATGCGGGGGAAATTGCAGAAGTCCACATTGACTCTACTTACACTGTTAACTATCTAAGAAAAGTATAATTTGTATTTGGTAGGTTGGATTTTTACTAAACCAGCAGTTGAAGATATTTCTTTGACTTTAAGGACTGAAACCAAATTCAAACTGCCACAACCCACAAATCCAGCCTCAACTTCTCGTTGTCGTCAAAAATATTTATTTGACGTTGACTTCGGCAATCTCTATGTTAAATAAGATATTTATAAATGTTCCTATGAATAATTCTTAAAGACCTTATGGACTGATAGTTTTTAAAATGAAGTTTTCTAACCTGTTATTTTTTAAAGAAAGTGAATTTATTGATTTATGATTTTTATATTGTTAAAATAAATCGTTAAAACAATTTTTGGCTTTTCTTTCCATTCAAACACTAGACGGAATAGACCCTCTAATCCCTTTTATGCATACGATCATGAGATAAAACTGCAATTGTCAAATGTTTTCCGCGTAAAGTCAAAGGTCCCATGCCCGGGGAACTTTTGACAAACTGACTTTTTTTTAAACAAATTTAAAAAAAATGATGCTGTTGTTATAAAAGTAAAATGTATCTGTGAGTCTTATCTAGAATAGTCAATGCATCTTATAAATAAAAATGTATTGGAGTTTATATATAATCTTCGGAAAAACAGACTTTTAATTTTGAAATTAAGTGTCAAATGTGCTCACGTTTCTCCTATCCTCAAATATTTGGCTTTTCACCAATCTTATCATTTCTTTTCTTTTCTAAATTATTATGTTCATTCACAAAAAAAAGTCAAATACAAATTTTGTTTGTATTCGATACTACACGAAGAAAATTGACTCCGAAGGTAAAAAATTAACATTAATTAAAAAATGGAACAGGCTAGAAACAAAGGCATACACGAAGTTTGTACGATTCGCGATAAAAGTGCACTTATGGTTGCCAATCAAGTCCTCACTGTAGAGTTTGCTTCTCAAAAAAGTTTAAACATTCATATTATTTATTTATTTTATTTATTTATTTTATTATTCATCAATCAGAACATATTGTACTCTTACTGACTAAGATACATAATTAAAAATTTAGTTACATATTTGCAGGTGGATGTATACATTTCAAATTACATTTAATTGATTTACATAGTTAATCTATTATTAAATAATAAAAAATGGTATACATGTATAATAAATAACAATATTTAAATTTTGTTTAAAACTATTGATTTAAAAGTTTCTCTGGTGCAATCCATATAAAAGTTTATCCCAGAGCAAACTAAATTGCTTTCTCTGATGCAACGAGAAATGGGTTCATTGCGACCATAGTTTGTGCGGTTAAACTGCTTCATAAATTAAAAACCGTTCTCGTGTAATTCTTAGAGGAGCATTACCCTCATGGACTGGAGCTGCTAGAGGTGGACAATTAACATGTTTTGTAATGATATCCCGAACAAACATAATTGAAAAGTATTTACGACGGGCTTCTAGTGTTTTTATTCCAAACAACAGGCATCTGGTTTCATAAGAAGGTCTAACTATTCTCCAATTTAACTTGAAAAAAGCATAACGTGTAAAATTTCATTGAATTTTTTCAATTCTTGCTGATGTATTTGTATAGTAAGGATTCCAAACTGTACAGCAATACTCAAGTACTGATCTTACCAGAGAGTTATAAAGAGACAATAAAGTGAATGAATCAGTAAATTCTCTGGTATTTCTTTTTATAAAACCTGATTACTTTATTGATCAAGTAATCATAATGAGGAACGAACGACAGATTAACATCTAGGATTACTCCCAAGTCTTTTTTTGATTTACCCTTGTTAGAATTATGTTATTGATATTGAAATCAAAGACAATTGGATTAAGAATCCTGAAACACGATAGTATTTGACATTTTTCTACGTTCAACTGAAGGTTATTTATCCTGCACCAATCTACCAATCTCACCAGGTCTTCTAGCAGAAGGCTACAATCCGATATGCAGGTAATCCTACGGTAGATCTTGAGATCATCGGCAAAAAGGAGACAGTCAGAATTTTTAAAAATTGTTGGAATATCATTCACAAAAATAAGAAAAAGTAAAGGTCCTAAATGGCTACCTTGTGGAACGCCTGATGGGACATAAATATCATCAGAATAAAAGTTTTTAATTTTAACAATTTGTACTCTTCCAGTCAAGTAATACTCGAACCAGTTTAAAAGAGACGAACTTATACCAAAGGAAAGTAATTTGTGGAGTAGAATTTTGTGAATGACTCTATCAAACACTTTGGCAAAGTCGGTAAGAATTATATTGGTTTGAAACCCTTTTTCCATATTATTTATGATTGTATTCACCATAATAGTTAAGTTGGTTGCAGTAGGTTTACCTACTATAAAACCGTGTTGGAACACTGATATCTTTTCTTGGATTAAAGACGAAATTTTGTTATACACCACTTTTTCAAATAATTTTGGTATAGCGGATAGCTTGCAGATCGGTCTATAGTTTTTGACCTCTTGCTTTGATCCCGATTTAAAAATAGGGGATACAAATGAGATTTTCCAGGTTTTCAAAAATTAGCCTTTAGCTAAAGAAATATTAAAAATGTTTTTTAGTGGCTGAGCTAACGCAATTGCACATTTTCTTAGTAGAAAAGGTGGAATTTTGTCCGGGCCTTCACTTTTATTTAAATCTAAATTCAATAAAGCCTCCTCTATTTCATTTTGACATAAAACAAGTGAACCAATGTCAACGCATTTGCTTAAGCCTGATGGAAGATCGTAATTTGTAACAGTTTCTGAATAATAAACAGATTGAAAATATCTCGCAAATAAGTTGCAAATATCAGAAACTTCACTGGTAGTTGTGTCTAGATACTTCATACAGCTAGGCAGCCCAAAAGATTCACGTTTGGAGTTTAAGAAGCGTCAAAAACGTTTGCTATTGCATTTGAGTTCGTTTTCAATTGAAAGAATGTAGTTACAATGTAGAAATTTATTTAAATAGTCAAATTTTCGCTGACAATCTATATAATTGTTTCGTAAACTTAGATTTTCTTTATTATTTTTGTGTAATTTGTATGCTTTATTCTTTTGATTTTTGAGATTAGTTAGTCTTCTATTATACCAGGTAAAATATTGTAAAATAAATAAAAGAAAATCAAAAGAGTCATACAAAAACTGCCAGCATTTCTGAAATTTTTCAACCGAAGAAATACCGTTAACTTCACCATTCAACGTCTTAATTTGTTGCCATTTCAATGATATTTAAAAAAAAAAAACAGTTTTTATTTTTAAACAAATTAACGTAAATTTATTTTTTGCATAACATTATTTTCAGTCCATTCGATTGAAATATATTTTATAATCGTATTAGAAATATATGTACCTAATTTACAAAATATGTACAATATTTTGCATGATACATTATAACATTTTGTCTTACAAACATTACATTTCTAAGTGCTAATGTTTGATTTGAAGCTTGAAAAAAATATAAAAATATAAACAATTGTAATAGCATAATAAGCCATTTTTCCAACAACATAGATTTTAAGCTTTCTATATATTTTTTAAAAGTATATATTTAATTAATATTAAATTAAAAGCACATATTTTAATTTTCTTAAACTAATAGCTACAAATGTTAACGCTTTTTATAATAACATTTTCTGTAATTTGTATTACTTTAAATAAGTGTATAATAATAATAATAATCATTTAATTTTGTATTATTGTGTATTAACGTGCCTATGTTCTATAATATTTTACTTTTTGTCTTTAAAGTATAAAATTTAAATTTGTTCCTTAGTAACAGGCAGGACCAATTTGTCTTATATTAAATGTTAAAAGATGAAAAATAATACAAACCCATTGAGTTTAACAGCATTTATTTATTTTAATTAAAAAAAACACACGTTATACATATCTTTTCTTAATAAGGTTTTATTATTAACAATATGTGTCTCTACTATAATAATAAAGAATTTTGTTTATACAAACAGAATGTAATAATAAGGTTCAATGCACATTTTTTGAATTCAGTTCATTAGCTGTTTTGTTTTAACAAAACGTTTTTAATTTATACACCTTAATTTAATAAAATAAACACAAACTCATTTATTTTAGTTAGAATAATAAATACATAATAATAATTAAGGCAATGTCCATTATCATTTAAGTTATGCACCTTTATGTATATACACAATATTCAAGGTACATAAATAATAGAAAATAAAACCTACACGCACGAGCAAGAGAACTATTTAAATGTTGTCGTAGGGGATGGTTATAGCTATCAGTAAGATCCATCAGTAAAACTTGAAACAGGAGAAAACTGAAACTCGTTACCGATGAGCGCGTAAAGCAATCAGTAAATTACTTCATTAATTTAGAGGCATTAAATAACCAGGGATTTGCACTTCTTTTGTTGGCATTTTTTTCAAAAAATATGAATTCAGGATTTTAACATTTAAGGTTTTGTGTTCCACAAATGTCATATCCCAGATGTTATTATTTGTAATTCTGTGTTTAGGGATTTGCATCGGGTTCGGTTCAAAATTCTGTATAAGTCATAATAGTGTATTTAAAACACTGTATCTCAAAATACTGTATGTACAAAATAATGTAGCTCAAAATTGTGTATCTTAAAATTGTGTATACCAACACTCTGTATTTCAAAATGCTGTAAATACAGCATGTTGAAATACCGAATTTTAAAAACAGATTACTTTTATGAAGAATAAGACAATAACATATGATAATTCATAAGTCTTTGAATTTGTGTTGTTTTTGTAAATATATTTGTATAAACAATTCATAGATTGTTACTTATAAATATTATTGACTATTTTTATTTACTTATTTATGGTATGACTTATTAATGTGTTCTGTTTGTTTACTTGTTTGGAGTTTTAATAAATTATTTAATGTACATGCGGAAATCGAGTTCTGCTTTTGTTGTTTTCTATAATGGAAGCTTAAGAGCGGAATTATGCAAAATACAGCATTTTAAGAAGAAGAGTTTTGAGTATTATCAGATACAGTATTTTTAAAACACAGAATTTTGAGATACAGTATATTAACCATTCAGTATTATGAATATACAGTATCATACAGTATTTTAAAATACAGCATTTCGACCCGCTCCCATTGGTATCTTAACAATTCACTCATTAATTATTGTAAAATTAATTATTTTATTAAAAACTAAAGTAGTGCTTTTGATTTTTATCAGGGCTTATTGCAATTTCATAATATGTAGTATAGAATCCCTGGGGGTCATTCCGTCAAACGATAATAGTAACTATTAAAACTTTAGGGCCGAGGAACATTGGTATATTCGACATGTAATGATTTTAGTATTGCTCTTGCACAAAGCACTAATCTAAAGCAGTTTAACAAAATATATTTTTGAAGCCAAGTTATTTTCATTGTTCGTCAATAACAACAAACATAACAAAATAGTTGGCATGTTTATTAACAATAAATTTTTTAGCAAATTTCCAAAATTTCCCAAAGACAAAAACGAAGTTTAATAACATTTTTAAGTTATTGAACAACATTGTTGTATTCATTTTGACATTTCAGTCATAGTATAAGACTATTTGAAATATGCTGAACGATCTTGTACTGAAAACGATTGACGAGACGATAGGGATAAAGTTTCTCAAAGTACTTAATTACTTGTTAGTTAGAGCGACAGCTTATTTCTGATGAGTGTAGTAATTCAAAAAGTAATTTAAATCATTTCGGCGTAAGTTAGGCAATTTAAAAGCTTCCTTAAAACCTGTAATACCAAGTTCTATATTTGCTAAACAGCTTTTCAAGAAAAGTGTTAAAAAACCTTACACATTCTATTGCTGACGGTGATGATCTACAAAAAAACTTTTACATAAGTTATAGCTCTGTTATGTGAATGTCAAGTTTCAATGACTTTAGACATGATTCAGATTAAAGTATAAATAAGGGATTTACACCTAAATCTTTAAAATACAAGAATCAAAAGCACTTGGGATTTGTTTCTTTGTAAAAGCTATCGTCAAACGTTTTGAAGGGTTAATAGCTATTTTTCACTTAACCCTTTAACCCAATTTTTTTTAAAACTATTTTTTTCCTTTTTCAGTAATAATTGTTTAAAATGGCCTCTCCTGATTAAACGGGGGGAGATAGAATGATACCCTCACATAGTTAAAAATGCTTGTTTTTAACTGCTCTAAAATATCCGTTATAATATCTTGCCGCCTGAGTTATCGTACTCTTACCGATTTAATCTATTTAAGAAAAAGGATGGAAACCCAAGAGCTTTAAATTTGAAAAAATAATTTCGTGGCTACGTTAGAAAAGTCAATGTATACAAATCAGTCAACATCATAACCCTGTTCTAAAGAGTTCGAACATTTGTCTGAGAATTTGAGAAGATTTTGATCTTTTTTCACTAATCTGTGTTCGTTGGATTTTTGGTAAAAAATACTACACTCTAAAACTTGTTCAAAAAAGATTAGGAATGCAAGACAGTTTTGCAATGTCCGGATTGTCACCTGTCTTTATTATTGGTTTGAGTAATGACTCATCCCATATACATACATATTGTTCTTGAGTTTGAATATGAATGTAAGGGGTTCCATTAAAGCATTTCTACACCGGCTGAACAGTTATCGTTCAAAGTTTAAGGAGGTTAAGGACCGTACTCTAAAGCACAGGTATATATTTGAAAACAGCTAGTTTGCGAAAAGTTACAAAATAAAACAATTGGTCGGCAAAGCGTTACAGGTACCGACAGTTTTATCTTAAGAAAGGTTCTTGTAAAATAAGTTAACTTGAAAGCAATCAGATTTTTTATTTAAGTTGACAAGTTTCCAAAATCTTTTCAGCAAAATTAGAATATAAAGATTTTAATTTCATTAAAAAGCTAAATTAAAAAGAGAAGTTAATTGGAGACAGAGTTTTAAAGAAAGATTGCTGTGCCTTATTTTTTTTGTTACGCATGGAACGCATTTCTCGTGTGAACCAAGGGTAGCTTAAATTTGTATTTCTTAATGTATCTTAAATTTGGTCAATATTAAAAAATGCTTATTTACGTATAAACATTTCAGAAATGGTTAAATCTTCAAACTACAATTGGAAATTAGATCTTGTAAAGTCAAAATCATCTAAGCAATCAAAGTATCCCCTCAAAAATTACACTTTCTGAGTTAAAAGGTGATCTACAGCGACGATACAGTGCAGTGAGAAGTTGCCAAAAAAATGTCAGGCTTTATAGGTCTGAGCACCTAAGTAAGTAAGTAAGTGGCCGTTGAATATCGAGGAAGGTTTTTATGGCGACAAGATGTAGAATTTGCATTATTATATAACATGATAAAACCAAAAATTATAACTCATACGGAAAGATTTTGCAAATACTGCTCGAAATTAATGATTGTAATAATCTTTGCTATAATACATGGCAAAATTACGGTGACAAAAATTATAAACTATATGTAAACAAGTCCCGCATGGCCAATTGCATGTTGCCTGTTCCCGTGTAGATAAACTATCTACTTTGTTTATATACATTTTATACACAAAATATCGTGTAATAAAATGAATAAATATATGTGATTGATTTAAATAAAGTGATTATTTTGAAGAAATGCATAATATTTACATATTTGTTTATATCTCCATGACTTCATTTGGGCGGACTGTAACAGTCAACTTATATCTGATTTGAAAGTTCCTGTAGAAAGTTATTGTAATTTGCCGAATTGAAAACTTTGACATTTCTCGACGTTTCAAGGCCTCTAAAAATATTTTTAGAGAGATGTCTGTGCGTGAGTGTAAACGTACGTCTGTACGTCCGTACAATCGGGAAGCTTTTTTCGTAGGCCATATTTCAAGAACCAGCGGAGATATCGACTCCAAATGCATTTTGTTATAAAGATAATGATGCTTAAAGCTGCAACAGGTGTTTTTTATCATATCAATTTAAAAAATTTGAACATGGTTAACCCAAAATATCTCACAATCCAATAACGCCATCGACTTGAAAAAATTCAAATAACGGTTTTTATAAATCAGAAAACTGCAAAAAAAATAATTGTCACCTCGAAATTGTACGAACAAAAAATGATGTTAACTCCAATATAATTTTATTCAACGAAGAATAACGTTTCAAACATCTGGTAAAATGTTGGTAAAAATTGAATTGACCAAAAACACTTTGCTTAAAAGTTGGTAAAAATTGACTGTCGATTCAAATATATTTTCAAAAATATTTGAAATATTGGCTTAACACTAATTTCATATTTAAAAAGCTTAAATGGAAAGAACACATCAAAAAGAAAAGAGAAGAACTAAACTTGAAGTACAGAAAAATGTACTGGTTAATAGGAAAGAACTCTGACCTATCTATCCAGAACAAACTAATGTTATATAAGCAAGTATTGAAACCCGTTTGGACATATGGCATCCAACTATGGGGCTGTACAAAGAAAACAAATGCTGAACCCATCCAAAAATTCCAAAGCAAGGTCCTTCGTGGAATAATAAATGCCCCTTGGTATATAAGAAATAGCGATCTACATCGTGACCTTCAAATTGAAATGGTTACAGAAGTGGTTAAGAAACACGCTGTATCACACAATTAGCGACTGCAAAGTCATACTAACTCTGAAATGGAGACCGTATTAAATGTACGAGACAATGTTCGGAGATTAAGAAGAACCAAGCCTCATGAGCTGATGGGCTAAAAGCTACGGGAAAGTGTTATAACCTTAAACTTCCCCCAATGCGATTTAAAAATTAAGAAATAAAAATCATTTGTCGATCTTTCATAGATTGGTCCTGATTCACCGGTGGTTTTAGTGCGGTAAGAGTCCCACACTACTCGGTACCGATTCTTACCGAGTGTCTTTTGAAGATTTCCATCGGATAAAAAAAAAAAATATTTAAAAACATATTTTGACAATTTTTAAAAAACATACAAAATATAACTAAAACATGATAAACAAATATTTTCGACTAAAATATCTTTCTGAAAATTTAAGATATTGGTTTCAAATTAATTTCGTCTTAAAGAATATATAGTTTTCGACATTCAGTAAAATTTGAATAAAAATACAACAGCCGGTCTTTTTTATTAAAATCGAAAAAAATGGGTAAAAATCGATGTTCAATTCTCGATATCTCGTGAAAAAATAAAGGTATTGTGTTCAAGATGTTGTTCTTAAAAGAATTTAAAAACACGAAAAGCAACAAAAGTAACAAAAAACTTATAAGAAAGAACAAATTAAGATATTGGCTTCAAATTATTTATCTAACCTATAATATTTTTTTATTTGGATGGGAAGTTATCAGTGTGGGTAGCATCCCAGCCTCTTTTTTTTCTTTGAATAATATTTGACATAACGGCACGGCGACCGCGGCGGTGTGTGTCCAGTCTGCTTGCTATTTTTATATTTAAAAAAGTATATAAGGAAACATAGAGAACGTAAAGATCGTTTTATGCTAAGCAACGTTTAAAACCTTTTTAGTAAGAGGAGGATTTAAATAGAAAGGAGACATGTCTGCACTAAACGGTATGCTCACAATCGGATAAAAATGAAGTTCGGGTATTATGGTTGAATTGTTTGAGGAAGAAATGCAACTGGTTATTGCAATAAAAAATTGTTTATTTATTAATTGACAACAAACTTTTAAGAGAAACAATTTAACGGTTAGAAGCGCTTTTGGCGAATTCAAACATGTGATCACTCCACAAGATACGATTTGCGAAATACCAAAGTGTGAAAGGAAGGCTCACACTTTTGAGACAGGAGTCAGTATTGAGTTTCCCATTACCCATAATTCAATATCAGAATTTATTAAGCTTATCATTGGCTGCCGTTGATAGTTCAGCTCGGAAGAACAAGGATGAAAATCTAAACACGAATATGAAAAGTTGCGGGTATTTCGTCAGCGAAACAATTTAGTTGATTAGGAATTTAAAAAAAAAGACCTTTTATAAAAATAAGAAAAGGTGTCGGAGACAAAACCAGGCATGAAGAGTTTCGGAGACAAAACCAGGGCTCACCAAAGTTTATTTTGCTGATATCAGATTTGAACCCGTTCGATACTACTTGCATTGAACGATCTGAAAGACCAAACGAAGAACAGATAAATCGAAAACAAAAATATGCGTATATTTGATAAAATAACTTGATTAGGGTATATCCCTGTGGAGAAATGCGATATACTATCTAAACTGAGTGAACTGTAAAGTAGGAAGGAGAGGGCAGCTTACGCGTTGAGGAACACATTTTTAGAAAAATAGGAGGGATACTAACAGATTAGTGTACATTAAAATCTTTTAAAACTGTAGCAAATGTACGATTGCTCAAAAAGACTTGCCCCATAAAATTGTGTTCGCTTTCCGCTTGGAATAAATATCAAACTTATGCGGCAAGCATATGGCTTTATTGATCAAAATAATTAATCGATTTCTTTTCTCGTGCAGTCGCTAATATTCCCTTTATTCTACATGCAATCTTTGGTATGATTGACTTCTCATCACTCCCAGAAACAATTGTTTAACCCAAATCCTCGTGTTTCAACTAAGGAACCTCTCCTATTATTTAGACGGATGGATTCAACGGCGCGGCTTCGTCGTCTACAGTTCCAGTTAGGTTGAACTACTTAGTAAAAACCTTATGGGGCTTGTACGACATATTTAAAGCCCCGACCTGAAAGGCTTCTTCGTCGTTGGAGTTAAAAAGGGAACGGGTTGATTTTGACAACTCGTGGTGGATATATTGCTTCTTTTACTCCCTGTCAAAATATCTTCTTTTAATCAGTCACTAAAGCTAAATCATCAGCTTTGAGCAACACTTTGAAATGATAAATACATTTTCTCTAGCATCTACGATGCGCATTGAACCCTTCCTATAAGGAACATGGTACATTCCTAGTCGTTTATTCAACGTTTCGTGGTCAATACCGGTTCATGGTGGAAATGCAAGATCGCCGCTGTTCGTGGAAGTGTGCAGTAGAATCAGATACGTCTGTTTCGTGTCGGTCGAATTTTGCGTCTGCGAGAAGCTCGTGAGTGGGGATATAAAGGAATGTCACAACAGGAATGATGACGTTCGCACATTGTGTGGCATTCCACATTCGTGTAGTGTGGCTAAAGAAAGAACCTCTGTACTTAACACTACGCACGCCCGAAATTGGGCTCAAGGGTAAGCTGATGAGCATTCCTAGATGTATGGGTATTGTTTAAGGGGAGGAATGCAACTGGATATTCCACTAAAGCATTGTTAATAAAAATAACGATAAAAAAATAATAGGCATGAGACCTTACAGTTCAAGAGAAGCAAATATCTCAGTAAAAGAATGAACTCCTTTCATTTTAAGAGCTCTCTTTTCAATTCTATCCAGAAGATTCAAGTTCGTTATTTTGAATATGAGAATTATACTCGAGTTTTGGAGGAATAAAAGCTTTGTAGATTATAGCCAGATCAGAAGGGGTAAAGAACTTTTTTCATCGTCTCAGAAAACCTAAACACTTAGCATTTTTTTAGTTATGTCAAATATGTGATCACTCCACAATAAGTGGTTTGTGATGCACATAGCTAGAACTGAAAGCTGTTCAGTCTCCTCCATGCAAAATCCACCCATTGATAGTGGCACCCTTTAGCGGCAGTAGATTGCATTAAGTTTGCGAATCATTAAATTCTATACGATTTTGTATTCTCCATTAGACAATGCTGTCAAGATCAGAATTTAATGAGCTTATCATTTTCCGTCGTTGGTAGTCCACATCCGAAGAACAAGAATAGGAATCTAAAAATGAATATAAGTTGGTGAGGGTACCTCATCAGACGTAAATGATCCGTTACAAAAAAACTGTTGCAAAATTGTATGAAATGTATGGATGAGCATCCTCGCTTGGCCAATGGGTATAAAAAATAAATTATAAAGAATGGCAATCGTCAGGCATGTTTATTGTTTTCATTATCATTAAAAACGTTAATTTTGAAATTCGAAAACGTTAAACAAATCCATATTTGCTTAAATTATTTCACAATAATAAATAAGCAAATTACTTATGTACGTATTCATGAAATAAAACTACAAAATTGATTTAACACCTTAATATTTCAACAAAAAATAATTATTGAAACATCAATATTTGACTAAACTCTTTCCATTTTTATATATTACCTATACAATTACTACAGAACATATAATGTGCATACTTCAGGGCACCAATAGGAAAATATTATTGTGGATCACAACGCTTTCTCCTTGGAAATAAAATATTAGGAGGCGCCAGTTACAGCTATTGAGCTATCATTCGTTTTCATCATTGAAAACAAGCATTGGATATTTTGACAGGTCGTTTTAAATAAATGTGGAATTACACTCTTTTTCTTAAAAAAAATTCTTTGTGTGATTTACGATCAATCAGTATATAATTTTCATTTCTAAACAAAGGAAACATCGGTTTAAAATTTGTTCCGGATCGATTTTAATGATAGCAATAATTGGCCCCTAACATTGTAATCGTTACTTTAGTCCTTAAAAAACCAATCAAAATCTTGTAAAAACTTGCATATAAATTTTAAATATTTACATTATGACTAAATTTATTCGACGATTGGCAGAAAATTATTAAATCTCTGAGTTATAAAATGTGCTTTGTTGAAAAGAACTAGAATTTCTTTACAAAGGGCTTTTTTTGGTAAGTGCCATCTTCAAAGATACTATCTGCAAGTTATATAGAATCATCAAAACTACTTTTGATACAGAGTGCGAAATTCCGATGATGATTGCTCGCTACATTATTTAATTGTCTATTTTTTCCACTAAAATATCATCATCAACAACGAATGTCTCATTTTTATAACAGTACTTTATTGACTGAGATTTTTGGTCTCCTAGAAAATCATTTTTTTTGAGGTTATATGGTTTAAAGGAGGTGATAATATTGAGTTTGAAATTTGTTCCTAAGGATTTTTTATAAAAGATTGACTTACTATCGTACCTCGAAGGAAATCATTTGAGTACTTACATTCTTCGTCATTCTTGGCATCGCAGTCAACTTCGTTGCCATTATGAAAATCAAATTGCTTGACATATTTGTGGGCAGCTTTCGGTTGCAAATCTTTGTTCTTAGAGATAACGTCCAGTTGTGTTTTTGAACGTGCATGTTTAGTGTTTGAGATTTTAATGTGTTCAAAAATATTACCAAGATTTGAGCGTTTGTTAAGTGGTTTTGGCGGGGGAACTGGTTTTGTTGGGCCTAATTTTGGTGCTACTTCAGATCGAGTCGATGGCGTTGGTGGCTGCGGAGCTGCACCCTTTCGGGAAACTTGCTTTTGTTTTAAAGTAAGATTTTCAATTTCTTTTTTCCCGTCGCAGCTTTTCGCCGAAAAATCGTCCGTGTAGAAGTCATCATGTTCTTCATGTTTGAAATATTTCGGGTTTAAATTGCTTGTACTGTTATTAGTCATTGATTTCAAGTACCTTTTTCGATAGTCATTGTCAAGACCATTAAAAAATGGGGATAATTTATTATGTTTTACTTGAAGGTTGTCATAAGATTTTGAAAAGGGAAAATGAAGGTTTTCTGACTTAAAAAAAACATTGTTGATGTGATTTTGCGATTCATGATTAGTTTTATTTGAAAAGGATTCGGTAAGGGGAATGTTAGTGGCACTTTTATAGTTGAAATTTGGTAGACCAAGTTTCTGACGGTACTCATGTGACTTATTTTTAAGCTTACTATACTTACTTCTGCTATTAGTATCATTGATTGATGTTTTACTGGGTGTTAATGTAGGTGTTTGGTCCTTATGATGCTGTTGATGGTGCATTGCTATAGTCTCAGAAGTATGAATAACAGAGCCAACATGAGTATTGACATGAGGTATACCAACCTCACCGGAAAATAAATCACGCTGATGACGTTGGCATCTATCAAGTAATTCACCAACTAGTCCACTTTTACTTATCACTGTGGATTGCTGATAGAATGTGCCAGCTGATAAAGATGGACGGAAAACATTGTTGTGTTTTGGCGATTCTCCGTAAAGTTCTTCATGCAGACTATGATCACTGTCAAATGTTGTTGTTGACTGCACATATATATAATTTTTGTTATTCAGAAATTAGTGGGGGAAAATATTAAAAAAATCAAAAACTATTATAAGACAACAATATCTTCACCGTCATAAGAAAACGTCGTAACTCACAAGTCTAAAATTTCAACAAGTTCCCAGAGTTCCGAGGCTAAATATTTTAACTCTGGAGTTCGTTACCTTTATTAAATGCCAAACTATATATATATAATTAGATTTGAAATATCATTTTAATGCGGATATACGAGGTCTGCTGATGAGGGCGTCGATATGTGAAGAGTTCAGAGCAAAATATTTAGTTGAAAAGTTAGTGGACAAATATTAAAAAAAAAATATATAAATAAACTAGTAAATACACAAATTTTTTTGAAAATTGAAATAAAGAAGTGAACTTTACCTTTTTTATGTGTAAGGAACAATATTAGAATTTTCGTGATACAGCGAATGGTTATATTAGTCACAGTTAGGAAAAATGATCACAAATAAGTTTAATTACAAGTACTTGTACTTGAAATGTCCAAACACTTATTCAATAACCTTACATAGAATAGAAGAATTTCAATTTGTGGAAATGCTATTTTATAAATAAAAAAACAATTCGACTACAAATAATAATGTAATGTGTTACTATTGCTATATTAAGATAGATAGATACTTTGTTTTTCATAGATAAGGCTTTACAAAAATTTGAGTAATTCGCAGCTTGCGCCGAGATTTGATATTTGAAGTATATCTTTCAACTGAAAAATCCTATGACAGTTACTAAATACATTTTAATTAAGAAAAACTACATTTGAAGGAAAACTATTATATAAAACCTTCATTCATATATTATAATAAAAAAAAAGTAGAAAAGCTAATGTCTTGTCTAAATATACACCAAGATATTTAACAAAATCAGCCCACAGGATATCACAGTTATTAATCTTTAGCTGATTAGGTGGTAATGCACAGGCTTTCCTTTTCCTGGTGAAAAATATTGCCTGCGTTTTTTCAGCATTTAGACTTACTTTCCATGTTATGAAATAATCATGAATTTTATTTAGAGCATGTTGCAAGTCATTTTCAATTTTATACACAATTTAACTTGAACTGTAAATGGCGGTATCATCGGCAAACATTGCTATTTCACAGTTCCATTTTTGTGGAAAATCAGCAACATACGTGATGCATAATAATGGACCTAATATGACCCTTGAGGTACCCAATGTTATATTTTTAACGTAAGAGTATATTCTATTTAAATTAAATTGAAATTGCCTGTTTCTGGACAATCGAATGACTTTAGATTATGAAGTAGACCATCACCCGTTGATTCTTTTGCATTATGTTTGCAAATTATAAGAACTTGATGTGTCGTACTATGACCTTGCCTGAAACCAAACTGTTGGTTTGGCACAACATTGGAAACCTCGAGAAATTCAAGAGGTTTAAGTTTTATAATTTGTTCTAGTATTTTGCTTAAACTAATTAGCAGACTTATTGGTCGATAACTATTAGGTATGTTTGGTGGTTTTCTGCCTTGAGGATGGATCTGATTTTCGCAGTTTTCCATTTGCTTGGAAAGTACTTTATTTTACTTGTAGACAAGCGTTAACAATAAAACACACAAAAGATACACCAATTATTGGTAGTAACTTCAAGTAGGAATTTTTTAGAGTATGTATATTCTCCTGGTGCTTTATTTTTTCGCATAGGTACCATGTATTATTCCTTTAATAGCATCGTTTGTGATAAAAACATCTACTGGCAAAGGTTCATCATTACTGTTAATAAAGTTAATAATTAATTGACTAGACCGTTAACTGAGCTGGTTTCATTTACTAACGGATTGTTAAAATTTAATACGAATTTAAGAATTATATTTTAAAGGAAAGCCAGAACTATTTAAAAAAAATATTCTTCTGAAAAGTACTTACTTTAACAATATTAATATATTGTAATTCGATGTCAAAGTTGCTTGACTAGCAAATTTGATATAAAAGAGTTTAAGGTTTTGTTTATTTTTTTCTTAATAACTTAGAGATTTTGTTTATTATCGATAAAAGTTAATTTTTTGTTTATTTTATAAATATACCTAATTATACTATATTTATTAATTCATTTATATTATATTATATATATTTACTATTACTCAATACAAACAAATCCTTTTGGGTACTGTTCATTATTTTTTCTCGGAAAATATGGTCACCGTAGGTAGAATAGATAAATCTGTGAGTAATAGCTATAATTCTTAAGGCTTTTGTGAGTTTGGATTGTACATATAAAATTCCTTCGGTATTTCATATTGCTACATGAGTTTTGATTTCTCGTTTTTCTTCAACTGTTTCACATTTGGTGGGTAGTTCTGGTATGGAGAGAGTCTCCAAGAGAGACTCTACTGACTGGGCGACTTTAGTTTGGTGGATCAGAACTTTAAACAGTTTTTTTTTTTCTTTTCTAAATTCAATAAAACCAAATAGAAAATATAATATGATTGATTTATATTGGTATTCATATACCCAAAGATTCATTTTATTTTGAATTCTTGTGTCCTTACCGAGCAGGTGATTGTAAAACGTCAAAACCTACTAACCAACTAACTTTGAAGCCGAAATTTGTACACAACGTTGGAGTAACATTTCAACTGTTTTTGTAGTTAGATTTAGCCAATCAGAATCCCTTGACCACGTAGCCACTAGCTTTGTGAATGCGACCATTGAATCAAGAAACTCTTCGTTATTACTCACCCACTTGCGGAGATGAAATCCAGTAGATGATAAATGCTTTGATTTGAGCGGCTAATGCATGCAATAGTTCTTCATCTGAAGTAAGTTTATGTAACGTTCGATTTGCCAAATACGGGGCTGGGTCAGTACCGAATATTAAAATATTTACTTTATCAATTTGTTTTGGTATTGTGGGATTTCACGCCAAAAAAGTAGCTTCTCTATATCGAATTGAAGGTAATTTTGTGCTTTCTCCACCTTTAAACAATTGCTAAAATATATGTTTGGGTCTTAGGTCCAGTAATCAAATGGTCGTTCAAGAAATTACCGTCCGCCGTTTGAAATGCAGCATTAAAAATAACACGTAACTTCGTTTTTTTACTAGACACTTTCATCATAGCATGGTGAGGAACAACATAGTGGAAAGGTGAGTTTAATGTGTTATCTAGGTTGATATCTACTTCTTACATTTGATTGAGTATAAGATATTCTTTTAAGCAAACGTTATGTTCTTTATGCAGTGTTGGGTTGTTTAATAATTTCTTTTCTTGTACATAAAACATCATTAAGGCCTTTTGTTTTTCCCTCTAAATAATTCAACCAAACCTGGTTTGTTGGGCTATTGGATCGATAAAGGTACACATTTTGGTTTTTTCGCTTATATCTCGAAAACGGTACATCGGAGAGAAATAGTTTGGATAATAAAATGGAGTTCTTAAAATTATCTAAAACTTGAATGTCATATGTTTTTTCTAATTCCTAACCGTTTTCGAGCTATACCCTCGGAAAAAGTTGAAATTTAGAAAAATATTCATCGTATTGTCTTAACCTATTCATAAACGAAAAGTATGAATAGGAAATAAGTTGTAGATTTTTCAATTCCCCTTTAGAATATATATACATATGCTGATTAATGTCCAACCCGTCTTAAGTTACAGTTATTTTAAAACTTCGTCTAATAACATATATGGCCACTTAAAGTAATGATGATGACAAATTTCACACTTTATTCTACAGATAGTACAATAATAATTGCAAACCCCATTGTTCTCAATATGTTCCTAATGTTTTACTCTCTACTTTAAAAGTAATCAAATTTTCATCCTTTTTAAACTTTAGGGGCCTGAAAATATATTTTTCAGAAGAGCCTCTGGTGCTGGTACATTTTCCATTGTAATTGCCAATAGGGTGTCTCCTACACGTTTCCACCCTAATCCTGGGGGGGGGGGAATGGCAACTCATTACCGAGCCACTGCTGCACTTGGTGGTACATTCACCGAGAGTGCTGTTTAGCTGCATTCTCTGTTGGAGGTAGAGAGCTGGCTTTCAGGCCTCTTATTTGCCACTGACCTCGTCAACGATTGGAAGCGGTACTGGCTAACGGAGGTTTGTTTTTTTGGCGCCTTAAACCACTTCAGAAAACACATCTCCCCAGTCTTTTCAACCTGGTCGAAAGTCGAGGAAACTAATGATTTCTGACTCCAAGTAAAATTTAAAGATAAGAAGCCCACCTTGCCCAAATTTGCAAGAAGATCAATTAAATGCTTTGAAGCATACTTTCTGGCACACTAAATCTGTTGACACCTTAGTGATCAGTATCCGATCTCCATATTTCCTCTCCAATTCAGCCTTATATATATGATACCCAGTATTTCATCTTTGGAGAAGTGACAATCACGGCTTCCCTCGAAGTAGATGAAAATTTCCTCCATAACCTTTGTAACAATGTTGTCTCTGGGGATCTCTGTTTTTGAAGTTTGTAAACTCGTGGGCTTCAAAAAATTAATGTAGCAGTCTTTGTGGTATACTGCTTCCTCAGCAACAAGATCGTTAATCGAGGAAAGGCGGTGAAGAACTTCATCGCCCAAGGTATCCTTCCTCATTGAATACACCTCCCTGATTCGATTTTGAGCAAATAAAGTCTCAACTGAAAGGGTTTTTTGTTTCTTCTTTTGCGCAAAGCCCATAGAAAAAACAATTACTCTTAAAATTGAATTTATGAACTGAAGACCGGAGCTTAGACTGCTCTGTCCCTTCTTTGGATGTGGATGCTTCCCTAGCATATTTTTTTATCGTGTCAGTCCGGGTGTAAGTTTGACGACAGCTTGTGTGAATTAAAAGGGATGATAAATCACGGAAACTTTCTTGCTTGTTGTCGTTCCTTACTTGCTTTAACAAGGCCCAGTATACCTTTTTCTTTGACTTCAGAGACATTTTCACTTTCTTTTAAAACGTTCTTAAGGCCCACAGGACACTTAGTAGTACTCATTGCAGTTTCAGGAACACAGGACACTTAGTAGTACTCATATATCATGGTTTGTTGTAGGTTTGCATACGGCTCTTTTAATATTGTTTTCAAGTATTAAATGTAATTGACTTACAAATTGCTGATATTGTTATCTGTAATTTAAACAAAAAACACGAACAAAGATTGTGGTTTAAGAATATGATATATAAACTAATTTTCTGAAAATTGCAAAATGCTATACAAGTTTTAAAATTGCTATAACTTTAGGCGGGTTGGACATTAATCAGCATATGTATATATATTCTAAATGGGAATTTAAATCTCAACTCCTTTCCTACTTTTCATACTTTTCGTTTATGAATAGGTTTAGACAATATGATGCAATGTTTATGAATATTTTGACGTAAATTGATTTTTTTATAAATTTCAAGTTTTTCCGAGGGTATAGATCCAAAACGGTTAGGAATTAGAAGAAAACATATTTATAAAAGTTTTAGATACTTTTAAGAACTCCATTTTATTATCTGAAACTGTTTCTTTCCGATGCACCGTTTTTGAGATATAAGTGAAAAACTCAAAATTCGTACCTTTACCCCCCCCCCCCTCCTCCCGCTCATCATCTAATAGTCAGGAATTTTGGTGTGTTAACAACCTTAGCCCCCTGAACAAGTTTCTGAAGGAATCACTTAGTTACCTGCTCACGCACTTTACACCTCATTCCTTGACCGGACTATTGGGCTGATTTGACTTTTATAATCGCTGTTGCTAGTAAAATTTGGGTTCTTTTAGATTCGTTAAGATGAAAACAGTTTGAATGCGTTATAGGCGGTTTATCGTAGGGTACAAAATTTGGAGCATTTGGATTGAATTCCGCTGCTACATGAAGTGTTTGTGAGCGATTCGTATTGTGGGTGTTAATATTCGTGTGAGTGAATGTGTTTCTATTATCATTCTGTTGAGTGGGTGCATATGAGTTGAGAGCGTGATTGTTGGTTCCGAGTGTGGTTGCTAACTTGTGTTGTTAAAATTTGATCTGTTGCTAAAATCTACATAGGAGTGAGTTGTGTTTTCATTGCAAAAGTGACACGACTTATTGCTTGGGCAATTATTTGTTCGATGAATGTAAGCTAAACAATTCCCAAATTGTCTAACAAATCGTTGTCTTACGTCCAATTTTACAAACTTCGAGAAGGTTTGTAAGGAATGTGCACCTTTTTGACACGTTTTTTAAAAGCCAGAGAACTCTTTAAATGTAGGGATCTCTTTTTTAGTTCCCAAAGTTGTTTTCCATTTCGATTGCTTTTTCAAAAGCAAAAACATTCTAATTGCATCGCAGTGATAGGCAGCAAGTTCCTTAGGCCGTTTCAAATTATCTAATAATTCTCTAATGCCCTTATAATGTTTGTAAGTACATTTTTTACATTCGTTAAACAACTTAAGTTCGTTGTTAATGAGAATACTTTTAAAATATAATCTCGTTGTTATGAGTTTCCAAGCTTTATCATAGCTTGCAACATCTACACTGATGCGTTCTAGTAAAATATTAGCACCTTCTTTACAATTTGACTTTAAATAATGTAATTTTTCAATTTTCATCAATGAAGTGTTGTTATGAACCAGTTACACAAACTGGTCATAAAAAGAACGCAAATTATAATATTCTCCCGTCAACGTCTCGGTGGGTGAATTTTTGGCAAACGAACGACGTGCGGCTTTTCATTGGTCGACTTTTGTACCAAATTCGGAGCAGACAAATCTTTAGTTTTACCTATTGCTTCTGCTGCTTCAAACTTGTCTAGCTCATCTAACAACAAAGATTTGTAAATTGGGTAAATTTCACCAGCTCGATTAAAGAACTCTTTGATCGAGGTTATGTCTCTGCACATTCTCATAAACTCATAACCTTTCCAGATCTGAGCTCATACATTTTATTTATTTAAATATATTCATATATGTATTCATATAAACATTTCAATAGAAAGTCAATTTTACTCACTGCGATTAATTTCAGGGTTTATACTGGCTGGCTGGTCCACTGAACCTCTTCGAATGAAGACAACGATTTCGATGACAGTGATGCTGATGATGATATGATGATGATGATTATTAAATATGTTTTTATTCAAATTCAAATTTTCCGTTTTTAATTCGTTAAATAGAACTTTTAAAAAAACGAACAAAAAGTTAACATAGGCGGTTCGGTTAAGATACACTGCAAAGTACGTTTAAACTTTTGTAAAATGTAAGATTAAAAATGGAGAAAATGTAACACACTCTTTCACACAATTTCAATTAAAAGTAATCATAATCTGAGCGATTTTTGGGCGGCAGCATCCAACAAAATCATTTGTGTATTATCAACTTTTACTTAGCATTTACTTAAACAACTTCCAAAAATGAGCGGCAAAATACAATTTGAAAAAACTTGCAGTGTTGTATGTAAAAAACGCTAAAAAACCCATTTTATTTTGCAATTTCTAAAGTAATAGAGTAAATATTGTTTTTTTTCTTAAATTATTAACTTCCCATAGGAAGTTATTGTAATGGGTCCGATTAGTCAAATTGAAAATTTTGACATTTCTCAACGTTTCAAGGTCCCTAGAGTCGAAATAAAAGATTTTTAGAAAGATGTCTGTGCGTGCGTGTGTACGTACGTTCGTACGTCCGTACGTCCGTACGTTCGCGACGTTTTTTTCGTCGTCCATAGCGCAAGAACCAGAAGAGATATCGTCTTCAAATAAATTTTGTTATACAGATAGTAAAGCAAAAAGATGCAGAAAGGGCTCTCAAGAAAATTGCGTGGGTGGTTTTTTTACCATAGCAGTTTAAAAAAAAGGTGAACTCTAAATATCTTACAAAAGAAAATTGCTAGAGACTTGAATTAAATTTTATATAATATATTGTAACGTGATATCAAACAGGTATATTTTTTGAAAAAAATCAATATAAAGGTTTTTTTATAAATCAATAAAACTGAAAAAAAAAATTTGTCACCTCCAAAATTTTAAGACTGAAATATGATTTCATCTCTAAAAAAAATTTGTGCAACGAAGAATAATGTTTTTGACATCTGATAAAATTTTGAGATAAATCGAATTGACATTTTTTTTAATAAAAATAAAAATCTAAAAAAAAAAAACATTACTTAAAGTTCGTAAAAATTGAATATCGATTCAAATATCTTTTCAAAAACTTGAAATTTAATTTTCAAGCTTATTTAATCTTATAAGAAATATTGTTTTCAACATTCTGAAACCTAAAAAAAAATGTATAAAAGTTGGTAAAAATTGATTTTCGACTCGAATATCTTTTCAAAACTTTGAGATATTGGCTTTAATTTACTTTTATCTTTCAAAAAATCTTGTTGTCAACATACAATTAAAGTTTGAAAAAATCGAATTGACAATTTTTTTTACAAAAAATAAAAACCTAAAGAAAAATGTATAAAAGTTGGTAAAAATTGATTTTCGACTCAAACATCTTTTCAAAAATTTTAAATATTGGCTTCAAAGTAATTTTATCTCATAAGAAATATTGTTTTCAGCATTTGGTAAAATTTTTAAAAAATCGAGTTTACAGTTTTTTTTACAAAAAATAAGACTCTAAAAAAAACAATACTAAAACTTCGTAAAAATTTACTTTCGACTCAAATAGCTTTTCAAAACTTAAAAATATTGGCTTGAAACTTATTTTATTTCACAGAAAATATTGTTTTCGATATTCAGTAATTTTTATACAAAAATCCAACAGTCCGTTTTTTCATAAAAAATAAAATCTACAAAAAATAGTACGCAAATTTGGTAAAAATTGATACGAGTACATATAGACAAACTTTTAAGCAAGACAAATTCACAGACGGGATGGGAAGTTAACAGTGTGGCATCCCAGCCTCTTTTTTAAGTTTACAATTTTGTTCTAAAGGCTAACGAAATATTAAAAGATTTATCACCGCTGGTAAGGTTACGTGAAGGCGCTTGTCTAGATAAGCACGATACAATTGACGCCTTGAAAGAGAATATTCGGCTCGGTCATAATTCATCGGCTTAACCGAAAAATTAAACGAGGTGGCTTATGTATATTTTGTTATTGCTTGTATCCCCAGAATTAATTAACGTTTTAGTGTACATAGGTCAGGTGGCACGCAGCAAGTAATAAAAAGAAGATTAACCTTCTGAAACTTTCAGTCAATGTATATTCAGCGCCGTATTTTTTATTGAAAAATTAAATAAATCATGTTAATAAGTTTCGTCAGATTCGTACCACTCAACGCTACTCTTAGTAATACTCTTTTATCAACCAACAAATAGACGATGGTAAAAATATCACTGTATAGAAATCAAAAAAAAATCTGCAGAAATGCCTTAAATTAATATAAATCTTTTCACTTTTTTTATTATATTTTATTATATATTTTGTTTACATACATACATAGGTCCTAGAAATTACTTTAATACATATTTATGACAAATGCATTTTTCAATTAAAATTATTACATTCTGTCTATACATACCTGTTTATATAATTATGCATGGTGATACGAGATTAAAGGTATTAGATTAAAAACAATATTTTTATTTAAAAATTTTCAAGTTGGAAACCCAAATCTTTTATCTTTCACGTTTGGGAAAAGATCACTTATCTCTTTGGATAGTGTTATATGCACATAATTTATACTGCTGCTATTACACGATGCATCTAGATGAATATGCCATCTCGAGGAATGTATAGGTTCGTCGTGGGACGAAATAATTAATAATAATAATTAAGTATTAAAAAGTAAATTACAAATTATGAAAATATATTAGAAACAGACAAACGTTACGTACTGTATTCCTTCTAAGTATTATAATTTCATGCTTGCATCAATAGGCGAAATGGAAATAGGGAGTTCGTAGAAACACGCATGCATCGTGTAATGGCAGATAATGAGATATCTATTTCATAAGTTTTTAATACAATTGTTTAAGATACTACATAATACTTATGGCTATTTATATAGACTATCCCATTCTACTTAATAATAATTATTATCAAATTGTATGCTATCGGTCGAATTGCATTGGCTCGTTGTAGAATTAGTTGTATTGCTATGTTTTTGTTTGGGTCGGTTTTGATGTTGCTTTTGTACCTCTTCACTACAAGATTTACCCTTTGAAGACATCTGTCCGCCAATACCACTTATGCCCTTACTTTTATTTTTATTGTGTTTTAAGCTGTGATGTAGTTTCGTAGACAAGTTATGGTTCTTAGTCATATGATAATTATTTACCACCGGCGAAGTTTGATGGTGATTTAAACTCGAATTTGAATGGTATTGATGCGGTTTAGATAAAGAATCATTACCACTACTCGACTGTTGATATATCTGGCTTTTTGATTGACTACGAAATTGCAAATTGGCAACAGCATAATGGTCAATATTATCGATCGTTTTCATATATTGCGCACTCAACTGTTTAAAGTCAAATAATTCGGGATCATTTGAGACACTTCCAGCGTGGCGATCAAGAGAGTTGAATTTGTGGTGTGGTAGATGATTGGGATGGTAAGTTGCATAGTGTGATGATGCATAGTGTGACTGTTGTTGAGTGTTTTGGGAGCTATTTCCATTAGTTGACAATTTGCTTAAAATATTTTGCTTATGGCTATTTTTTAGTGGCAATGGTGGTGGTTGTGTTGATATACTGTTATTTGTGTAACTTGTTATGGTTGTGGTGGTATCTGTAGTAGGATTATTGTTGGTTGTTGTAATTGTAATACTTTTTTGTGGTTGTGGTGATGGAAGTGGAGGTGGTAGAGGTACAAGCTCCCGCTACGCTACTTGGTGGTTGCCAAATGTTAGAAGTACTGGTACACTCTAGAATATTTGGAAGAAGTTTTTGTGGGTGAGAAGTAAGGACACGCAAAAGAAAAAACATTAATATAGGTATTTTATTTCCATACTATATGTGTATATTCTTATATGCATACAAATGTATGCATACATACATATATATAAATGAAATGTCCCAACAAACAAATTTAATGACTAAGGTTTAAAATATTTGTCGACAAAAATTAAGAAAACAAAGTCTGAATGTAATAAAATAACAACTAAATAATTGTGATTCAAAAATGTACTCAGTTTTTGATTTGTGTGTCTTTCATTGAGGGCTTAAATACGTATGTACGTTACATATTCATAAACGCTCTTCGTAGTCATGTGTTCTTGAAAATTAATATTTAATTTTTATACTTCAGTGACTTATTTCTGTATCAGTTTTCAACTTTTATTAATTTTTACATGAGCAAACAAATTGTAGTGCGCAACATGCTCTTTCTTGTCATCACAATTATTGAAATATATTTATTCATCTTTTGACAGTAACTTTAAAAATGTACGTGTGAGGAAACAAGGGAAAGATTAAGAAAAATGGAGGCACTCATATTTTTTTGAAGTGGTCATGCCAATTTTTGTAATTTACTTACCTATTCATGATGTATAAGTCTTCTTAAACGATGAAGCATTGTTCATTGCAAACTAACATAGTAAACATTGTTATAAACGAGAAACATAAGTACATAAACAAAATGGAAAATTTTGCAAAAGAATTCAACATCAGCATTTTACTCTTTAAGGTTCCGTAACAAATAACAGAAATGATTAGCAATAATTATCATGTACATATCAAATATGTAAAATGATGCAGACGGGAGTTTATTATATCTGTTTAAGAAATAAGAAATGAACGGTTGATAATTCAAAAAAACTGGAACCAATTATGCATACTTAAAACAATTTTACTTACCCGTAATATATTTGCAACAACAATTGTAAAACGAATCTGGGATACGTGAGTGCGTTTGAAACACAATATTAAAACGATTATTTCAACTGATAATTAATACAACAAATTATAGGAATCCTGAATAATAAAAGTCAATAAAGTTCACATACAAAAAACACAAATTGTTTGACCTTAGGGTAGTCAGTCTTCCTGAAATCTTAAAAAGCTTTCATGGATCCTAGTAAGATTTTTCTGTGTCAAACGTATACGTTATACATATTTATTTTCTTAAGTCTTGGAAGTACTGAAGCACTTTTATAACGAATTAAGGTAAGAAATAACGAACTTTTTGATAAGAGTTAGGGTCCGAATCAATGTTGGGCGAGTCAATAATCCAAGTTTTTGAACTCAATTCCAACCGCAACATGTCTAAAAATCATAGCTCAGTAGTTAACAAAGTACCCGAATACCTGGTAACCTCCTCCGGTTTAACTGGCATTATCTATATAAAATTAATTTCTGTATACTCTTTTGTGCACAAGAGTGCGGTAGGTTTCTATGCTTTGAAAAATTACTCCTTTTTTTTCTGTTTAGTATACAAAGTATGCCAATCCAACTTAGGAAAATCGGAACAAGTTCAAACAAGCCAGGAAGGCCTGCAACGCCCAGATTTAACGGACCAAATTTATATATAAATGACATGATGAAACTGCAATGTCCCAATAAATAAAATAAAACTGTTGTCAGGAATGGAAGGGTCCTACAATTTTAGGCCGAATCCGAATGGCTAATTTGAGAAAGCACTTTTTCATGACAAGAATTACTATTGAAGGATTTGTCAATTCCTCGCAAGAGGCAGTACCCGCGAAAATTAATTTTTTTTTTTAAAATTAAGATGGCATAGGCAGGGATTGAACCCAAGACCCCTTGCGTGACAGTCCAACGCCCTAGCCATAATTCCACGGGTACTACACTGCAATGTCCCAAAGGCAGTAAAAATTGTTGATCCCTGACTATGCAATCTAAAGTAAAGAATTGACAAATTCTCCAAGAGTAATTCTTGTCATGAAAAGTGCTTTCTCAAATTACCCGTTCGGATTCGGCCTATTCATCAACTACGACACGAAAATTGGTTGGGAAAGCGTTACAGGTTCTTGTAAGTGAAGTTATCTGGAAAGCCATTTGATTTTTCATATTAGTAACAAAACTAACGTATAAGCAATTATACTATCATCTTTACACAGACTAATAAATTGATAGGTCATATTGAAAAGATACAAAAGAAAAGAAATGTGTATTTTTTACAGTTATGAGAACACGTCCAACTATCTTTTGCACTCTTGACTGGAAAGTTCTGTATAGAAAAAGCTTGGATTAAGCCAAATTTCTGTCAAAATGACGTGCAACAATGATTGGGAGTTAAGAAAGACATAGTCTTACAAGGAAGTATCCGTACCCTTTGGTTAAAGAAGGCAAGTGGGTTAAGTTTTTGTACTTGATTTTCAAAGAATCACATTGTTTTTGACTTTGTGTAGCTCTTTGACCAAAGTCGAAGAACTTTGGATATACATACATATTGAGAGAAGCCAAGTTAAGAAGAAAATTTTAGAGAAAATATCATATAAGTTATGGCACCAAGGAATAATTAAAGCAAAAAGCTATAAAATTCGAACAAAGGAATCATTGTTCTGTTAAATGAATTAGATATTTATAGTGCACCCAAATCATCCACTCGGACACAGAAAACACCCCTTTTATATTCAAGTGTTTGAATCGTCTTGGTTACGAAAACAAAGCGTCGCATCGTTTCTCTATTCAATAAACAAACCAAAGTGGAAACAAACCAAAGTGTCGCAGCATCGTGCAACACGCACCAACTCTAATGTACTCGTACATACAGCATCAACTTAACCTATAGCAGATTAAAAACTGGAGTTGTCCAGGGGAAGCATACGGTTCCGATCGGCCAAGTGGTTCAATCGGGCATTGACTATTCAAACAATTTGTAAAGATATTTGTATGTTAGTATTTTTTTTAATAAAGTTTTTTTTTAAGAAAACGAATTAAAACAATTTAATTGGGGGCTCAACCGGGATGCCCACGTGTTAATAAAAAACTTTTTGCCAAAGTACCTATATCAAAAAAGGATAACAAGTGCAATTAACAAATTATCACCAAGACAGCGCGCAACAGTAAAGGAGAAATACAAAGTATCCGACGCACCTATTGTAACAGAAAAAGATTTGTTGTGAGAAATTTTTTATTTTTAAGATAATTATTATTATTATTTTTGTAAAAACATTATTTTTTTATATATATAAAAATACGTATGTATATGAATGTCGGAGTCATTTAAAAAGTTTATTAAAGAACACACAAATTAAAAAGAAATATAAACGATCGATACTCATGCTAGATCAAAAATTCGCAATACTGAGACAGGGAAATAATACGGTGATAGACTATTATAATCAGGTCTGGATAATCAAAAAGATGGTTATGACCAATACTAAAGGTACACCCATGTCCATTGAGGCAATGCATTGAGGTAATTTATGTATATCAGGTCTCAATAGTAATCTGTCTAAAATCCTATTTTCTATAAATCAAAGTGATTTACTTTCTGCTTTATCAAAAGCACAAAAATTGCAAAGCAACAATAGTAGAGCATTATTAGCTTCATAATTCAAACCCCTAATTGAAAGAAATAATAACTTACATTTTCCCACAATGGGCGACAATAAAAACAGACAATTCCAACAATACAATCACCGCATGCAGACACAACAAAAGGTCGAACCAATGGAGTTAGGAAGTTCGGCAAACAGACATTTGAATAGAAGTGACGTAAATCACTCAAAACTGCTTTATACCAGAACAAACTATCAAAGACCTGGCCCAAGTCATGGTAATAATATAACCCTAACACTAATTGGAAGTGAACAAAACCCAGTTTTTACACTTACAATAACTAATACAACAAAGATGCGTTTATAAATGACATCAGACAAAGTCAGTTAAGAAACATATGTTTTCCACTCGTTGATGTACATTATTTAAGTAATCTTTTTTCAAGTGAAATGTTAAGAATCGTAAATAACTATGTTGAGACAAAAGTGGTTAACGAAAACTCGGTAGAGTGGTTTAATGATAATTTGAGAAACTTAAAAAGAGAAAAGATAGCTTGTTACCATAGAGCCTTACTAACAGAAGAAATTAGTGATTGGGAGTCTTATAAGCGGACGCGAAATCGGTATAAAAAAGAATTAGTAAAAAGCAAGGGACTTTTCATTCAAAATAAAATTCTTATGCAATCGGACCAAAAAGCTATGTGGAGAACCTTAAAAAAATATGTGTTGGGATCAACAAGAGTTGAAATTGAAGAGAACATTATTTTTAATGGAGTAGTGATTAATAATTCAAAAGTGATCGCGGATGAAGTCAATACTTTTTTTATTAATAGTGTATCAGAAATAAATCAGTCAATTGAGGTTATTCAATATGTTAATCAAATTGATGAATATCCGTATCGCTTTAAATTCAGTCCTGTGAACAATTCTGATTTATCTGAAGTATTGACATCAATGAAACAGAAAAAAGATTTTAATTATATGAGTCCAAAGATGTTTTTGGATGCATTTGGAGAAATAGAGGACGTTCTTACGGAAATTGTAAATAAATCTTTACTCTCAGGATGTTTTCCAAGCTCATGGAAGGAATCGTTGGTCTCACCAATACAAAAAGTGAAAGGCTCAAGGCGGTGTGAAGAATATCGACCAGTAAACGCATTGCCATTGTACGAAAAACTTATAGAAAAAATTGTTAAAATTCAACTGCAAAAATACATAGACAACAAAAATATCTTAATCGAAAGTCAGTTTGGATTTAGAAGTCACCATTCCTGTGAATCTGCATTAAACTATGTTCTCATAAATTGGAAAGAGGATATGGCAGCAGGATCTACCATTATTGCAGTGTTCTTGGACCTAAAGCGGGCTTTTGAAACGATCGACAGAGGTATATTAATACAAAAGTTGAAGCAGTATGGTATCCGAGAAAAAGAAATTCAGTGGTTTAAATCATACCTTGATCAGAGAACTCAGAGAACATCAGTGAATGGGAAACTTTCGGAGATAACTCAAACGCTTTTGGGAGTGCCTCAGGGCTCAATACTTGGGCCAGTTTTGTTCCTACTATACATAAATGATGTATGCAAAGTTTTGAAGCATTGTAAAATAGTCATGTTTGCCGATGATGCCCTAATATACATCGTGGGTAGAGATGTGTCAGCTTTAACTCAGCAACTACAAGAAGATCTCGACAGCATAAGCATCTGGTTCAAAGCTAACAAGCTGAAGACAAATGTTCAAAAAACGAAGGCGATGATATTTAAAACGCAGTGCAATATAGACTTAAGTATAGACAATGAAAACATAGAACAAGTAGATCAAATAAAATACTTAGGTGTGATAATAGATAAGAATTTAAAGTTCGATAAACATGTGGACTATATTGTTAAAAAAATATCCAAAAAAGTGCAATTTTTTCGAAGAATCAAAAGTAAATTAGATTTCAATGCATCTATTAGAGTATATAATGTTATAATAAAACCACATTTTGAATATTGTTCATCTGTATTATTTCTGTTAAGTCAAACTAACATATATAGACTGCAAAAACTCCAAAACAAATCAATGCGAATAATATTAAATTGTAATCGTTATACAAGTATTTTAAATATGTTAAATCGACTAGAGTGGTTAAGCGTTAAACAACAGTTAGTAGTAGATGTTCTATTGTTTGTTCAAAAAATGAGAATGGGAGATTTGCCTAGCTATTTTAGTGATTTAGTTAGATATGTGGGTGAAGTCCAACCATATCAATTGCGAAATGTAAATAATTTGCGACTTCCTAATTATAGAAACACAATAACACAAAACAGTGTAATATACAAAGGCTTTCAAATTTTTAATTCCTTGCCAGAACATGTTAAACTGGAAACAAATTTTAATATATATAAGCGCAATGTAAATGAATTTGTCAAAACTAATTTTTAATATATATTATAATTGTATTATAAAGTAGCTTAATTTATATTTACTATAAATGCTAAATAAATCAAATCAATCAAAAAAAAAAAAAAAAAACTCGCCACGTCCAATTTTTAAAAGACAAAATGAGACGTTTCACAATACACAAGTATCGGTTCAAGCAACCGTTCCCAAAGTAAGTCGCATAAATAATATCAAGGAAGATGAACATTTTTTAGACGAATGTGGGGACTACCCCACATATCACGAAAATTAAACGAAAAAACAGTACAAATCAAAAAATTGACATGTACTTTTTACGAGTGAAACATTCGTTATCGAATGCACGTATTCATTCAACAATATAATCTTAAAAGAAGAATATAAATTAATAGATACTAAAGAAATAGAGGATCAGAACAAAGCCGTGGTGGAGGTTGAACTTCTTAAATGTCTCCGAAATGCTGCAGTTAGTACAGATTAATCTCCAACACTCCATAAATGCCTCGGCCTCACTTTTTCTCCGCCTGGCAAAGAAAAAGGGAGACATTTTCCTGATCCAGGAGCCATGGATTGTAAGATCCGTTGTTCAAGGACTCAGGACTTCTAGGTACTACACACTATGTGTGACAGATAAAACTGAACCTAGATCTTGCATACTAGTGAAACGTAACATTAATGATTTTTTACTCCATACTTTCAGTGACAAAGATACCACCGTAGCTAGGCTGAAAACAACCAAATGAAGTTTCTGGCTATTGTCGGCGTATCTTGGCCATGACCACCTTGGCCCTCTTCCTGGAAAAACCCTCATCGCATGGTATGGGGGAGTACGAATTTCAACGACAGATGTGAGTTTCTTTTTGATTATATTCTTGGTACTAACCTCCATGTAAATAATGTTGGAAATGAACCAACCGTCATCACTAACACTCGACAAAAAGTCCTAGACATAACTCTTGTATCCGATATTATACACTATATGATCTTGGAGTAGAAGGTATTCCAAGAACACTCGTTCTCTGATAATAGATATATCCAGTTCATTATTATCAATGTGGATGAAACCCCTAGTCCATTGACATTTCGAAATTATCGGAAAACTGACTGGGCTTCATACAGGAACTTATCCCAAAGTTATACTCATAAGTGGAAAGAGGAAACCACAATGGTGGTTCAGACCTTGACTCGCTCAGGAAACAAGGCAGAAAACTCTTCAAACGGAGCAAAAGCCGCAAGACAAGCCTCTCATTGGGAATCTTACAAAGAATTCCTAAGAATTTACAAAAAGGAACTAAGGAAATCTAAGCGATTTTCCTGGCTATTTTTCTGGTGCACGAAGAAGAAACTACTGAAGCCTCTATGTTACGGAAAATTCTTTCAACTAATCCAGCGATGCCAAGCTGCTTGAAAAATGCAAACGGCTTCTGGACAAATTCAAGAAATGAATCGCTGAACTTACTACTGGCCATACGTTTTCCTGGTAATTCTCTTACCGAAACTTGTAACAATCATATACTTTCAAGTCCCAATACAACATATGCAGTGTCTGATCACAAGGGATAAGCTACAAAGGCTCTCAACTAATTCAAACCATTTAAATCTGCAGGACCAGATGGAATAATACCAGCCGAGCTACAAAAAACTTCAGATATAACTGCACCAATCCTTGAGGCAATTTTTACCAGCTGTCTTTACTTGGTCCATATACCCTCGGCATGGAGAGAAGTTAAAGTTGTTTTTATACCCAAAATAGGTAAATGATAGCAAGTCAATCCTAAAGATCTACGACCTATAAGTCTATCATCATTTTAGGTCAAGTATTGATGCAAGACTTCTGTCTTAGCCTCAACATGCCTACTGTCAATTGGTGGAAACAGCGTTATACACCTTTGTAGGTACCGTCGAATATTCCCTCCATCATAAAGAGTTAACTATGGTTGCTTTCCTTGACATCGAAGGTGATTCTAACAACGTGAACACATCTGCAATCACATCTGCACTAACATCTCTAAATGTAGAGAGTTCGTTTTGGGAGTTAATTCATTTAATGCTGACTAGCAGAATAATTTACTCAAAACTGGGCAACGCTTTTGGCAGACGATTCGTTAGTAGAGGAATGGTGTTCTATCCCCTCTCCTCTGGAACCTTGTGATAAATGAAATCCTAACTAGCCTGGATGGGGAGGGTTTCAGAGTGATTGCCTATGCGAACGACGTTACTATAGCAGTTTCAGGAAAGCATCTTAACACCTTCAAAGAACTCTTACAATTTTCCTTAGACACACTAATACTTCTGCTGATCGGTGTGGACTGGGTCTTAACTCATACAAAACTGATTCAATCTTATTTTCGAAGAGATACAAAATTCCATTTGTCAACCCTCCCTATATTAAAGAAATCTCATTAAAATTCTCAGACGAGGCTTAATACCTGGGTCTTGTTTTAGATAAAAAACTAAATTGGTAACGCAATGTGCAGGAAAGAGTCAAAAAAGCTAGTGTAGCTCTCTATTGGTAATAAATGGGGCCTACAACCCAGAATCACGCATTAGCTAAACACATCGGTAATCAGACAGATTTTAATGTACGGTGTGCTAGTATGGTTGACTGCTTTAGAGAAAGCTATAAACCGCGACAAATTAAATGAAGTCCAACGTTCTGGTTGCCTTTATGTAAGCGGATCGCTTCGCACGACCCCGTCTGCGGCACTGGACTCCTGACTCTACCTAACACCTCTTAACATATTTAGCAACAAATAGCAATTTAGCAAGCTCTGCTATTCGCTTCAATGCTTCGTCGCAGTAGACTAACATTAGCATTGGCCACTCCGTAATTCTTAGGTATTTAGAATCAATCAAAAGCACACAGACTACACCATCCCCCAACTGCAATTCGACAGAAATTTCCAGATTTCCAGATAGGACATTCCTGGAAGATGAGGCACTTAATTTGTATACAGATGGTTCAAAAAAAAAAACAAGGGGTTGGTGGGGGTGTGTACTCTGAACGACTGAAATTAAGTCTCATATTCCGCCTTCCCAACCATTTTAGCGTGTTCCAGGCAGAACTTTTGGCGATAAAAGAAGTCTTGTAAAGAAAACGTGATATCAACATCTGATATCCGTATTTTCTCAGATAGTCAGGCCGATATAAAATCTCTGGACTCTGTCTCTACAAACTCTATAACAGTCCATGACTGTATAAAGTTTCCAGGTAACTGTAAGGCAGATGAACTCGCCAGGAACGGTACAGTGCAGCCCATCCTACCACGTTTGGCACTACTGGTATACTAATCGCAACTTGTAAAGTGTTGCTAATGCAAGATACTATGAAGAAGGCAAACACTAGGTGGAACAACATCACCACTTGTCAGGTCACAAAAAATATCTAGCCAACCCTAGATTTAATGCGTTCAAGGTGCTTGCTATTTCTAAGCAGATCGCATATAAGCTCGAAATGACTTTTGCAGAAGCTGAATGGACGAGGAAGAGGAGGAAACAGTTGTTCACCTTCTCTGTACATTCCCTGCTCTAACTAAAAAACGCAAGGATTACCTAGGAAAATTCTTCTTTAACGATCTACATCATATCAGCATAATCAGTCTCTCACGTTTCGTAAGGGACGTAAGGGCCGTAAGGGCCATTGAGCTTAGGAGGAAGCCTCAAGATCCATGTGGTATCACAACGAGCCATTAAACTTTCATAAGTGTGTCCGTTTCCATCATGGACAGCCACTTTAATCTGACCTAACCTAACCTAAAAAAAAGTTATTAAAGCAGCAATGGAATATAACAAGTCTATACATTCAGTTACAGAAGAAAAACCTTTAGAAATTCTTTTTATTAGAAAGGAACATACAAACGTATCAAACAAATTATGTAAGGTTCAAAAAACTACATTGGCCAGAGAAAACAAAGGTAAGAAGAAAATTGAATTAAAGAAAAGGAAATAGTTTATGAGAAGACAACAAACAATAGATGGGGAAAGCTTATACCCAAGTACAAACAAATTATAGTAGTGAAAGATTTAGGACACACAATTAAAACAAAAAAAGGACGTATCATACACAAGGATAACTTGAAAAATATTTCTAAATTTCAGGTCAAAATGTTTCCAATCATTCCTATGGTACTGCTTACAATAGTAGACGCATCACAAGTAATTGACTACTCAAGAAAAAACTATCTAGTAATAGAAACTGGGAATGTACTGCTATAGAAAGATTACGCAACCTTATTCCATTTAACAAACTTGACGAAAATCAAAGACTCTATTGTCAGCAGCAAAAAAAATACAGACAGACGTGATACTTATTTCAACATGATGCAATAATAGGGCTACTAACTATTACTCACAGGAATAAGAGAGCTATAGAGACAAAAGGTAAGATATGGAAATGGATAGCAGGTAGTCCTGATCACGACGACAAAATTATAATAGAAAATAAAATTATTTATTTAGTTCAGAACAACAATATTTAATTAACTCCAAAATACTCAACCTAATTGAACATTTTTCAAATTCATTTAAAAGTGACATAATTGAAAAACAAACAAAATTAATAATATTGGAGTTACAAAATTTAATAAACACTATTACTTTTTCTAAATTAGGAATCATACATCCCGCTTCATTAAATAGTGAAGATATTTATGAAATTTTCAAAATCGAAAACATAAGTTTACCAATCTCAGATTTGCTAGAATTAAGATATTACAAAACAAAGATTTAATTGTCATATTAATAAAATACCCTATTATTATTAGCAAATGCAAAATGTATGAAAAAAGGGAAATAAGCCATGAAGATGGAAAATTAGTTATTGCAAATAATATTGCATTGTGTCAAGAAACTTACATAATATGTTAACGTAAAAGATTGTAAACTAGAATTAAATGATTTTTATTGTAAATTAAAATATAACGATTCATGTTTGTCAAACTCATTAAATTTAATAAAAAGAAAAATGTAAAATAATGAAGGAAATGAATGCACCGTTAGAAATTACTTTCAAAGGCCATATACTGACGTCTGATTTACTCCAAGAAGAAATCACTATAGACAACACCACTTACCAAAACCCAACATACGAAATCAAACAATATCTTAACTGTTATTTATCTACGAACTTTGAAGTTAAGGAATATTTGAAATTGAGAATATAAGTATCTTGAAATCAATTAAAACAGAAATCTTAAAGAGACCGATAGCCAGCACCTCTTCATTAACATTAATAATAATTGAAGTCACGGTTATTGCAGTCTCATAAAGGGTGATTTTTTTGAGGTTAGGATTTTCATGCATTAGTATTTGACAGATCACGCGAGATTTCAGACATGGTGTCAAAGAGAAAGATGCTCAGTATGCTTTGACATTTCATCATGAATAGACTTACTAACGAGCAACGCTTGCAAATCATTGAATTTTATTACCAAAATCAGTGTTCGGTTCGAAAAGTGTTTCGCGCTTTACGTCCGATTTATGGTCTACATAATCGACCAAGTGAGCAAACAATTAATGCGATTGTGACCAAGTTTCGCAATCAGTTTACTTTATTGGACATTAAACCAACCACACGAATGCGTACAGTGCGTACAGAAGAGAATATTGCGTCTGTTTCTGAGAGTGTTGCTGAAGACCGTGAAATGTCGATTCGTCGCCGTTCCCAGCAATTGGGTTTGTGTTATTCGACCACATGGAAGATTTTACGCAAAGATCTTGGTGTAAAACCGTATAAAATACAGCTCGTGCAAGAACTGAAGCTGAACGATCTGCCACAACGCCGAATTTTCAGTGAATGGGCCCTAGAAAAGTTGGCAGAAAATCCGCTTTTTTATCGACAAATTTTGTTCCGCGATGAGGCTCATTTCTGGTTGAATTGCTGCGTAAATAAGCAAAATTGCCGCATTTGGATTGAAGAGCAACCAGAAGCCGTTCAAGAATTGCCCATGCATCCCGAAAAATGCACTGTTTGGTGTGGTTTGTTGCCAAAAATGGAAGAAATGAACTTGGTTGACATGTGGTTTCAACAAGATGGCGCTACATGCCACACAGCTCGCGATTCTATGGCCATTTTGAGGGTAAACTTCGGAGAACAATTCATCTCAAGGAATGGACCGGTAAGTTGGCCACCAAGATCATGCGATTTGACGCCTTTAGACTATTTTTTGTGGGGCTACGTCAAGTCTAAAGTCTACACAAATAAGCCAGCAACTATTCCAGCTTTGGAAGACAACATTTCCGAAGAAATTCGGGCTATTCCGGCCGAAATGCTCGAAAAAGTTACCCAAAATTGGACTTTCCGAATGGACCACCTAAGACGCAGCCGCGGTCAACATTTAAATGAAATTATCTTCAAAACGTAAATGTCATGGATAAATCTAACGTTTCAAATAAAGAATCGATGAGATTTTGCAAATTGTATGCGTTTTTTTTTTAAAGTTCTCAAGCTCTTAAAAAATCCGTTTATTACAAAAAAAGAAAAGCATCACGATCAGGACAATTTGAACTGAGATGTATGCGTATCGAAAAATTAATACAGAATAATTTGCAGCGGTACGGTGAATTTTAAACTAAGGAGGGAGTTATGGCACCAAGAAATAATTAAGACAGAAAGCCATTACATTCGACCAAAGGGACCATTGTTCTATTAAATGAACTAGATATTTATTGTGTACCCAAATCATCCACTCGGACACAGAAAACACCCCTTTTATATTCAAGTGTTTGAATCGTCTTGGTTAGGAAAAAAAAGCGTCGCATAATTTCTCTATTCAATAAACAAACAAAATGTACATACAGCATCAACTTAACCTATAGCAGTATAAAAACCATTCGGAGTTGTCCAGGGGAAACATACGGTTCAGTTCAGTCAAGTGGTTCGATCGGACATTCACTAGCTCAAACAAAATTTGTAAAGATATTTTTTTGAATGAAGTTTTTTTTAAAGAAAACGAATGAAAACAATTTAACTTTATATATGGCCGTTTTTGAGAAAATTTGAAAGATTTGTACCCAACAAATGTGTCAATGCAAGAAACTACTGGTGTGAATCTGCTTAAAATCTTAATTTCGAAGCTTGAGCTCAATCGACGATATGGTTTAAACAGACAGATAGAGATCTTTCATTTGATTGAATTAAGGTGTACAAAACACATACATTTTTTTAAAATCTAAATAGCTAGTAGCTGTACCCTGTTCTAAAGTTCTAAAGCAAATATTTTTGCACCTCCACAGTGAAAAAACTTAAAAATGGAATTCCGAGCAGTGGCGATATATTATGTTATAAAGGATAACATAATTGGGTCAATAAAAATGTCGGAAAATTATCCCTAGACTTTTCAATGATGTCTTTCAATAGCAGCTTTAACTGCCGGAAGCAGAGATGATATCTTCTTTGAGTAATACGAGTTTGAGCATAACTTACATCGCGATGCACATACACCTAATTTATTGTGGCGCTGATTTTGTGTGAAATTATAGGGATCATGACGAAATCTAGAATGCCAAAAATCTCGAATGCCGAAAATCTCGAAAGTAAAAAAAAATTATCTAGAACGCAAAAATCTCGAATCCACAAAAATCCAGAATTAACGAAAATCTTGAAAGACTCTATCTATCTAGAAAAAAATCTCGAAAAAAAAATATAAATTCGAGATTTTTTTTTTGTATTTTTAACAGTTAAAAGTCAATATAACACAAATACATCAGTTTACCCAATATTTTATTTTCTGAGCAAGAAACAAAATTTTTGCAAACAATAAGAAAGGTGCATGTGTAGCAATGTGCAATTGTATGATTGATAACAAACTTTACTTGTCAACTTTAAGTTTGTTAAGGAGAAGTAAGTTATCCAGAATGTATGTTTGAATTTTTGCATTCGAGATTTTTTTTTCGAGATTTTTGCATTTCGAGATTTTATTTTCTAGATTTTTGTTTTCGAGATTTTTTCCATTCTAGATTTTTGTTTTCGAGATTTTCATATTCGAGATTTTTACTATGGGCGCAAATGTCATAACAAAAAGATTTTTTTAAGTTATTAAAAAAAAAAAGAAATTGGATATTTACTTTTGTGTAGCAGTACAAACAAATAGTTATCTTCACACTTAATCTCGTGTTGCTAGGGTAAACATTAACATTCATGGAAACAAAATACACTCAAGAAAGAGAACACTGTTCGTGATTTTCAATTATCAATCTAAATAATTAGATAGTTTATATCCTTTCATAGATGGTTGTAAAGGCGGCTTAGGATGCCTGTGAAAAATGGTTTAACATTGAATACAAAAATTGAAATCTTTTGTAAATTAATAGATTAAGGAGTCGTTTCCGTTTGATGCCAATTTATCTTAAACCTAAAAGTATTAGCTAAAACCGTATTCAAAACGTAAATTCCTAGCATCTTATGAATCGATTTCCACATTTGAAATCTTTTAAGTTATTCATACTGTGACGAAGAAATCTTTTCTAAATTCTACTAGTGACACAAAATCGTATATGTCAATGTCATAAAGTTTACAGGAGAGACGATTTTGTGATATATTTGCCATTTTCCTTTTCTATGAGTCTCATTATATTCTTTAAAATTTTAATTTTAAAAACTTCTCTGTAAGCAGTCGTAGTATAGTACAATATTCTTCTTAAGTGAACCAAGTAATAATTTTCAAAACAGCTTTCTACTTTATTTTAGACTGGGAATACAGAATAAAATGAATATTTAATTAAATTATTGTTTTGTTAATTGCAAATATGAAATACTAGCTTGAAAAGTGAAAATGGAAAAATCGGTAATACTTTGCATACTAAAGATTCAATTTTATCGAAAAATAAAAAAACAGTTGTTCTTACTTTTTAAAAGGTAAGAAAAACTTAGACTAACTGCAGAAATATTAAGACGTTATGTATAACTAATTTTCCTCATGGGTACTGTAGTGTATACCTAATATTTGTGTCAAGGTCATTAATAATTCAATGGTGAGTATATACAAGGAATGGAGCGAAGGTGGAGTTCGCTCGATGATCAAGTCTCTCTTAATCTCTTTGTTTATGCCGTCTCGTGTGCATGTACGATCAAGATACGAGTCAGTGGTATTCCGAATGAGATCGCGCGTGCATTGCCGAGCCGACAACTCTACAGGTACGCTAGTTTATCATAATATTTAGATCACCGCTGCAACAACAATTTTTGTTTTTGACAAAATATAAATATTTCAAAAGCAGTATTCTGTTAAGAAAAGTGTTGAACATTACACTTTCATGGACTTAGGTTAGATTAGGTAAAAGTGGCTGTTGGTTGGGAAGTTCAACACACTTACATCAAAGCATGGTCCGTTGTGATACCACATGGATCAGTTGATCAGCTTAACTCGTCGAACCAATTGGAGCTCCAAATGAAGCGTAGGAGACAAATAATGTAAGAATTTTTAAGATCGCTGGTAGTAGTCTCCAAGGTGGATTCTACGTCTTTGTGATAAGGCAGGATATGTGCAGAGAAGATGAGAGATTGTCTCCTCCTCCTCGTCCATGCAACTATTACAAAAATCATTTGCAGGGGCTCCAAGTCGATTTCATGGACATAAAAGTAAAATAATTGACTTAACTCAGTTTTCCAAAAATGTGACTTGGACTTATTCTATGCTTAGCTGGCTTTTGTATGTATTATGTTACTTTTAAAAGTTTCAAATTGAATTTTTTATTAATCCAACGGTACCATTTATATTTAATACGAGCTTAAACAGAATTGCCTTGTAAATTTAAATTTAATCCATTCATAGAATCACAAAAACATGCAACGAAAATAATAAGTTTCTTAGACATTCTTAGACTAACTTTCATATAAAACGTTGGTAACTGTTTAGAAAACCACCAAACCAATTTTGTGTTCAATGATTTTCTATATCTTTTTTCGTCTATGAAACATAATTTAATAAAAAGTATTTTGCATTTCTATCAAATGTTTCATTTCATTACAAACAAAATTTAGTTAAAAAATAATGTGAGTTAAAAGCAGTACTTTTATAACCAATACAACTTAAAAATGGCTAGAAGACAATTTTAACAAAATTATAATAGTTTTACTTACTTGATTTTCTGTAAGGTTTCTGCTTTAAGTGGTGATCGTTTATTTAATTTCAACGAATATAAAAAAAATTATGAAATGTTTTGTTATAAACATTTTAGTAGGTATACAAAAAAAAAACAATAATTTTCATGTTTAGATAAATGCAAAATTCAAGATTCATTGCAAATAAAATCATGTATCATTGTTGTCTATTATTTTTGTTTCTAAAATGTTTGCACTTAAAATATAATGAAAACATTGTAAGTATGTATTTTTACAACTTTTCACTTTCTGGTGAAATGCTTAAAAAAACGTGCAGTGTAAGTTGAAAGTAAATTATTTGAAATTAATGTAAATGAAGTATAAAAAATGTAAAAAAGTACCTATTAGCAAACGTGTATAGATGATTTTCAATCAGTTTCATTTCAGTGTTAGGTGAAAGTCAAAAGTTAATTAATTATCTGTCATTCTTGTAACTGAAAAATCTTACCACTTTTTAAAAAAAATAGGAACATTTGCACATAGCACCGAATTTGATATTTTCATTACTATATATTATTGGAATAACTTACGAATTTTATCATGGCAACGTTTATTCTGACAATACTCATTAGAAATTGTTGAACTAAATTGAATTGAGGTGAATTACCTTACAAAGGCGGAAATCTCGCTGATAATCACATTTGACTATAGCAAAAAAGGGTGGCGCAGCAAAATAAAAACACATTAAAAGTATATGAAGAAGGCCACATAAACCTTGAGCGATTTTCGATGGTTTAGACAAAAATCACGCTGCAATTAGATCTGTTTTATTTTTTCTGACGGTCGCTGATCGACAAATTAATAAACAAATCACCGAAAGCTTCATTTCAGTCGTGCAATTCTATGGAAGATTATAAGAATATAAAATTGCCAACCTAATGTGCTTGTACATCAATAATTTGATATTTTAAAATATGTTGGATTTTTTAAACTTATTTAATACTAATTCAAGCACTTATATCAATTTAATAAAAGCAAGATTTGTGGCCAAAGGAACTTAGAATCTTCTTATTCTCGATCGCGTTTTCGTCTAATACAAATGTTTTTTGTAGTTCAACGTGCTTATGAAAATAGGTTTGTATTCAAATTAAATTTTATATTCACTGTTAATCAATAAATATTCAAATCAATAAAACAGAAATTATTTCAAACAGTACCAATTTTAATTATTAGTTTTTGAATACAGTGCCTTAAAATTTGCAATAAAATGCAAATACGAGTGTGTATGTTATGCCCATCTCAAAACAATTTATATAAAATATTCACTTGTACTGAAATTAATATCAGAAATATTTAATACAATCATAATTTTTAACTATGTAACACAATGAAGTTATTATTATTTTAAGTAGTTTACCATCATTATCAAATAAAACGTTCACTGGTTTATTATAACAAAAAAAGTACCATGAAATGACACAACAATGAAAACAAATCGCAAACAACTTAAACCATCAACATAAACTTACATTAACAATCATTATTGATATTAAATATATGTTACTCAATCAAATTTAATATTGTTGAGTAAGAGATCATAGCAATTTTATACAGACAAATAAAATACAATTTATTTTAGAAATATTTTTAAGCTTCGTCAAAGTAAAATAAAATATTTATAGATACGAAGTATCTTCAATTTTTGATAAAGTTTGGCTTTTAACATTAAAACATGACAAGGATTATCTTATTATAAATGTTCATATCATAACCGTAATACAAAATAGAGAAATAATTGACTATCTTGATGTTTTATAGAATACCAATGCGTAGTTCATATTTTGTTTATAATAATTTGTTTTAATTTCTTAAACAACTAAATTTAAGAAATTAAATTAATAAAAACTTATTACATATTCATACCGGGCTTAATGCATTTACAAAGAAAAACGACACATATGTTTTTTTAAAGGACATGTAATTGTAAACAGAAATAATTTATCTCTGTATAAAAATGTAAGAACGTGTTCTTTAATACTTGCACGCATAACAGACAAACTAAAGAACAACGAAGTAAATAAAACACACATTCCCAAGTCATAATTATGTATATTATATTTTCCTTAAAACTTTTAATTTTCAATTGCATATTATATTATATTTTTTAAAAAAATGAAGGTAAAATTTTGATTTCTTACATATAAATTATAAAACGCACTATTTTTTTGTATGAAAGCACTAAATTAATTAAAAATACAGGGATTTTCCGGAAAAATGATCTCTTAATTTTAGCTGAACAAAAAATTTAATATAATCAAAAACATTCTCTTTGGGTTGGCTATAAAGATATATTTTAGGAAATACTATATAACATAAATTTTTCATATGCACATGAGTAAAATAATAAATGAAAAAAAATATTTAAAAGAAATAAACCTCTGAAATTATTATTTTTAATGAAATATAAATAAAGTTAAGAACTAATTCAATAGAAAAGATATTCGTTATTTTAATATAATTTCTTTATTCGATTTTTTGCGCTTCACTTCGTTTTAGGCAAAGAATGCAGACAACAACACACAGAAACCGTTCAATTTGTTTGTTTCCTTTTTTCATGGTTGTTCAAAAGTCTTTGTGTATTACTAGTATATTGTCGCACAACCATATATAAAGTTCAAAGTAAATAATAAGATACATATATTAGAAAATACACAAAACTTGTAATAGAATGATGAATGATATCATACGAGTTTACAAAAATGAAAAGAAATAATAAATCAAACAATCATTGATTATGAAGATGATTTTTAAATAACTACTCATGTTTATTGTTCAGAAATACTATTGAGTTTTTTTTTTTGAAATGCTGAACCTAACAACGCAGTAGTAATCAGCTAGAAAGAGGAAAATCATAAGTACATCAGACAACTTAGCTTAAGTAAGCCTTTAACAAAAATGAAAGAAAATTTTAAAAAGGGAATCGTTCAAGAAAATAGTAATCTAACTATATTTACTCAAGGCTGTTTTGGCAGTTTATTTTGCACAAATCATATTCTTACGTTAACTTCTAGCAGATCATTTATACATTTTTCTTTTATATAGGTGAATGACTAAAAACAAATAAAAAATGTGTCATGTGCTCAATCTTTGGTTGTGTGTTCTTTTATAATTATTTTATTTCTCTACATGGTTATCGTTTTGCAGAAAATCACGCAGTTTTAGTGAACTTTGTTTGAATAAAGACATAATGAAGTTGTAGTAAAATTTCTAGGCTAAATTGATTCTTTGTTCTGCACAGCCACAATTTTGGTATATGTTTTAGATCTAATTTTCTTAAAGAATTTTTGACTTTCTTGTTTATGAAATTTGTTTTCAAAAATGTTTTCCAAGTTTATCCGTATAGCATATTTACATACATTTTTATTAAATTCTAATTTTCTTTCAAATGTTTGAAGTTAATTTGCAAGAATGTTACACTTAAAGTAATTACATTATGATAACTGGCCAGTGAGATTGTTCACTTTGCAGAAACAATTATTGCATTTGCTGTATAATCTATATTGACCCTAATAGCTGTTTCCTCTAAAAATCTTGTCAGAAGGATTCACATATGCGGTACAGGGATAAGGCTTTGAGCGACACATTTGTCTTGTAAAATATAATCCCAATGAGGGTGAATCATCTATATAAATGGACCAACGAAATATCAGCTGTTTTGGGATATTTGAATTCGAATGAAAATTTAATTTGTTGTCATAGCAAAATTTGAACAAAGTTACATTTATTTGTATAGTTCTGTAAAAGAAAAAAATCTATGAAAGAAATCTTTTTTATTGTTTATATTGCATTAATTAATTTCCCGGAGCCTTGTGCATTATTTCATACATGCTAGACGCAAAAAGAAAATCAAGAGTTCATTGTGTTGATGCATTTTTATAATAAACAAATATCAAACTACCTAGACTAAAGACCCAACTGTAAATAATTTTCTTTCGAACTTATCGGACATTATAATATTTTTGTAATAGCTAAATATAAAGGAGTTTAAATACAATGGTAGATTAAATTACAAGTTATCTTAAGACTTCTCATAACCAACAGATAACTGTTTTCTTTCTAAGTATAACGTTTCTCATGGAAATATGTTTTAGACCGTTAAATATTAAATTAATTTTAAAGACATTCAATTCAGTTCAATACTTTTAAATATTTTGGACATTCTTAGAATCACTGCGTATTATGAAGAAATGTATTTATATGTCTACTTTTAAGAAATACATGATGCATTGAGAAAAAAATTAAAGCAAAATTTTATACAAGCTATTGTTAAGGGTTAAACAATTTTAAACGTTCCTTTTCGTGTTGCTATATTGATATTGCCAAGTGGCTTTTATTTAAAAGCCAGCATCCAAACGTGACCAAAAAGTAACAGTTCGCTTAAACGAACATGTTAATTCGAATTCAAGTACAAACGTGTCAGAATATCAAAATTCCAACATCAACACTAACAGTGATTTGTAAAATAAACTCTTTATGATTTTCGATCAACGTAAAAATTCTTTTCGAATAACACCTTTTAATATTTTGAATTCAATACAGTAAGTATTGAAATTTGTAAAAATATCAACAACGACGTATCGAATCCATATAATTGTGATGATGTTCGATTTTTTTTACCCAGAATCTGTCTGAAGAAAGAACACTAAAAAAAATGTGTTAGGAATTTTCTTTAAAATTTGTTATTAAAGCTCAAGAAAACCAATTTGTTTCTTCAAAAAAATGTATTTACTTGTTGTATATAGACTTCATCTCCTTGGAATAGTGACTTTCTGCACCGTTTTTAAGTATTTATTATATAAAAGAAATACAATTATTTGTTTCTATTTTAATTCCTGAATTTGAATACAGCTTTTATAATAATTCTAATCTAATCGTATTTCAAACAATAAGAACACTAAATAACCTAACCGATTCTCTTTTTCATTTTATGTAGGAAATTTGTAGGGTCGTAAGCTTTTTTGACAACGATGAAAAGTGGTTTATCAAAATAGCTGTTTGGCATAAGAACTGTAGGTCACCTCCATCCCTGAAATGGCTCGCACACAGGAGTGATTGAGAGATGTTAAACACCTAATTTATTTATTTTTATAATTACACAAAAACTGTCATCTTCTGTTTTAATTCCCTCAAAGGAAATTTTTTACAAACTTTGAATATTGTTTTTATTTTGATTAAATTAAAAGCCTAGTAAATAAGTTTCACGCTTTAAAACTTGCGTATTTTATACCAATTGTTACTCTCTATTTTAACCGACCCTTTTCTCAAATAAGAACCAACTTATGTCCTTTCTTTACTGTATTTAAATTGGTTTTGTAGTTCAGGTGTGATTGCGTAACTCACTGCCAGACAGAGTTAATTTTACATTTACAATATTAGTAAAGATTATGTGCTTAAACAAACTAAAAAGACGTAATCAAAGAAATGTTGGAATTTTGTATGTCTAGCATGCATGAAACAGTCCACTGTGTGACGAAAAAAAGATTCTCTGTTCTGGACAATGTAACGGTACTTATGAATTTTGTATGCTAGTGCCATTGCGAAACACATAACTAAAATTAATTAGATTAAAGTGATTGTCACTTTTCAACAAGTCAAAACAAAACTTAGCCATGAGAATTGAGCTACCTGTGGTTAAAATAATTGCTATATACATACATATATATACGTAAACCTTTAAAGCTTATGGCTTTTTAAAGAATAAAAAAGGTACGAATATTATCATGTTAAAAAAATGTCAACGTCAACTACTCCTTAACCTTTTTTTTCGTTAATGCGTTATTTTTAATCAAATTTGTTATATGATAATGAGTAAGCTAAGCCAACTTACAACTTATTGCACCATATTCCATGAGTATAGCCTTGATTAATAGAAGTTGAACATTTATCTATAAAACAGAATCCTACATAACCAAACCTTAAAACAAACACAAAAAATGCACGATTGGGTCTCACGAACTTAATCCTGTATTTACAGAGTCTGATTAAGAATAAAGTAAATGGTGTCCCAAAGTTAACGCAAGATTTGAATTTGCCGCCATTTGTGCAGTGAAGTGTTGGCAACCCTGAAAAAAAAAGCAACTTGACAGCTGACAGTATAGGTTTTTTTTTATTTTTCTTAGCTTGGATTAAGTCATACCTTGAAAACAGATCCTACGAGGTAAAATTTAGAAATTGTCATTCTGAACCTTTTGTTGCTCAATCTGGTGTTCCCCAGGGAAGCCATCTTGGCCCTTTTCTGTTCATCCTGTCTATTAACGATATATCGTCATGTCTACGCTCAAGTGAACTTCTCATTTTTGCTGACGATACGAAGATTTTCAAAATAATAAGGTCCAACCATGATCGCATTCTTTTACAAGCCGACATTGATAGTTTCACATTTTGGTGTGGGAAAAAAAAAGCCTTTTACTCAACCCTTTAAAATGCCAGACTATAACTTTCACTAAAAAACTAATCAGTAACGTATTTGACTTCTGTATATCACAGCAAAAACTCTGTCGTGTCTCCACATTTAAAGATTTAGGTGTACATTTCTGTTCAAACTTAGAGTTTACACATCACATTAATTTTATTGTTAATAAGGCAAGTTCTATGCTTGGTTTTATAAAACGCTGGGCAAAGGAGTTCAATGATCCCTATGTTACCCTTTCTTTGCCATGTTCGTCCTCATCTTGAATATGCTTCGCAGGTATGGACTCCCTATTACGAAATTCATAGAAAACGTATTGAATCAATTTAACATAATTTCATTCGCTTTGCCCTAAAAGGTCTTCCTTGGGAAGATCCCTGTGATCTGCCTCCCTATGAACATCGTATTCTACTTCTTCAAATGCAATCTCTTCATCAAAGGCGTGTTAATAATGAATTAGTATTTTTTCATTGACTCATTAATGGTAAAATTGATGCACCTAATTTGCTATCTTGTGTAAATTTGAATTACCGGGGCGGAACTCATCACCTGCGCACATTTGATTTTATACATATTGACTTCCATAGAACTAACTATGGCAAGAATGAATCTTTAAGTCGAATAAGCATTTTATATAACTTAAACTGTTCATCGATAGATTTAAATTTAAATAAGGTGGGATTAAAATCATTGTTTAGAACCAGTGCTCCACTATCGTAAATGTTCTCATTTTATTTTCTGTCTGTAATAGTTAAATTCTAATTTTGTTTTGTATTTTGTGCGTGTCTTAGGCTATATTTGTATTATTTTTTACTAACAACTAACACATGCACTTATGATGAGCCTCTGATCGTAGTTTGACGCTTGGTATAAGCTTACTACTTTCTGAAAATTCTGAAGTGTAAAAAAAAAAAAAAAAAAATATGGTCGGAATAGTGTTTTAACTTTTTAACTTCGTCAACTGTGAAGAGATTAATTGAAAAATTCATGGAGTCTGGATCCGTTGGAGACGCCAAACACACTGGTCGTCCAAAAACAAGCCGTTCAAATGTGAATGTCGAAGCAGTGCGTGTGAGTGTTGCTGACAATCCAGGAACCTCAATTCGACGTGCGTGCGTCGTGGACAAGAATTGCAAATTTCAAGAACCTCTCTACAGCGCGCTGCAGCGTATACTCACCAAAGATCTGTGTCTTCATGCTTACAAAATTCAATTAACACAACAATTAAAGCCTAATGACCATGGACAGAGAAGAGAGTCCGTTGAATGGATTATTGAACATCAACAAATGGACCCTGATTTTTTGAGCAAAATCATCCTAAGCGATGAAGCACATTTTCATCTTGATGGCTTTGTCATCGCCAAAATTACCGCATTTGGGGTTCGGAGAACCCCAAATGCCGTAATTTTGGTAATCTGTGTAATCTGGTGTAATCTGGTGCTCGATATCGCGACATGATTACACACTTCTTTCTGCCAAAATTGGATGATATTGATGTGTCCAATATGTGGTTTCAACAAGACGGTATCACATGTCATACAGCCCGTAAAACAATTCAATTACTGCATGGGACATTTCCAGGTCGTGTACTCTCTCGTTTCGGTGATCAAAATTGGCCTCCTAGATCGTGTGATTTAACATCATTAGACTTCTTTTTATGGGGTTATTTGAAATCACAAGTCTATGTCAACAAGCCCACAACCACCCGTGCATTAAAGGAGGAGATTCAACGCTGCATCAACGAAATTCAGCCACATTTATGCAGAATGGTCATGGAAAATTTCAACAAAAGAGTGCGCATGTGTATGTAAAGCCGTGTTGGCCATTTGTCCGATGTGTTATTCCATACATAACCCTATCCTATGTACTTTACGAGTCAATAAAAATATAACTATCAAAAGACTAAAAACGGCGTTTTCTATTTAATTCAAATCTTGCGTTAATTTCGGGACCTCCATGTACCTCCAAAATAGTTGGTCTTTCAAAATTTATACGCCATTTTATTTCTCAAAAAATTTAATAATTATTCTTTTCGAACATCGTAAGAACGTTTTTTTAACAATTTTATATTTTAGTATAAACAAATTTTCGATTTGTTTAGAATTAATTTTATTTAGCAGTTTTTAATTGCTTATAAATATAAATTTTAAATTTAATTTTTGTTAAAACAATGTTACAATTCAAGTTTTTGAAATCAAACGGCGAACGCAGAAAATCTGTGGCTACAAGTCATAACCGCCTAACTCGAGTTATGACGAAATTGAGTTATTATCATAATCGTGTTCGGAACATCAAAATCTACTTCCACTCAATTTTTTCTGCTTGTACCTCTTTTAACACGGAAGTTATTAACAAAAAACCTAATAGCTTAAGTCAATTTTTCAAAATAAAAATTTGGAAAAACAAATTAACTCACACAAAATATGAAGTTTATTTAACGTCGGTTTCTTTTCTTAAGTTAAGTCTTTTAGGTACCAATTTTTGTTTTTTCATATAGACCTATCTTCAGTTAGGCAAAAATGTTTCTTTATTTGTACTAAAAAAAATTGGAATAAGAACTTAAGTCAACTTAAGAAATTCAGTATCTGAGTATTTTTAAAAACTGCCATTTTTCTTTTTTTTCTTAAATCAACTTAGGCGGTTATTCCTAAATTCAGAAAAGAATATTCGTTTTCTTAACTTGAGTTAGGCTGTTATTCCAAACTACACTTTTTTTTTTTTTAAACTTAAGTTGACTTAAGCTCGTTTCCAAACTAGACTATGGTATTTATAAAATAATAAGTCAAGTTAAGCCGTTATTCCGTATTTGAATTTCAAATATTTTAAATCTAAGTAGACTTTGGTTGTTCTTCCAAAATTAATTTACTGTAAATATCGGGAAAAGGTGAGTCATAAGTTGAGATAGGTCATTGTGTGCAGTCGCAGATCGTAGTAAAGTGAAGTAAATTTTTAAAGTGATAATTATAATTGCAAGTGTAAGTGAAGTGAATTTTTAAAGTGATTATTCTAATTAAAAGTGTATTTAAATCTAAAATGTGGAATAGAGCAGCAAAAATGGTGAAATTAGCAAGGGTGCTTACCGAACGTGCTGAAGCCAAAGGTAAGTGAAAATCGTTTTTTTTTTTTGTTATTTGCTGGATTGGGTTAAGTGCATTTTAGTGATAAGAAGAGAAAAGTTTTAAACATTTTAAAGTTTTAGTGGGTAATAATTATGAGTATGGCCTTTCATTTTTGTTTCGGTTGTGAACATAACCCGTAGTACCAGTGGCATTTAAAAAAAAAACATAATTTTCGCGGGTACTGCCTCTTGCGAGGAATTGACAATTCCTTCAAGAGTAATTCTTGTCATGAAAAAGTGCTTTCTCAAACTAGCCGTTCGGATTCGGCCTAAAATTGTAGGTCCCTTCCATTCCTGACAACAGTACTCGCACACAGGAATGGTTGAGAGTTGTAAGTCACTAGGCCCTGGTTCACAACGGACTGTTGCGCCACCCCATTTGATTTGATTTTGTGAACATAACATTTATAATGAGGTTCAAGAGTATTTCTTGGTTTTGTGCAGTGGTTATTTTATTCAGTGACGCTCAATTTTTTTAAATCATTTCATAAGAATTTCATGCAACGAAGATATTGATAACATCTAAATTACTTTTGAATTTGTCTCCCTAAAAAGACAAACAATCTGAAAGATATCGTCAGTTCAAAGGTAAGACTCACTAAGTGCAGAAAAAAATGTTCAAAAAAATGAGAGTAAAGTGCATTTTTTTAATCCAAATAGTTTCATTTTGCACGGTTTCCATATGGACATTGAAAGGTATGCCCGAGGGCTTTATTTTAAAATTTGCAGAACGTGACTTTTCAGCTTCAAAAAGTATAGTAGTAGTAGTAGTAAGTGTGATTTTTATTTACATTTATAAGAAGTAATTACATAGTTTGGTAGATATCACAAAAGAGCATTGGCATGTGCCGTCAGCCGAAAAGAGAGCAATAATATTTCATAATACAAAGTATGAGTTAATTTAACGCAAAGTTTACATTAATAACAAATAGATAAACTAATACAATAAATATAAAAATGAATTTTTTGATTATAAAATTAAAAGCAGGATCAAAAAGATTCGTTTATGATTTGATTTCGATATTTATAGGCAGTTTTTATGTAGCAGTAAAGAAGTGTCCAATTTTCGCCATTAAGAATACCCTGAATTTCATCTTCATTAAGAGTATTTTTTCTCCAGATTGATCTTCTGATTGAGTTTAAAATAGGACATATGCCAATGAAATGACATATGTCTTCTCTAGTTCTCATATTGCACAAGGTGCATTCCGTATTTTGCTCGCTTATGTAGGGTACGTAATTTAGTCTGAGGAGTTCGCCTCTCGCTTTAAAGATAGTACTTATAACATCTAGACTATTCTGGTCATTAAAGTAATTATTTTCTCCCAGGAAGTGGTTTAAAAGCTTATACGAGCTTCTTGTTTGACTTTGATGGCAATGTTCGATGAAAGCATTTCTAGCTGAGTCTTCAATTTTACTTAAAAGGGTTTGCAGGTTTATTCTTAAATAATCTTCATTTTCTAGTTGTAGTGGAACATCATGCTCTAGGCTCAGTCTTCTCCATTCCGAAAAAAATTGTTCATTTCTGTTTTTGAGATGCAAAGCGATTTTATTTGTGAGGCGATGGTTAGGGTGTTTCAAGGTCTTTATTATATATGAAAAGTGTAAATCAAGAATGTACAAATACAGTGGAGGTAGACCAGTTTCGAGGTGCAACATGTACGTTGGTGAATTTTCTGGAAGTCTGAATATTCTTTTTAAGAAAAAACGTAAGAGTTTTTCTACTTCTTCAAACTCGAGAATACCCCAAACTTGTGCCGCATAACACATAATTGATCTGACTACTGCCTCAAAAATTCTGTATTTTGCACTTGAAGCTATATTTCGATTGCAGAATACTGTTTTCCAATTACAGTTTATCGCGCGTTTGGATTCTTTAAGTTTTTCTTGTAAATGCTTTTTGAATGATAGCGTTTGAGTAATCCAAACACCGAGGTATTTATATTCCTTAACAGTTTCCAGTTTTTCATTTCCCCAAGTCCATCTTTCATTCCTTGCAAGACGACCCGCCCCGTTTCGAAACACCATTACTTTTGATTTAGCTGTATTTATTTTTAGGTTCCACAGTTTGCAGTAACAATACAGTTTATTTATCATGATCTGGAGCATGTTGGGAGGTTCAGAGAGAACTACAATGTCATCAGCGTAGAGCAATATTTTTAAGGACATTCCATCAAAAGGAACTCCACCCGGAAGAACCGTAACTAGATCGTCTAAATAAATTGAGAAGAGGAGTGGACTCAAGAGACATCCCTGCTTTACACCAGTTGTTGGTTCGAACCAATTTGAAAGACTATTTCCATCCCAAAAGTATATTTCAATCAAATTTCCATCAACAGTGTAATATGTTAGCTAGTGATTTTTACCTTTGAACCGACGATATCACCTAATTTAAAAATGTTATAATTGCTATCATGTTGCTTAAAAGTATTTATATTTTCTTTTTAAGGAAACTCAGGTCAATAGCTGATTAGGAAAGCTTAAGCAAATGAGCTAAGAAAGTGATTTTTAAAATATTTCATACTTTTCTTGCGTGTAATGCAACATTTTCTGTTGTACAAAAATTTTAACCTGAATATTATAAGGGGTGTTTTTTAGACGAATGGTTTTCAAGAAGAAATAAAACGCATATAATTTAATGTTATGGCCTATCTCTATTATAGAAAAGTATTAATTGATAGCTAGCAGATTATTGAAAATAAGTAAAAAGGGGTACCCATTTTAGCAAAAATTTGAATTTAAATAAAACTTGAAACGTGTGTAGCCAAAATATTTATTTTATTTTTATGTTTTTGATTTTTTAATCTTAAACTTGAGTATACATATGTGATGTTCTTCGATATTCCTATATTATTATTACTATTATAATTTTGTTTTAGAAAACGTTCGGGGTTTTGAAAATGGAAAATTTTAGGATGAAGATTTTGCAATTGGTAAGAGAACCGTTAAGAAGCACTAAAAATATTCAACATTCATTCTTAACTCTTAGGAAAACCTAACGAAGCAGAAAATCGGGCGGAAAGCAATGAAAAAATTCTAAATGATCTTTTGCCAAATTTTGAAATGAAGCATGACGATTTTTATGATTTCTGTACAGAAGCTTTCCAAAACAAAGTTTTCATGGAAACGTGTAGACGAAGGTGGCAACAAATTTACTTGGAACGCAGTTCGATGGTTTCGATACACAAAAAGCTGTAATGATGTATCATATAATCATTCTTTAGATAAAGATGAGTCGTTTAAGACGATAAAGGTGGGTAAGAGAGGGGCTGCTTTCAGTGTAAACGACATACAAAAAGTAACGGATTTACCAAGCATTTCCAGAGAAAAGAAAAAAGATCTAATGGATTTAAAACTGTTTATAAGTCCTGATTTCCATGCATTTTATGATAATCTGGCCTCCAATGAAAACGAGCCGAATACTCATCCCGATTTAACAGACCTTGATCAAGGAGAAGATGTTTAAGTGATTGTTTTGCTGCAATTTATCAATGTACCAAATATGAAGGTATATTTATTTTATTTTCTTATATGTAGATATTACCATACATATTATGAATATATTTATTATTAGTAATAAATTAAATTTTTATATAAATTCCTTTTCTTTGTATCAATTAAATGATAAGTCATAATGAATAAAGAAGACAAATTTTTATTACCAAAGGACAATAAATGTGGAAAACTAACTTAAGTCGGTAAAGTAATTAAGTAATTCGTAAGGAAAAACAACCTAACTAAACATATGAAATTAAAGCTCACGTTCTTTCACAAGGAATAACAGCTTAAGTAGACATAAGAAAATTTTAACGGTCTTTTTCATATGGAATAACAGCTTAACTCGACTTAGGCTTTTGAAATCTTTAACGTTCAACAAACCATAACAACTTAAGTGTTTATTTCTTTAATTACGCTTTAATTACCAGATTAAAATAAACGATCTTCTTATATGTTAAAAAGAAGTGCATTTTCTTCATTCTTGCATACCAAACATTCAAAAAGGAACAATCCCCGATTCATGGAGAGGATTTGAAACATCAAATTGCTCTCCTGAAAAGTATGAAAAATCGACTTAAGCTGTTATGGCTTGTGGCCACTGAAATAATTTCGGGTGGGGGAGTTTCAAAAAATATATATTATATTATTTTTTTATTTTAAATGCCAAGTGTTTTTTTTTTTCTTTGTTGGCACTATTTTATGCAGGTACTAAGAAACGTATAATTATGAATAAAAATTACATATAAACACATATGTATGACTTGCTTTCATGATTGACAAAAAGGTTTTACTTTGACTTCAACGCTAAGACTTAATTTCCTTATTTCCTAGTTGCCGTTGTCGATCCCATCATTCTTAGGCTAAAATAAACTCACACATAAATAAATGTGAGTTACAGAAACAAAAAAATGATGTGAGATTTTTCTATTCGCACAGTTCTCTTTTGTTTGTTTTCGCATATTCAAATTTACTGGAGATTGCTAGATTGAATTTTGAAATTGTCAAACACGTTTTTCTAAAACTCACCATGCAAATACATACTAGAAATATTGATTTTGAATGCCTTCCGAACTTTAAGACCGAAGACATAGGGTCATATTCATAGTTCCTTGATAAGTTCGGATTTTGTCTTTGCTAAATAAAACTTCAGTTTATGTTATTTATTGACAATTTAAACCCATTTTAAAACCATAATCTGGAGCCTAAAAATAAACACGGCGGAACCTATGTTTCTGCTGCTTCTAAATCAATAAAACGTCAAAAATAAACAAACTGATTGATTAAATTAAGTTACGAGACATTTTATTTCAAAACTTGAACTGTCAAAAGACTTACTTACATCCACATGGGATGTTGGAATGCTACCAACTAACAAAAAACTAAAGCTCTACTTTGAAATAGATGAAGACGATTTGTATGAAAGGTATCGATTTGAGAATAAAAAATTGTCAAGTTTATGATTGACCTTCTAAATATTATAGATCGAAATTTAATGAAATGTTTGCTAATATCCGCGTGCTTCCAAGTCTTAAAACCACCAGCCCGATTTTATAAAATTTCTCAACTGCAGCAAACAAAATAGTTTTAAGGTTTTAAAGATTTTGGCTCTCCAACTAACGCAATTTATTTTTTTTACCTTCTACAAGCCATTTTGTATAGGTTTGGGTGAAATTTTTTAAAATTGTAGTAGAATATTACTGAAACCTGTTTCTAACTAAACAGAGCTGGCAAATTCTTTATGAATTAGCAGCTGTGTCTAATCTTTATGTTAAATATAGACTCCATTTCAAATAGACTCGGGTTTAAAATATGACTATGAATATTCCCCATGTTTTGTAGTGTCTTACATTACAGTAAGGTATGTTTAAATGCAGAAACGCATTCAAATGTTTAAAAATATTGAATTTAGGAGACATCACGTAACTTTCATTGAATTTGATTCTTGTTCTTGAAAAATAGAAAAAAAAGCAGCAGGGGCAAACAGGGTAACTGTTTTTGTTTTGAAATATTCTTGTGTCGCAATTCAAGAAGTGAAAAAAGTTAAGTTAAAAGATTTGGTTGGTTTAACCCCCACAACCCCTACCTGCGTTCGCCCCTGGGCAAGACAGATATGCGGAATCATCGGACTAAGTTTGTTCAACTTTTTTACTATGGTAATGTCATGTTTGATTAAAGTTTCGAGTTTTAAATTTTATATGAATGTAATACTAGCCATATATACGTAGCGCGTATAAGGATTTTGTTTAAAAATACAAACATTAAAATAAAATTCGTGAGTCTGGAATATGGGTTGAGATCCGAAAATCAGCAACATGTTACGTAGTTTTAGTAAAGGGTGATTTTTTTGAGGTTAGGATTTTCATGCATTAGTATTTGACAGATCACGCGAGATTTCAGACATGGTGTCAAAGAGAAAGATGCTCAGTATGCTTTGACATTTTATCATGAATAGACTTTCTAACGAGCAACGCTTGCAAATCATTGAATTTTATTACCAAAAAGTTGGCAAAAAATCCGCTTTTTTATCGACAAATTTTGTTCAGCGATGAGGCTCATTTCTGGTTGAATGGCTACGTAAATAAGCAAAATTGCCGCATTTGGAGTGAAGAGCAACCAGAAGCCGTTCAAGAACTGCCCATGCATCCCGAAAAATGCACTGTTTGGTGTGGTTTGTACGCTGGTGGAATCATTGGACCGTATTTTTTCAAAGATGCTGTTGGACGCAACGTTACGGTGAATGGCGATCGCTATCGTTCAATGCTAACAAACTTTTTGTTGCCAAAAATGGAAGAACTGAACTTGGTTGACATGTGGTTTCAACAAAATGGCGCTACATGCCACACAGCTCGCGATTCTATGGCCATTTTGAGGGAAAACTTCGGAGAACAATTCATCTGAAGGAATGGACCGGTAAGTTGGCCACCAAGATCATGCGATTTGATCACCGTTTATAAATTTATGTGTTATAAATTTGAATTGGTTTTGATGAACAATTGTTGCTAGTGACAGGAGAGTTTTGTGTCAATGCTGTCGGGGAAGTTCGTTTGGCTCAATACACAACAAAGTTATACCCAAAATAACTTTTTAAATGAGAATAAGCAGTTCAATCGATATAGAGATGATTGAGATAAAATTCGGAAGTTACATAAGCTTGGAGTTTGAATTTGTCCAAAGTCTCTTTTCTTAGACACTTAATGTGATTCATTAAAGGTCCTCAACTATCTAGGTTTGTGAAATAGCTACTAAATCAGGACGACAAATTCAACGATTACAATTTGTAATTTATTAATGTTTTTCACGATTTTTGGCCTTAGATAACGCAATAAATAATTAAATAAATTCAAATGGTGCCGTGGCTTTTAAAAAGTAAGTTTTTTGCAATCATTAACAATATGTTTGCCAAAAGTAAAAATGTTTTTATTTACTACCTTCATAAAATACGTGACCGAAAATAAATTAAAATTTTCTTAAAAAAATATAAGTGTGCCATCTCTTACTGCTTCTATGGAAGAGATGCCGCATATTAAATGCATTGGATTTGAATAAATAATTTTACTGTTGAATATTTTAAAGTCGTTCTTGATGACCTGCACAGTCTGTGCAAAGGGTGCATTTTTGATGTTTTATCGTATCTTATTTCTATGTACCCATTTTGTGCATTCGATTTCATTTTCTGGTTTTTTGTTTTAATTTTAATTCCAGTTGACTCAACCTAACCTAAAATAATTTAAAAAAAATTTGTTTTGTGGAGAGAAATTCAACATGCTAAATCTTCTCAAAATAAACTGCGGCATATCTCCCTCATCTCGGGCACTACTATTTAAAACTTAAGGAAGAAATAAAATTATATAAATGTGTAGGTACTTGTAGCAAGTATATGATACACAAAACCCTACAACTGGACAAAACATCCTTTAACTCGAACTTGTTGTAGAAAACTAAAAACTTATATAGTAATATAGGGAACTAAAAACAAAATTAATTACGAATTAGGTTACATATCCGATACAACCTATTATTTGCCTTTTCTATACTTTAAAAAAATATAATGTAAACAACGCGCATTAAAATAAATAACTGAAGACTGTTGTTGATATGAGTATACAAAATGCTTAATGTGGGTTTTGCATATGCCATACGGATAAATGTGAAAATATGTTTTTTCGGAGTTAATTAGTTGATAAAATATGTATTTTTCTTGGTTTATATCGTCTAAGTATCATTTTGATCAGTAAATTTAAAGTTATAGTAAAGGTATTCAATAAAAAGTTTCACAAGTTCATTTTTCTGGCATAATGGTGACAAACAAGAATTTAACAAATATTATTGTTTTCCGCATGCAACAAAATTTTGTCTTCTGAATACCTAAAATAATTCTTGTTCGATTGCTTTACATGCAAATAAAATAATTTAAACACATTATGCTAGATGTTTTAATTATGTTAATACATTTTTTAACGCTCATCGGCAAAATGGGACAATGCAATCAAAAAGAAACAATCGAGTTATCTATCTCGCTGCCAATCAAATGCATACAAACAAAATAGCTTATAAACATTTAAATCATATTTTATTTGATAGTCTTAACTTCTTATGTTAAAATAAAAACAAGAAGAATCCTCATGGATTAATATTCAAATCGAAAAATATGTATATTTTACTCTTCGCACATCGAACTAGCGCTATTTAAAAAGATATTGAATCTTATTGTGTAAGCTTATTGCATTAAAATAAATAAATAAATAAATAAACTTGAAAGTAAACAAAATACAAAAATGTCAATTTAAAAAAAAGCAAAAAAAACACTAACAATTAAAAACGAACAGTTTATCTTTGTCGATATTTCCGGAATAAATGTATACGTACATATACAATGCATTTATATAAAAAAAAAAACAAAAATAATTATTTTAGGATAATGAAATAACTAAGAACAGCATTTAACTTAATTTGTATGTATGTATATCTACTTATATCCTCTGCAATTATACAAAATATGAATCAAAGCTTAAGAACTAATTAAGTTATTATAGTACTGAGCATTGGAAAATTATAAACCTTCATTTCTCTTGTTTCTGAACTGTGAAGTTTTTCTTTAATCAATAATTGTTTTCAATTTTGGATATTAAAAAAAACAGCTACATATATTTTGATTGGTATATTTTAGATTTGATTTTTAAAAATTGCTTCTCCACAGCATTACTTTACTGATTGAATTTAATAAGTTTGCAAGCAATTTTTGGTAGATTTTCTTCCTTAAATATTTAATCCAGGCCTAGATGCTGTTGTGAAACTGAGTTCTAATGTGGAAACAAAACATAATAATGGCGACAAAAAATTACGATTCCCATAAACGAATAACCTTTGAAAACCTGGCCTAACTAACATTTTCACTTTTTCTGATTTTCTTCCTTGTTCTTTCTAAATATTCTTGCAGTTCAGAACTTCTCTAACACTTGGTGACGGACTGTGTAGGCCACTGACACTTGCTTAATCAACCCAATCAATGCCTCATATGTACATACATTTTATTTAAATTAGATACCTATAGGCTTTTGCTTTGTCGCTCTAAGAAAATTGGCTGTACGAACTACTTTTTGTACAATTGATAATTTTTTGTTACAATTGACCATTTTTTTCTTTGCAGAAAATATTAAATAATACTACAAAATAGTAAATAAGTTTATGAAATTCATGATATGAATACAACTTAAAAAAATCTAAAAACATACAAGTACTATATATACATAATTTCGCGAAATTAACTCCTCCCAAATGAGAGTGATAGAGTCTGTACTAGTTTGCAATAACAATATAAACCCAGTTTTACAAAAAATATCGATTTTTGCGCTTCAATAATAAAAATAACTTTATTTAAGATTAGTTAATTTAACTTCATAATATTGCTTTAAGAAAAACAAAAATAACAAATGAATGTGCATCCAGAAAAAAACAAAAAAACAAACAACACAAACATAAAAATTTAAAGTGGATGATAAAAAGACACGCAAATGTAAAAAAGTTCGATCATAGTCTTGAAGGTAAAAAAATAAAATGTTAAGAAATTAGTAAAGTATGAAGGTTTAGAATTTATTTTCGTTCGTTCGTCTTTTATTGCGTTCCTTTTGTTCGTTTAGTTCAATTCTGTACGTAACTGTGGTTTTGCACTTATTTTTGTGGGTGTTTGGAAAATTAGTCGTTCTGATATTTTCTTTGAAATAAAGATTCATCCTTAATATAGTATACTTTAAATACACATATTTACTTAACTGAAAGACACTTCTGTTATTGCTAAATTAATTATATATTATCTATTATATATTTGGTTTCAGTAAGCTCGGAAAATAGTGAAAATAAACTATCCAAATAATATGTACAATATAGGAGAGCTTTCCCCCACACAAGGGTGCCTGCCGCAAACAAAACTATCTTTGTAAAGTATGTGTATTTTCTCGTAATATTTTCAAGAGCGATTTGAACCGTGGCTTTACTGAGTAGATCGCATAGCAATAGCACCTTACCAATTACCTTTGGGTCCATGTTCAGACAAATCAGAGTAACCGTAGCAATGGTAATGCGTACAAAAATGTAAGGTTGAAAGTAAACATAAATGCCACACTTTCGCGTAATTGATTTTTTTCTTGACGGTTTTGAATACAATTTAAATGATTTTAAAAAGTATTTGACTGACTCCAAATAAAAAAGGGGGTTTAATTAAAGAGACTTTTAAGCGCGTGGGGCTTAGTCCATAAGTATTATATCAAAAATCAATGTAGTACGTTTACTTATTATCTCTGTGTAATGCTTATTATTGATTTTTTTTAAATAAAAAGTAAGTATTAAAATTGCTTCCAGTTTTCCGAATGCAAAGAATGGAAGCGCGGAAAAAAAAAATAGTTCTATGACCATTCAAAAAACACGACAAAAACTTTTACACAAGCCTGCGAAATTTTTTTATTTCAGAACGAACCGTTTTCGTCAACGAAAAAGAGCTGACTCAGAAAATCTGTACAATTTCAGATTTACACATATAAAGCTTTGAGTTCCGTAATTATCATATTCCGGGTGTTATAATTTGTAATTGGACAAAGTTTTTATAAATGACTGAAATGATCTTTTGTTCATAAATGATATATTATTATTTATCCACTATGAATTTCCAAAAAAGCTACTTATTTTAAATATTACCCGTGTTTTTTTGGCATTCTATGAATAGTATAGTAGAAAATTCCCAAGAAAACGCATCGGCAGTAGCCTACTAGCTAAAACTACTAAAATGGACAATTTTCAAGAAGAAATGTTAAGAACACATCTGGAAATTGAGTTTCTATAAAAAAAAGTTCATTTAGCATTTGCATCAAGGAGGGGGTTTGTTCGTAGACTACTACATAACAATGTGGTGTGCAAGCCAGCTCAGTTTTATATATACCTGAGCCGAGTTGAAATGAGTTTGATTCGACTCTATTCCGGTCGGGGATCGGAGTCGATTCAAAATTTCTGAAAAAAAACCTGTGTGGAGTAGTTGGTTTTATAGATAACTCAATAGGGTCTGTTTATTTGCATGTTCGTGCAAAAAATATAGTTTATTTTTAAATATGGTGCTGAACTATTCAGTTCTTCATTGCTGAACACTAACCAAACTATCTCACTTGCACTTCATAATAAACATCGAAACACCATTTGCATTTTAGAAAGTGTTGTCAAACTGAATCATTTGAAATCTTCTTGTGCGGCGGAAACAACAAAAAGATTAATTTAATCTAAACTTAGATAAACTTTTGTTGGGTACATAGACAAACTTAATTATCTTTTCTAGTGTTTTCTCTTACAAAATAAGCCCAGTTCGTCCATTTTCATTACAAACACAACACTAATAGATTGATTTTTTACCCAATGGTAAACACATGATTCCAAATGGACAGCTACTCAACGAACACAGGCATCGAGATACAAATTCAATATAAATCGTACCAACATTTGAGAAAGAAATCACGTAAGATCCATTCGAGACTCGTATAAATGGGTCAAAAACTCAAAACCCATCCGTAGTAAGATTCTACTTTAACTTTTAGCGGTAGTACGCATACTACGGATATTGTTTTTGTTATTCATGTAAAATCCTACTATACTATTGATAGATTTTCCAACAAAACACGGGTATTATATTTGAACAAGAGAGACTGAAAAAAATGTAATGACCGACTGAGGTTTTTCCTGAAATAAAATTTTAAGGGCTTTGTTTCCTTATAATCTGAATTGAATTTAATGTATGCTTTATAGAGTTTCAAAATCTTAATTACTTGAAATAGAAAGAACTTTCTGTTCTTGTTTGGATTTTATAATTTGTATGTTAAAATTATGTTTTAATTAAGACGGTGTTGAAATACTCGTATTTATATGCAAACCGAATGCAACGTTCCTTATAATTTAATAAATTTGAATTTCTTTTAATTTTATTAACTCATATCACGAAATGTACAAACGCGTTTTTAGGTTCATATAAAAATAAAATTAATTTTCTTAAAGTGGTGTTTATAATTTCACAGTTCTTGTCCTCAAACATAAATCAACACGCTTTCTTTGTTTAAATATTTTATGCTCACCATTTGGACGGAAATAAATTAACGCGTAAATATTAACAACAAGGAAGTACCTACTTAGGAGAAATGTAATTAAGGGCACATACATACGGTGGTGGACAAAATGAAAAGAGTAGATACTTTTTGTTTTCTTCTCATAATAGAATCTATGCCTTAAACTTTTTTGACTGGATCAAATTATGCATACGAATTTTCTTTGACTTGACTGTAAAACATTTCCAGAGCTACCAACTATTAATTTTGGTCACTTGCAATGTACAGTTAGTTTTACTTACAAAGGTCAGATTTGCAATGGTCAAAAAAATAAGAGTGCTGTGTAGAATTGCATTGATTCTGGTCTTTTTCGCTTCCGATCGCAATTTATTTATTCAATTTAGCGTTAGACTTGTCTAAGCGTTTAAAGTGCATTCATTTTTTAATAATGGGACGCGATAGGCTCTGAGGAAGAACGCCGTTTGATTCTTCTACTAAGAGATCAAGACAAAATAACAGATGCTCTTCACCGATCTCAATGTTTTGTTACTAAGGTGCTTAAGGAGCGAAGTTTACAAACAAGATTCACCGAAAAAAGAGAACGCCCAAAAAAGACTATAACTTTGCTGGACAAAAGGATTGTTAGAGAGGTGCTTTAAATCCCTTACAACATCAACCGGTATAAAAGCATATCTATCATTGGATATCAGCTCTCGCACAATCCGCAGAAGTTTGCAGGATACAAATTTACATGGTCGAATTGCGAGGAAGGTTCCGTTACCTAGTTCTAAGAACATAAAGCAACGTATACGATTCGCAAAAGTAAATCTTTCATAATCGACTTGCAGAAATTGGCGAAATGTTCTTTTTAGTAATGAAACCAAGATAGATTTACTTGGTTCTGATGGCAGACTTTGTGTGAGAAGTAGGACCAATGATATTAGATAATAATAATAGATCTAAATTCTATCAAGAATCTTACAGGTGACCTATATACTAACATTTATGAAGAATAGCGTTTAAATTGGTATTTTTTTTTATTTTGTAGGTGAATTGTGATCCACGCTCTTATTTTGTTGGCCAGGATACAAATCAACTAAAAAACTTATTGAGCAGGATTTTGTAATTGAAGTTTATCTTATTGTGAACAAAATTTACAACCAGGAAAAAGAAGTATTTCGGAAAAATATATACATTACATTCATTGGAATTAAAACAAATAAAGCTTTTTTAGCAAATTAATGGAAAAAATCGGTTTCACTCTTATTATTTTGGCCACCACTGTATATTTGATAGAACGTTTTCTTTTTTTAATAAAATATCAAATGTATTTACAGGAATGTATTTTACACGTCATTATATTATTAGATCTAATCAATTTCTTGGAAGCTCAAAAATGATATTTCACCTTAGCTAGTTCTATATTTTTACTTAAATTATTTTCTTATAACTACGAGTATGTTCGTTAATATAAGCCTATATAATAAAGTCAATGTAACTTTTAAAATGTAACCATGCATAACTCTGTTATGAATTGTATTAACAACGTTTTTTAATTGAACGAATTTATTGTCAGTTCTTCCAGTGTAGGTATAAGGAATAAGGGTAGATAATAATTGATAAGAGTATAAGTATTATTTACCAATTTTATCTTATAGTATTTTTTTCTTTATATGTACATGTATTGGAATTTAAAAAGATAATAACATTTGCTTGTACATGAAATCATTCTATAATTTTCGTTTTAAAATTTTTATGGAAGTTCAATGCTACATAAATTTATTTGGTCATAAGGTGTTTTATGCCGGTAGAATAAAGTTAAGTCATATTAATAATGCTTAATAAAAAAGTAAAATCTTTATAATTTAGTAATACAACAGCCATATTTGTTTCATTCCGAGAAGGATGCAGGCATGTTTTTTACTTTTACTTAAAGTAAAAGTTATTTAAGTAACAGGGTAGCATAGAAGCATATTTTAATATAGGAAGCGGGAATTTGCTCCGACAGAAGGGGGAATTTAAAAAAAAAATTGTAAGTTTTTTGGAATGCAAAACATAAATAATACTGCGTTAAGCATACCTTATTTTAGGGGTAATGTTTCTTACATTTTGTAATTTCTTTTATTATGCAGTTTAAGGTACGATTCCTAAAATTAATAAAAAATGTAGAATCATTTAACTTGAGATCAGTAAATTTAATGTGGCATATCAAAAATTTTGTTTTAATGAATTAATATTTTTAGATTCATGATCAAATGTTGTATTGTACTGTTCCCCGTCTAAGTTCTGGATGTTATTTTTGTATTTATGCTGCAAATATGAGATGGAAAAATTGACTATTTTAATTCAAAACTTGCTCTCTGGTCTGAGACAAAAATTTAGTTTTTATATTAACATTCATACTCAAGAATATAGTTTTCTTTTGGTACGTTTAATTTTGTGCTCAATTTGTTAGCAGTTCTGCTTGTGTAAGTTCCACCGCTTGATTTACTGTATTTTTTTAATGAATTGCGGCCATTATACGCGGAATCAATTTCGGTCAAGTGATTTTTCTTAATAAGTTCATTTGATTTACTCAAATCCTGGTGTCCGTTTTGTTCAATTCGATATAATGATCTCTTTACACCTCCAATATTGCGACCACTACTGTTATTGATGCCCAGAGGAACTTCGCCAGTTCCTTGATCAATAAAATCAAAATTATCCGAAAATTGGTTTGATTCAGTTGAACTGCAATGAAAGTGATTTTGAGTCTTTGTTGGAATATGAATAGCTAGCTGATGGGGTACTTCCCCAACGTTAGATGGGGCTAACTGCTGGTAGTTATATTGAGGTGTCAGAATCTTTTGTTGATGCTGCTGTGACAACAACGACGAAGTTGTCGATGATGACGATGATGAGTTCGCTGTTGAAGAGTTGAGTGAAGATGGCAGGGGCTGTTGCTGCTGATAATATTTGCGAATATTTTCCAAAATATAATGATTGGTTGTTGAATTTGGCGTAAGTGTAATTATTTCCCCGCCTGATTGGAATGCTAAGGAGGACGCAGGGTTTGTTGTACTTGCAAGCGAAATTTGAATTGATGACATGTTTTCATCCGGTTTGTCATTGGAAAGATTAACATTAGTTTCATTTTTATGATTTTTTGAGGAAATATAAGAAGAATCAGCTTTTGTTTTATAGTTTGCTATTATTGAGGAATGAAGAGCGCGGTTGTGGTTTCTCATTGTCGTTTGTTGTGTTAAGGAATGCAGTCGAGTGCGGTGTCTTTGCTGTCTGTGATATCGATGTTGCGAATACATTTGGTTTTGTGACTGAAGGGATGACGAAATAACTAATTTTGATAATGAGGCAGATGATATTGGCGTGCAAGGCAGAATAGGTTGTGATTTTGAAAATAATTGCAAGTTATCACAGTTTGCTTCATCGTATTCTTTGGAGGATGTAAATAGATCTAAATGCTTATTTTTGACAGGAATTTCAATAACATCAGAGGTTTTGAGCTTAGACATTGAATATTCGATCCCTCCGAGGTTTCTTCTCGTTCTTGCTGACCTATAATCTTCGAAAGAGACATTGACAGTTCTCTTCTTTTTATGGCGATTGTAATGTTCTAAGTAGTTCTCATATTTTTCAAGCTTCAGTTCCTCACTAATACCCTTTACTCCTTCTCTATAAGGGGTGTTGCATAATAAAAGGCTTCGGTCATCATTTTGTTGTTGGTACCAGCTACTTGTTTCAACCTTCATGTTGTAAGGAAATTCAAAATCGTCCATTATGACTTCCAGTGATCGTTGTTCCATATTCTGTTCATGATCTAAAAACAATCTCTCTGATTCTAAAAAAAATTGATCTTGGTCAGAGGCGTATATTTCTATATTGTCATAGAAATAATCGGACATATTTGGATGTTCATACTGAACTGGTTTCAGAACTACAGGTATAGCTGGGTCTATTGGTTCACTGAAAACTGATGCATAGTCACTACTGCTCAATGAATCAGAATGCTCATCAACACTTTTTCCGGCGAATGTATGAAAGGCACATCCCGGAGGCACTGCAACAACTTTCCCACACGATATACTTCGGTTGTGGCTTTCTAAACTAACTTCGTAGTTATGCGGCAGCAATTTGGAACCAGATAACCTACAAACAGATTGTGAAGGTTTTTTGTGTTCATTCAGGTTCTCATCGTAGTTTTGCTGCAAAAAAGCATCCAAATAGTGAAGATTCTTAGTCAAATCCACTTCAGACTTATAACTCTTATAAATCGCCTCTTTGGCACATTTAATTTCATAGTGGTTTATTTTTGTGCGATCACTTATAAATTTAAAACTATCATCTTTTGCATCACGATTACAATCTTCTGATGAATTATGCTTAAAGGTTCGACACCTTTCCTTAATACGCCTTAAACCTATTTTGGTTTTTAAATGAAGTTTTTCAAAGTAGGAAGAGGAGCCTGATCTAGCGTCATCCTGAACATTATTATTACTTTGAGTTCGATTAGGATAGTATATCTTCAGCTTCTTTAACTGAGGCAGGTTCGTATCTAATCGGATCTTGTGTTTGTGGGGCTTTCTTATTGAAAGATGTTTGAGCATTGATCTCTTTTTAGTTTGTTTTTCTTCGATATGTTTCGAAAAATCCTGAAGTATTATTGGACTTTTATAGACGAAATTGTTATCATTAGCAGCATTGGTGGGTGATTTAATGATTTTTGTATGCAATGTGGTGGATTCGAAAAATCGACGGAATGATCTCTCTGATCGCAGACTTTTTATCGGCTTTATTAAAATAGTTTGTGTTTTAGACTGAACTTTGTTTTTCCGATCGCCGAGAAGGCTCAATGAGAATGGATTTTTGATAACCATGCTATCGACTTCTGTTTTATTATATCTGTCTACTTGTTTATTATTTATATCCAATAAAAAATCTTTATTTTTAAAATCCTTGAGAATGTTCGAGTCAGATTTAACCTTTCTAACTAATTTAGCTGAATAATCATTTTTGAGCTCCCTGCTACTATTACTAGGCGTCACTTTAAGTGAATTTGATTGTTTGTGAAATTGATAAAAACGATTAGTTGATAAAATTCCACGAAAAAGACTTGCCTCTGATATTGGTAGCACAACACCACCAATAACTGTCGCCTGTGTACCCCCCGATGATAACATTTTACTACTGGCAACTCCTGAATCGTTATTGTCTATACTACCCCTTTCTAATTGGGATGAAATGATTATTTCGGTATTGTCTTCACCGGAATGTAAGTCTAGGTGATTTTTCTTTGAACTATTAACAATACTATTACTACTAATGTTTATACTATGATTACTTCTAAAACTATTGGACCTATTAATCCTCCCGACTAGGCAGTTCTTGTTTGTTTTACTAGGACTACTTTTTGCACTGTCTAATGCATTAGCATCATTGATGTTAAAACTGTCAGTCATGTCATGGTCAGTCATTTCAGTTGGTGTTGGGAAGTTTTGGTCATTTTGAAGCAGGTTATCGCTGTTGCTGATATAGGATGCAGCGTGTGTTTCGTTAAGTGAATTATTAAAATTATTAAAGTTGCTACTATTGTTATTTGAATTAATTGCCTGCTAGACCCTGGTGGGGGGTTGTAATATCATTGCAGCCATTCGTACCTTCATTGCATCAGGTGATCCATGGTGACTAGGATGTTGCTGGTGGTTTTGATGATGAAAACCCGCGGGAGTTGTATAAATTGAATCACCATGAGGCCCACTTGTGCTGTCTGATCGGGATTTTAAGTCAGCTTTCTCACTGTGAATAAAATATAATGCACATATAAATGAACAAGAAAAATAAGTTTATTTTTTATTTTATATAAAAATATGCTTGATTTTCTGGAAATATAGCTATGTACATATGTTGAACGTATAGGTTTAAATAAGATTGTTTAAGCTTTGGAATGTTCAATTGTGAGCACCAATTTGTAATTGCACCTCAATCGCAGGTTCGTTTTTAACATTGACCAGGGTATCTGGTGTTTGGGGTACTATCATATTTCGGAAATATAGTCGGCTTTACGTTTAGGATGGAATGAAACTTTCGGAAAAAGTCCTTAGTTTGCTGAAAAGTTTTTTTCGTTTTGATTTGAATGAAGATTTTAAAAATAATTGAAAAAAATCGACGAAAAAATTAAATTTTTTGAGATTATTTATTAGAAACAATGACAAATTTGTAAAGGAATGTTCTGCAGGTCTGGAAAAAAATGTTTTTCAAATGCTTATTACCATACTATGTTATAACAACATTTTTTTACAATTCCGTAGTTTCAACATTCTCAATTCTCCCATAACCCAGATTTCAATTTTGTATTCATAAAAATAATACTCAAATATTCAGACTACTAAAAGTAAATAAAAAAAACCTAGAACAAAAATCGTATGCCTCTCATTATTATATTAAATACATACGTACATATATTGTTCTATACGCTTTTGCACAAATATGTAGAAAATAAACATAATGTAGTTATCCAATATATATATAAAAAAACTCATGACTCTAAAACATGTTACATATGTGAGTGTTTAGTTACAAAATACTGAAAGGAAGATTACATCATTTTATGATATTCCACTCTTCCCCTGCATACGTGTAATTATTTTGTTCGCATAAGCATTACCCTAAAGTAACTTTTCAGAAAAAAATACTAAAATGCAAATTTTGGTAGTTACCTGTCTTTATCTGATGATTTATAGCCAGAACCTCCTGCATCAGTCCACATAAAAGAGAAAACAAAATATAAATCTAAAAATATGTATTGTACTTGTAATTTTAAATATTTTTTAAAGATAAAGTGAAAGGAAAAAGGATACATATTTAAAAACATTTTTCATTTTTTCATCTGCTCTCCCTAAGTCCCGGTTCGCTGTGCATAATCAGCTTACCAGCTTTCTTAAAAAAAGAACAACAAAATAATAAACTCAACTATAGTTTTTTTTTGACATCCCATCCCATTTTAACTCCGAAAACCTCAAATTTATTAATAGGTATATCCCCAACAGATCCCAAACAACCGCTAACATCTGTTAGTGTCTTCCTTTAAAAAAAAAACTATTGACGCCATAAGCACGTCTTACGAGTATATTACTCAGCTCGTGATGGCAACCTGTTTATACTTGTAAAATACTAACAAGTTTCTAACCTTTTCCTTAAAAAAAACAATCAAAGCCTAGTTTTTATTTCCCTGCATAGTCAATTAAATTCTTCCAAAGACACTGTTTTCGCACCCTGCCTGAATAAATCAAATCAAATGGGGTGGCGCAACAGTCCGTTGTGAACCAGGGCCTAGTGACTTACAACTCTCAACCATTCCTGTGTGCGAGTACTGTTGTCAGGAATGGAAGGGACCTACAATTTAAGGCCGAATCCGAACGGCTAATTTGAGAAAGCACTTTTTCATGCCAAGAATTACTCTTGAAGAAATTGTCAATTCCTCGCAAGAGGCAGTACCCGCGAAAATTAATTTTTTAAATTAAGGTGGCACAGGCAGGGATTGAACCCAAGCCCCTTGCATGACAGTCCAACGCACTAACCATCATGCCACGGGTACTACCCCTGCCTGAATAACTTGCCCGAAAAAGAAATTGTTGAAGAGATAAGTGACCAAGGCGTCACATAGGTTTATAAACTTTAAAACAAATTAAAAAATGTAGTTGAAGGCAAAAAACAAAATGTCGAAAGTCCCTCTGGGCTAGTGCTCTTCAACTTTAAGTAGGTTGGTCAAACTCAAAGTGGAAAAATACTTCCCAAATCCTACCCGATGCAAAAAATGCCAATCACACAATGAAAAGGTGAACTTGTGCACTTGTAACCTCCCACCAACCCCCTCGGAAAATTGCATACGCACTTTTTGCGCCAACTGTGCAGATAACCACCCTGCATCATCAAATAATTGCCAAGCACAAGAAATTCTCAAAATAAAAACATTAAAAAATGCAGCTTGGCTGCAGCGAAACACAACCGATCCTGTCAAGCTCATCAAGCCAGTCTCCCTCCACATCCCTCTTGCTACTACTGAAACAAAATCAATAAATTCCTACAAGAAAAAAGAGATAATTCCTCTCTACATCTTTATAATATAATTCTAATCAAACCACAAAACCAACACCAAGCATACTAACATTGCCTCTCCCTGATTCGTCATTACCTGCAACAACGAAAACATTATCAAATGATAACTCTAGGTTATCAGCCATACAAAACACTTCAGGTCTTCACCCACCTGCGTGCGCCACCTGAGTCGCTGTCTTCCTCTACTGCGCCGCCGTCCCTCGGGATTGGATTCGAATCTACATGATCCAACCATCGAAGTTATTTTACTTTAATTCTGTTAACTAGGTCATTCTCCATCTATGCAGAGGGGACCAAAAATCAAACGAAGAATTTTTCTCTCGAAGCATCCTAAGACGCTCTCATCTTAATTTGACAGGTTCAAGGCCTCAGCGCCATAAATGAGAACCGGGATGATAAGTGTCGTATAGATGGTGATGAGAGAGGACTTTACTACTCAATTGCCTTCTAAGTCCAAGGAAGCAGGAATTTGCAACTTATTCTTTGTTTGTTTGATTTCAGCGCTGGTGTCGTTGTCTGAATTTAAAGCGGTGCCTAGGTAAACAAAGTCCTCAACAACCTCGAAGTTAAAGCTGTCCATTTTGACTTTAGTATAAGACGTCGTCGTTCAATGTCCTTTTTTGATGCCAGCATATACTTTGTTTTGCCCTCATTGACTACTAAGCCCATCTTCTTCGCTTTCATCACAATGCTCAAAAACGCTTCACTGACATCACGCTTTGATTTTCCAATTATGTCAATATTATCTGCATATCCGAGTAATTGGATGGACCTTTGGAAGATTGTGCCTCTAGTGTTGACGGTTTAGTTTTGCACAATTCTTTCAAAACGATATTGAAGAAGTCGCATGACAGTGCATCGCCTTGTCTAATACCTTTTCGTTGGCGTAGCTGGCGCAATTTAGAGGGTCTCCTTTCTTATGTGTATGGCAAACTATGCTGAGATTCCACTCATCGGGCATGCTTTCTTCCGACAATATTTTGCAGATGAGTTGGTGCATGCTCCCTACCAAGTCATCGCCGTCATTCTATCTCCCTTACATCGGAGTCCGGTTTTTCATTTTGGAGAAGTGGTCTTTCCATATTCTCAACACAAACTGCGGTTCTACTACGATGTTCCCCTGATCGTCCTTACATTCTTCGGTTCGTGGCTGGTACCCTTGGGAGGTTTTTTTTACATTTTGGTAAAATTTACGAACCTCATTAATGTTGTATATTTTCTCGATCGCGCGCTATATTTTTTCCATGTAAGAAGCCGGTGTTCCTCTCTCATTTTCTGCTCGTATAGCTCGTGAGCAGCTCTGGTTCTTCTGTGCAAGTGCAGTGCCTTTCAGTTTGCCTGTTGTTTCTCAGCATGTGCTTGCCGGCAGTCGTCGTGAAACCAGGGGTTTCACTGTGGTGACCGTGTGAAACCTAACACTTCAGAGGCGGCGGATGGCTGCAAGGCAATGTTGCCACTAGTTTTAAAATTGCTGCATAAGACTCTTAAAGAGGTTCTTAGAGGCTTGTTCGGAAGAGGACATTTCAGCCTCTTGCGATTGTAGCCGAATAACGTCGAATCTTCTCACAGTACTTCCTTGTTCTGGCTCAGAATGTTCGGACACCCTGTATAGAAGAAGTGTCGTGCGTCGATCGCAAAGAGGTCAATCTGGTTCCATGTCCCCTTGTGGATATTAAGATGTGTGAACTGCGTACTAGAACTACCAGAACGTATCGACCCGCAGCGAAATCGATCAGCCTAAATCCGGTGTCGGAGGTGTTGTCGTGCAGGCTGTAGCTCCCAATTGTGCTACCAAAGATGTCTTCTCTTCCTAGCTTGGCGTTAAGATTACCTAAGATAACTGTAATGTCATAGCTACGGCACTGCTCATAAGTCTTGTCCAAGAGCTTGAAGAATATGTCTTTGGTTTCTTCACTTTTCTCCTCTGTTGTAGCATGCGCATATTAAGCTAATGTTGGCGAATTTAGTCTTTATGCGGATTCTCGTATAATACTCGCACACACTGCTGAAACTCAAGACCTTCTGCCTGAGTCTAGCACCAACAACAAATCCACACCCAAATAGACGCTGTCTTAGTTCTCGGTAGCAGTCGCCATAGTATTGATCGCAGTCTTTTAGTTTGCGTTTGCCCGGTCCATCCCGGTCCAGCATACACTGCTGAAACTCAAGACCTTCTGCCTGAGTCTAGCACCAACAACAAATCCACACCCAAATAGACGCTGTCTTAGTTCTCGGTAGCAGTCGCCATAGTATTGATCGCAGTCTTTTAGTTTGCGTTTGCCCGGTCCATCCCATCGCACTTCTTGGGTGGTGGTAATATCTGACTTGCAGCTGTTAAGGGCTTCCGCTAATTGTTCGGCTGCACGTGGTCTGTTAAGGGACCTAAAATTCTACGTACAGATCCGAAGTTCGTTGTCCTTATTTCTTTTGCGTGCGTTGTCAACAGAAAATCCGTCGTATACCTGCAGGGCCAGATCCTAAGTATAACTCTAAGGACAGGGAGCCTCATAAACCGCTCCTTATAGCTCTCATGTTCACCGCGGGGAGGTGAGAGTAGGATTTGATAGACAGAGGTGGGTTTTTAAAAAAACTTGTGGACGCTTGTGTCCTTTTGAATGTACATGTCTACCCTTTGAACATCTAATAATATATACGCTTATGACTTTTCACAGTATAGCTCCTCTTATACTGCACAAAAGTCCTCTGCCACTAAAAATTCGACCCTTAAGTCTTAAGATTCTCCGCTGGAATCTTAACGGATATCTTAATATCTATCATGAGCTAGAGCTCTTAATAAAAGAACATTGACGTCATATAATTTCACTTCAAGAAACCCATTTCTTAGACAGCACAAATATTAAAGCTCCAAAAAATCAATACGCAACATATTTTCACAATTTTGGAACAAACACAAGAGCCAAACAAGTTGTAGGGCTTATGATCTATAAATCTGTTCCATACAAAACTCAAATTATACCATTAAATTTCTCATCAATAGCTGTTGAAATTGATCTCAATATAAAATTAACAGTATTATCCCTCAATATTCATCCCACCCAACCATTTTCATTTTCCAACTTAGATGATATTCTAAAATTTGTAAGATTTCCTGTATTGCTCACTGGAGACTTCAATTCTTGGAATCCTCTCTGGGTCTCAACTGTTGCAAATGCGAGAGGCAAGATTGTTGAAATCATTTTAACAAATTCAAATTTATCTCTACTAAACGATGGTAGGCCAGCACACCTATCCACTAATAACACGCTTGCACACCTAGATCTCACATTTACATTTCCACAAATATTACCTAACATTGCCTGGCACAGACTCGACTTTCTCCACGGAAGTGACCATTTTCCTAAAATAACCACCATTAACCTTAAACGTCATAACAACTACTCTAAACCAAATCCAAAATTCCTAACTGACCTCGCAGACTGGAATTTTTTCCAAATTAAAATAATAAAATTCTTCAGCAACAATGCTCTATCCACAAATATCAACCAATATTATTAATTTATCTAATTTATCTATTAAACAAACAAAATGCAAACCAATAAAACACATAGTTTCTTGGTGGAATTCTGAGATTACTATCCTTCGAGAAAGCAAAAGCAACACAACACCTATGGAAAGTTTAAAAAAAATAACATAACGATACAAATCAAGTTAATTAGATTTCGAAAAGCTAACGGATTCAAATCAAATTGACGAGCATTTCGCCAATCACTGGTCGACGTACTCCAATGACTTAAACTTTTCTTCCCAATTCTTTGAGGCAAAACTTATAGCGTTAAATCATGTCGTCCTATCCGCAAAACACCTTGATTTACTATTTAACTTTCTTGAACTTGAAAGAAGTCTAAACTCAGAAAAGGTTAAACCCCCGCATCCGACCGTATATCATACAAAAATGTCCCACTTCAAGTAAAAAAACGCATTTTCGTACAATTCATAGTGCCCAGCCACGATGTAAGAACTAAGAATAACTCTAAAAAAAGGAAACTGCCATTTGTTAATGAACAGTCTGAACTAAATAATCTTGAGCGATGTAGTGCGTTCAAACGTATGGTTAACGCTGCGCCCTACAAAAGAAAGATATTTGTTTGGTTGGTAGCTGAGGATCATTGTGTTTTGTGGTAAAAGCGTGTTTTGTTCGGTCAATAGATAAAAATTGCTCTTTATTGTCTATGTGCACTGAACAATTTTTTTTTAAAACGATTGATAATTTTGAATGTGATGGGCATACGGTGATTTTAGACTTCCGCGATTCATCTTCTCTGGCGCGAAAACATATTTGCAAATTTTCAAATCAGTTAAATTCAAAATCGGATTTAACGGTTTGGGTGCAATTAATTCGGCTGGCAAACGTAAGTTTTGACCGTACAAAAGTTGCGCGGGAGTTACTTCTGTATCGTCGATTATTGTCGAACAAATACCGAGAAGAGTCCAAGGGAAGTTGGAATACCAATTGTGTTTAACTTCATGAGCGCGAAGAGATTCTTTAAACTTGTCGATATTAAGTTGTTGTTCTAATTCGTTTTGATCCGAGAGTTTCTGAGATTTGTTTGAAAAGACTTGACACAAATTGAGTTCCTTGATCAGTCGTAATCACTTGTGATACACCAAATCTTGAAACCCAGTTTTGAACAAAAGCAGAAAGAACAGTGGAAGCTTTCATGTTTGTCAGCGGAATGGCATCTGGCCAAGCAAAACATCGATATTTGATGGTTAGCAAATAAGTGAAACTTTGAGATTGTGGTAATGGACCAACGAGATCCATATGAATGTGAGAAAATCGACCTTCTGCAACTGTAAAAGTTCCGTGCTTTGGCGTAGTTAGCCTTAAAATTTTTTGACTATTGACAAGAAATACAAGTTTTTGTCCATCTATTCACATCACTGTTGGTTTGGAAGAATGCAGATGGCTCCTGGACAATTTCAAGTGAAGAACGCTGAATTTACTACTGTATATTCATTTTCTTGGTAGTTCTCTTACCACAACTTGGAACAAACATATTTGTTCAAGTTTCAATAAAACATATCTACAAGATTTTATCACAAGGGATACAATGGGCTTCCAACATCTTCGAACCATTTAAATCTGCAGGACCTGATTTGATAATGCCAGCCAAACTACAAAAAGCATCAGACATAATTGCACCATCAATGAGGTAATTTTTAACAGGTGTCTGCATCTGGATCATATTCCCTTGGCATGCAGAGAAGTTAAAGTTGTTTTTATATCCAATGCAGGGAAATGATCGCAAGTCAACCCTAAAGATCAACGACCTATAAGTCTATCAACATTCCTTCTTAAGTCCTTAGAAAGATTAATTGATATTATTTTAAGGACAAGTCTGGATATGTCTGTCTACATATCAACATTCCTACTGTATATGTTAATTGGTGGAAACGAACGACATTACACACACTAGTACGCACCAACAAACACTGCCTCCATCATAGAGACTTCACTTTGGTTGTTTTCTTTGACATCTAAGGCGCCTTTAAAAATGTGAACACATCTGCAATGATATCTAAACTTACATCTCTAAACGTAGAGAGTTCACTAGGGAGTTAATTCAATAAATGCTGACTAGTAGAATAATTTACTCAAAACTTGGCAAAGCTTCTGCTAGAAGATTCGTTTGTGAGAAATGACGTTTTTTAAATAGAAATGAAAGAGATAATAAAAATTGAAATTGCGAATACGCAAGCGTGCCCCAATATTATTTTTTGTTTAATTTGGTATGATGAAGTAATGTATGAGAGAGATGTTTGAGTGAAACTTTTTTTGTAGAAGCTAGTAGGTTGATGCATACTTTCAGGGTTATATCTTTTTGGACTTGTTTTGTTTTTTTGAATGCATTCATGTATTTTAGTTAAAGATTGTCGTATAACGATAATGATAATGACGAACACAATTCACAATAAAAAAAGGAAAGGAATAGGGGGTTACTGCAAACGACATCGAGGTAGCAGTAGCCAAGGTCGTACCACGTTAGTGATGCGTGAGTGCGATATACTTCTTATGGACATAACATCTAGTTCTTCCTTCTCTAGGGTTGTTACTTGAAATTTCTTTCTTGATCAATCCTTTCAATTTGTCGAAATTCGAATAGTAATTCATTTGTTTTTTCTTAAGGATGAATTTAGGGTCTTAATATTTTTAGATCCAAATTTTTGTATTATCTGTATTCTATATCTACAACCATCTCGGCATGATTTTAGGTTACACACGTTTTTGTATCCCTTGTCAAGAACCCAGACATTTTCCTGCTTTACAGGACTGGGCTATAACTTCCTGTAGACTATAGTTCATAGTGTGATCTTAAAGGATGAAGGGTGAAATCTATAGGATTAGTTACAGGTGGCACCCAACGTGGGGCCTGAATTCGTCCTTATAGAAAATAAAAAGGATATGCCAAAGGAAGAAAAAAATGTTTTTTTGTATTTTTCGATTTTCGATAATTTTTTTGTTCATTTACATTTGATGAATCCATTGTAGTTAACAGTTGACGACCAGCTGCTCAGTCTGTAGCTCTCAATGTAGGTATAGTGGTTAGTTCGTAAAGTATAGACAATTCTTTGTTTATTTGTTAAATGTAATCTGAATTTTGGATTGTTTGATCTGAATTTTTGCCATTGACTTTTGATTTTTAAATAAAAAAACTTGAAGAGAAATTTGAAGTGCTCGTCCTGAAAATATAAAGTCACAGAACTAGTCTTTAGTAGCGAGTACTTTTAACCTTTCAAAAAAATTTAAAACAAAAAATTGAATTGACAAATTCTCCAAGAGTAACTATTGTCATGAAAAAGTGCTTTCTCAAAATTAGCCGTTCGGAGTCGGCATATAAACTGTAGGTCCCCTCCATTCCTGACAACATTACTCGCACACAGGAATGGTTGAGAGTTGTAAGTCACTAGGCCTTGGTTCTCAACGGACTGTCGCGCCACCCAATTTATTTATTTTTATTTTAATTGAAGTTTTTGGTGGTAGTGGTTAGTTTAATTTTGTAATGATTTTTTTTTTGCTTTCTTTATTTTTTTTGATAGTTCGTAGGATTTTTAAAGAGTGTCTGAATTCAAAACTACCAAGTTAGTTAGATTTAATAGTAGGTTCAATCCTTTTTATTTGTTGTCGAATATAATCCATTAATAGAGGTAAAGATGGGTAATGAACGTAGACTGACTTTAGGGAAGTATAGAAAGATACATGCTTTGCGTAGTAATACGAATAGAAATGCGGGAAATTCAGCAGAAAATGTAACGGATCAACAAAACAGCGCAACGGAAGGAAATGACAGAGATTCGTTGAATGGAGTGCAACAGCCGACAGGTAGACGTCAAGTAGAACCTGAAGAAGGTGCGGAGTCTTTGTTGACTCAAGCGGAACGAAGGATTCAAAGTTTAAACCTTGGGGTTTCTCTTGAAAATAGAGACACACAATTAGATGCTGACGACGACGAAGATGAGGGTGATGAAGATCAGGTTATAGGAGGGTATATCGAGCAAGTGGTAACGGCAGCAATAGGGATAAACCGCGCCAAAGATATGGAGTTATTTAGGGCGGAGGGAGAACGCAATAGGGTTCACCTAGAAGAACAGATCAGGAGTTACTCCAGAAAGGTATAGTGCGGAATAGGGGGTTACTGCAAACGACATCGAGGTAGCAGTACCCAAGGTCGTACCACGTTAGTGATGCGTGGGTGGGATATACCTCTTATGGACATAACATCGAGTCCTTCCTTCTCTAAGGTTTTTACTTGAAATTTCGTTCTCGGTCAATCCTTTCAATTTGTCAAAATTCGAATAGTAATTCATTTGTTTTTCTTAAGGATGAATTTAGGGTCCTAATATTTTTTTTTGATCCAAATTATTTTTTATTATCTGTGTTTTTATACCTACAACTCGGCATGATTTTACGTAACACACGTTTTGGTATCCCTTGACAAGAACCCAGCCATTTTCGACGAGCTAAGCCTATTGCAAGGATGCCAAATAAAGAGATACCGGAACACCCTTCATTCCTGCTTATAGGACTGGACTATAGCTTCCTGTAGGCTATAGTTCATAGTGTGAGCGTAAGGGATGAAGGGTGAAATCTATAGGATTCGTTACACGTTCGTCAAAGAAGTTAATATAGCTCTCTTTTCTGGTAAAAAGCTATTGAAAGACTATACCATCCCCCAAATGCAATTTGACAGAAACTTCCAGATTTCGATATCTTCCAGATCTGTTTGAGATAATAGAGCATTCCTGGAAGAAGTATTAGTCCATTTTTATGCAGATGGATCAAAAACAAATGAAGGGGTTGGTGGATGTGTGCACCCTGAACGACTGAAATTAAGTCTCTCATTCCGCCTATTCAATCATTGTAGCGTATTCCAGGCGGAACTTTTGGCGATAAAAGAAGTCTTGTCCTGGCTTGAAGAAGGTAAACATTAGGTCGAATAACATCACCATGTGTCAGGTCACACAAAACATCCGGCCTACACTATATTTAAAGCAAACAAGGTGCTTGCTATCTCTAAGCAGATCGCATATAAGCTCGATAATCGGTGTCATAACCGGACACTTTCTATTAGGAAATCATGCCACCCGGCTAGGTGTTCTTCATCTTCTCTGTATATGCCCTCATCTAGCTCAAAAACACAAGAATTACCTAGTAGAATTGTTACATAACTTTATAAATTACATTAACATAATCATTCTCTTACGTTTCGTAAGGGAATCAAACTGGTTTCATTGAGCTTAGAAAAAAGCCTCAAAATGCATGTGGTATCATAATTGGCTGTTAAACTGACCTTAGTGTGTTTTACTCCATCACGGAAAGCCACTTTAACTTAATCCAATCTAAGACAAGGAGATAGAGGATTTCAAGTGCTCTTTCGGCAGCCCTCAAAAAGATTTTGAAGAAGAAAGTATTACAAATAAACCTTAGGTTCGCAGATGATTTCATTATTATATTTAATTGTTCAAATTATTTCGTTCAAAGATAGAGAAATAAAAGAGGTAGAACATCGAATACCACTCTGGAATGTCAAGCATCTTCTTAACTTAAATATTTCAAAGAAAACAAGAAAATATTTATGCGATTCAACGGTGCTGCCAATTTGAACCTACGGGTGCCAAACATTAAAATTACTAAAAATGCTCAAACCAAGCTCAGATCGTGTCGGAGGGCAATGGAAAGAGTAGTTTTAAGCGTTCCCATTTACCAAAAAGTCAACCATACATCCTTAAGAATGCAAACTAATTTTGAAGATGTTCGTTATTTGATTCGAAAACTTAGATGCGAATGGACGGGACATATTATTCGCCTCTCTGGTGACCTTTGGACGAAGATGTCTACGGAAAAGTTATCGCTAGATTGAAGGAGAAGTGTAGGAGGACAACCCAAACACTGGGAGGATGATATTCAAACATTCTAATAATAAAAAAGACATACAAAAATTATGTAAAAATATGTACATAATATACATTTTTAATATTTGTTTTCTAGTACTTATACATGCTTTAGTAAGTATTGAGGCAGAGGGAACAATAATGTATATTATCAAGAAAAACCAAGTCAAACAACACCGACCAACGACTTCTCGGTCAAAAACCTCACCCTCGACAGACGTTACTTTGAGGTAGTTAAGGATTTTGTGCACCTAGGCTGCGCTTTGAGTGTAGAAAACAACACCAGCGCTGACCTCATCCAACTTCGAGTACTCAACTTGAGATATGTATCTGGTTAGGGACCGAGCTAAATGGAGAAGTTTGTTGGGTGAGTTCACATAGGACTGTAGCGCCATCTTAAGTAAGTAATAGCAGAAAGAAAGGGGAAAAACAGTGACCACTGTCTTAAGTTTAAAGTTACATATATCTTTTGATCATGCCATCTCTTCGGATGTTGATAAGATTTGTGAACAAGGATTTCGGAAAGCGGAGTCTTTCCTTGTGGCTATTTATTACACAACCTCATCGCATTAAATACATAATTCCGCTATATCCGCACAAAATTTAGGGTTTATAATGATTTTTTTAGTGAAATCAACATCAAATATATTTATTTTCAATGTGCATAATATGCGTATAGATATAACGTATCGCAGAACAAGTCTTAACGAGCTTTTAAATTGTCTTTATTTAAGGCTGACATTTTAAAACTTTCTAAAGATTTTGAAGAGCTACTGAAGTCTTTTAACACTGCAGTTTGCAAATTAAATGGATACTCTGTAACCAACATCATGGTCGATAGTTCTACTTCGACTAATGATTTGGCACAGGCTATTTCTGTTACTTTCTCTTCTGCAGATAAATATATTCTCGGGCAAACAGGTTCTTTAAACCCAGAAATTGTACTTGACAAACGAAAAAAAGTCTAAAAAAGAAGCCGAGAAAACTCTGAACTTGCTAGAATTTCTACCCATCCATCAAAAACAACAAATGTCAACATCACCCAATACCTACAGATCCCACCGGAACCCCCCATATACCTCAAATTGCTGACTCAAATTTAGCTTCCAATAGCGACTCCGTTACTTAGAACCTACCAAGAGCACACCTTCCAGCTCATCCATTAGGTGTACTAAGATCAGCAAACTAAATAGCATTGTTTCTTCTTTTAAATTAATAACGAATCCTACTTTCTTCGATTTTATTTGCAACACAAATATATGGCCCGCACACTTTAGTCAAAGAATTTACACAAAGTCAAAAACAAGGTGTTTCTTTGAAAACCAAGTCAAAAAACTTAGCAGGCTTGCGCTCTTCTACCAAAACGTATGCCGCCTTCGTAGCAGCACTGCTGATAATTTTCTTAACTCCAAATCATTTCCACACGACGCATTCGTTTTGACAGAAACTATGCTTAATTCAAGCTTTTCCGACACAGATCTTTTCAGTCAAGAGTTCGAAGTTTACAGAAACAACCGTCATGTTGGGAATGCAAGGGATTTAGGTGGAAGCGTTCTCACAGCGGTAAAAAATACATATTTTTCTTCTTCTGTATCTATTCGATTTGAATTATCAATTGAACTGGTATGTGTAAAGATAATGGTACAGACTAAGATAATTTTCATTTTAAACGTCTACATTCCTCCAAAAAGTTTGGAGTCTGTTTATACAGATCTCTCCTTCGCATTAAACTATCGTATAAATTTGTCCAGCTCTGACACCAATATTTTACTTCTAGGTGATTTTAATTACCAAACATTGGCTGGATTCCATCCGAAAACAAATGCTGCCTTGAAGCCTCTTCTTCTTCACAATTGGAACTATCTCTTCTCGATAAAGTAATTCTTACTGACTTACAGTAAACAAGCTGTATTAAAAACTCAATCGAATTCTCGATTTAGTCTTTTCTTCTGACGCTATTAGTACTCTTGTGTTTTAGAATCTAGATCGGGAATTACTAATATTTTTTAAGTAATCACCTTACTGCGAACACAGTAATTCCTTTGATTGCTTTTATAATTTTATTATTATTTCTTTATTGTTTGGAAAAAATGAATCTTTTAAGGAAATCAAGGAATACAAACTTCAGCCACCCTTGGTACACGAAAGAATTGCGTTTATTGCATAACAAAAGATAAGGCATGGAAAATTTTTTCTCAAAACTCTGTCTCCAACCAACTTCTCTTTTTATGTTAAACTCTTTTCGTTTACGTCTCTTTCTAATTTTGTATATGCTAGCTATGTTACTGATATGGGCACCTCTTTGAAAGAGAATCCTAAAAAATTTTGGAAACTTGTTAACTTAAAGAATAAATCAGATAGCTTTCTAGTTAACTTCACTTACAAGAACCTTTAATCTAAGAAAACTGTTGATATCTGTAACGCTTTCGCAACAAATTTCCTTGAGTCATTTGTTAATAGCCCTAAAGAAGTTCATATTTTCATAATCTTCCCTCCTTTTTGCAAACTAGCTGTAGTCACATACCTGTACGAGTACGGTCTTTGATCTTTTATTCGCGTTGAATGACGACTGTTCAGCCGGTCCCGATGGTATTCCCCCGATAGTATTAAAAAAGTGTAGTAATGCTTTAGTTGAACCCCTTACGCTTTTATTCAAACTTTTTCTAAAAACAGGCAAATTTCCCAGTATACGGAACACCAATTTTCAAGAAAGGTAACAATGCGGATATAACAAACTTCAGGCTCACTGCAATGCTTCTTGCTTTCCTAAATTGTTTGAACAAATTGTTTGTGAAAGTGTAGCATTTTTTAGTAAAAATCTCATTTGCGAACAGCAACATGGTTTTGTGAAAAAAAGATCAACCGTTACTTATCTCCTCACATTCTCAAACGTTTTTTCAAACGCTTTAGAACAAGGTTATGAAGTTGACTGTGTATACACTGACTTTTCTAAAGCTTTTGACCAACTTAGCTACGGAATTATTTTATTTAACTCAAAGCACTTGGTTTTCCACCATTTTTCTTAGATTGGATAAAATCATACCTTGAAAACAGATCCTATGAGGTAAAACTAAGAAATTGTCATTCTTAACCTATTGCTCAATCTGGCGTTCCCCAGGAAAGCTATCTTGGCCCTTTTCTGTCCATCGTGTCTATTAATGATGTATCGTCATGTCAACGTGTAAGTGAAGGTCTCATTTTTGCTGACGACATGAAGATTTTTAAAATAATAAAGCCCACCCATGATCTTATTCTTTTACAAGCCGACATTGATAGTTTCACATTTTGGTGTGGGAAAAATAGCCTTTCACTCCACCCTTTAAAATGCCAACTTTTACTAAAAAACTAATCGGTAGTGTATTTGATTATTGTATATCACAGCAAAAACTCTCGGGTCTCCACATTTAAAGATTTAGGTGTATTTTTCTGTTCTAACATAGAATTTACACATCACATTGATTTTATTGTACGAGTAAATGAAGCAAGTTCTATTATGCTTGATTTTATAAAACGCTGGGCAAAGGAGTTCAATGATCCCTATGTTACTCTTTCCTTGCACAATTGTCATGTTCGTCCTCATCTTGAATATGCTTCGCAGGTATGGACTTCCTATTACGAAATTTATTAAAACGTATTGAATCAAATCAACATAATTTCATTCGCTTTGCCCTAAAGGGTCTTCCTTGGAATGATCTGCCTCCCTATGAACATCGTATTCTGCTTCCTAAACAATCGTCCAAAATCGACGTTTCTCATCCATATATTGTTTGTATGTACGTATATTCACTTAATGATTTTTTTTGGTAAATAAAGTATGCAACTGCTATTGTATCCAATGCTTATTACAAAGACTTGTTTCGCCATTTTATGTTTATCTAAGCCATTATAGTTTACAAAAATTACAGAAGCTATTCTGCTGTAAAAAAGTAAAAAAAAACTTACCTTTGAAACAGCATTGTTTCTCCCGAACCGCGTATATACACAAGCAGATTAAAATTAATGCTGCTGCTAAGCAACCTCCAGCTATGCCCATTAAGTAGCTCATCTCCAAGGGTTCTGCTTCGTTTTGTATAATTTTGTATCGCAGTTCATTTAAAACGAAAACATGAAAAATGGAAACAAAATATATCTACATAATTTCGCAAATCGCATTAAGCTGATAGAATGAATATATTTAGATTTTAAACTGTTTCCAATATACAATATAAAAGTGATTGTTAAAAAAAATGGTAATCGTGTTAAAAAAAGTGATTTACCTATATTAATATCTCTGCGTTCTACTTTTTAGAGAAAACTAAAGAAATAACGTATAAAACAATTTTTAACTGAATTTTGTATCTGTTTTTCATAAGAAAGACATCAAAGATATCTAAAAGCTCCCTCTTTTTTTTTTGTTGAAAATCGGATGTTTGAAAGTTAATCCAGGGAAAATTGTAGGAGTAACGTTGTCATTGATGGAAAAAGATGTTATAAAGTATATTTTGTCCAACAAACCACCAGTGACCAGTGTCAGCCAAAACTAAAGTAACTAAATGTTTGGCCTTTACTACCGGTGTATAATTTCTTGGGTTGAAATGTATTTCTTATATATTTGTATTAGTTAATATATTTAGTTTTTTTCCCAGTCATAACAGTTAAAAAAAAAGAAAACAATTTTCAGCTATACAATTCAATCAACAAAAATGTTTGTACGTGTACATATGTATATTTAAAATAACTGTATTGATTGATTTTAAGAGTTGATGAGACCATTTATTAAAAAAGATGTTTTTTTTAATAGCTTAATTTTAAATTAAAGTTTCAAAATATTGTAAGTTTTGCTGCTGGTATTTCGGTTGGTTGTTTTTTTGCTGCTAACATCAATTAGCTGCAGCCGCTTTTGTGGCTGATTTTTTTGCTTTTTTGGTTGTTGAAATGGATGAGACTGCTTGCTGCTCCAACTTCTAGTAATTAAACGCCTTTAGTAGCCATAGCTTTATATTAGATTTGTTGGAGTTTATTTCAAAGATCTAATTCCATCCATTTAAACGCAATGCGTACAAAGTTGAGTTTTCTGATAACTTCACAAGATCATATGCACATAAAAGAAGAATGAGGTTTAAATTAGTCATACGTAACCCACCAGGAATGTAGTTCTCGATATCGTTTATATAAAGTGAAAACCAAAAGTGCACTTAGAAGGAAACCTCGTTTTAACTTCATCATCAGTTTTAAATCTTTTTAAGTAAGTAGATCCATACCAATACAGCTGCCTTTGGCTCTAATCTGTTCGCAAGAATACCACAGAATACTTTTGCACAACATTCATAAAGGAGATGCGTCGGAAATGTTCAATATTTGTTCAGTCTTCATTTTTGTGGATAGTAAAGATTACAACCCAATAAAACGATGATAGAACTTCATATCTGGAACATATTTGTTGTTTGTGGACCTTCTTATGAAAGCTACAACTTGTTCGCACCAACTTATACTAACTCAGCAAGCATATTTATGACCCTATAGTTAAGTTTTCACCCAATTTCTATTAGTCCAGGTATAAGATCGAGATTTATCGGAAACATTCTTTTTCATTAGGCTTAAGGCATCAGCATGTCTATATTAACAGAGCATTATGTTGCATTATTTTAATAAAGTCGCAGCTCTGATACATCTGTTACGACTGGTCTATACCAGTCATTTTGACACCTGTTTGGCAGTGACGGAAGTTTTAAGATTAGAAATCCATCTCACCAAACATTTCGTGAAGTTGTTATTCTCAATCTACACTAAGAACATTTCTATGGATATCTAATATAAAGAAAAGCACTCTCTCTCATTACCGTTATATTTGGCTATTGTATTTGTGCTTAAATATCATAATTTGAAAAAGAACTTTTTTAATTAAATAGGTAAAATAAGAAAAACAAGAAAAATGTGATAAATAAGTCAAAACTGTTATAAGAAAGTGTATTTAAAATTTAAATTAAATCTATGCGGTATGAAGAATTTATAACATGATAAGTTTAATGTATCCCTTAATAAATTAAAGAGTTTTATATTAAATAAATGAAGTAAACAAATATTAAAGCACCTGCGAACGTACCCTCCACGTTCAAATGAATGGCGTGTCGATCGATACCTCGTTCATTTTCCACAACCAAGTAATAAGGCCTTGAGTCGTACTCATCTGTTTTTGTAATATGTAATGTTGCCAAATAACAATCTTCTCGAGAGTCCTGTACAACATCATCGGCATGAAATCGGTCCGCTTAAATAAATTAATATAGAAATGAAAATTGTATTATTTTTGGTGAAGTTTGTAGTTAAGAAAAGTAAAACATTTCTTCTGCCCCCTCCTATACCCACAATAAATGCTTATATAGTGGTATGAAAGAAGCATGGGCGAATTTGTATGAATTTTAAGATTAAATGTTCGTATCCACTAATTATGGGACTACGTAGTGAAAGCAAAATTCCACTTTAAATGAAGTTAATCCTGAGTTGTCATATTAATGACAGATGCACATGTTAAAATTAATAATTTCAAAAACGAGCAATTTTTTAATAGCAATTGGAAAATAAAAAAAAAGAACACATTTTTAACCTTTAATAAGCATATTTTTTTAATTTAAGAAAATTAATACATTGATATGCTTCCAAGAACAGACTGAAGTTAATAATTTGCCAATGTACCAATCATCGTTTCTACTAGTAACCGAAATTAATTTTATTTCTTTGATTGAAAATTAAGTAAATAAAAGAAATTGACACTAGGGCGACCAGATGTCATAACTCGTTCCCTTCTCAATATTCAAACAATGATTAAAAAAGGGATTTAGAAAATATCACAGAATCTAATAAATAAGCCCAAAATTTGTTTTCCCAAATATAATAATAAATCATTCGTTCTTGCAGTTTATTTCAAATTGGTTTCAAATTTTGATTGCAAAAAAAACGTTAAATACTTTTTGGTGTTTAATAATTGAAATAAGATTCCATAGCAAAAAAAGAAACAATTTATGAAACCAATAAAAAAAAATGTAAAGAAAAAATTATATAAAACAAAATTCATACCTTAACAGAAAAAACTATCTTCTTACATCAAACTGTTTTTTTTTTTTTTTTTAATTTTTGAATAATTTGTTTCTTTAATAGTTCTTTTTATAATGTTTAGAAATTTACTATATAAAAAAATAATTAGTACTATCATCGAAAATTCAAATTTAATAAAAAAAAATCAATGAGATCAAGGATCTGGTCTTTTCTTGCTCTTTCAAGAATCTACCAAAAACTATCTCAAAGAAAACTCATGGTTTGATTAGACCTGTAACGGACATATTCGACGCATTAAATTTTGGCATGACAGAAATTAAGGAAAAAATACTGCAATGTCTCAGAGGTAGTAAACTCTTCAAGTCATTTGTAAAAAGGAATCAAACGAAATCACATTAGTGTCGAAGGTAATTATGACCTGTCATCAGATCATACTCCAGTGATTCTATCACTAAGTGAATCCGAAGTAGTAGAAAAAAGTAATCCAAAGCATGTAAATAAGAAAACAAACTGGAATGATTTTAGAGAAAGGCTTTTAAGTTTTATAAATTTAAGATCTCCCATTGATGAATCGAGCAAATTGACCATGAAGTGGAACAATTTATTGCTGATGTACAACAGGCCGCTGAAGAAAGTACTTTAACATTTTGTAATGGAAGACAAAATGAAATAAAATATCCTTTAGAGATAAGAGAGTTGATAATAGAGAAAAGAAGAGCTCGAAGAAAATGGCAAAATATTAGATTTCCATATGATAAAACAACGTTTAACCGTATAAGCAACAATCTTAAAAAACAAATTTACAAATTCAAAAATGATTCACTCAGTACATTCTTAAGGAATTTAACGACTGATGCTTCAACCGATTTTTCGCTATGGAAAGAAGCCAAGCGCCTGAAAAGACCGCAGTTACAAAACTCGTCCTTGAAATCTCAAGATGGGAAATGGATCGGTAACCCGAAAGCAACAGCTAACCTTTTCGCTGAACATCTTGCGAATATTTTTAAGCCATACTCATCAAAAATTGCTGAAATAATTATCATACCAAAGCAAGGTAAACCACCTACAGAAGTGACGGCTTACAGAACAATATCGCTTATATCAATTATGAAAAACTGGTTCTAAAGAGACTTAGCAAAATCATGGAAGAAAGATGGTTAATCCCAAGCCATCAGTTTGGCTTAAGAAAACATTCCACGATAGACCAAGTTCATAGAATATCAGATGTAATAGAAAAGCATTAGAAGAAAAACAAGTATGTTCAGCTATTTTCTTAGATGTTGCTCAAGGTTTTGACAAGGTTTGGCATGAGGGACTTAAATAAACTGCGAAGGGATCTTCCCTGGCAGTTCTTTAAAATATTAAAATCGTTCTCTGCCCGATTGTTTAGAGTAAGGTACGATCAAAAATACAAGGAATTGAGGAAAATAGAAGCCCGTGTACCACAAGGAATTGTCCTAGGTCCTACCCTGTATTTACTATACACAAGGGATATTCCAGTTGTTAATCACACCATAATTTCAACTTTTGCAGATGATGGTACCCGACAAATGTGTCTCTTAGGCAGCTGTAAAACTACAAAAAGCCGTCGACACAATGAGAGCTTGGACCGAAACATGGCGTATCAAACTAATTAAAACAAAATCTTCACATATAAACTTAACAAATAAAAAGGTAAACAATATTCCAATAATCATTTATAATCAAGCTGTACCTTACGCCAATACGGCCAAATACCTTGGAATGACTTTGGATGCAAAGCTTAAGTGGAAAGAGCACATCAAAAGGAAAAGAGAAGAACTAAACTTGAAATATAGACAAATTTACAGGTTGCTTGGTAACAACTCTGATTTATCAATCCAAAACAGAATAATGCTGTATAATCAAGTACTAAAGCCTGTTTGGACCTATGGAATCCAATCATGGGGCTGTACAAAGAAAACAAATACCGAAATCATCCAAAAATTCCAAAACAAAGTCCTTCGTGGAATAGTTAATGCACCTTGGTACATAAGAAATACCGATCTACATCGTGACTTACAAATAGAAATGGTTACAGAAGTTGTTAAAAAAAATACGCTGTATCGCACAACCTGGTGGTACCCGTGGCATGATGGTTAGTGCGTTGGACTGTCATGCTAGAGGTCTTGGGTTCGATCCCTGCCTATGTCATCTAAAGTCTTTTCACGGGTACTGCCTCTTGCGAGGAGTTGACAAATTCTCCAAGAGTAACTATTGTCATAAAAAAGTGCTTTCTCAAAATTAGCCGTTCGGAGTCGGTATATAAACTGTCCCCTCCATTCCTGACAACATTACTCGCACACAGGAATGGTTGAGAGTTGTAAGTCACTAGGCCTTGGTTCTCAACGGACTGTCGCGCGACCCAATTTATTTATTTATTATCGCACAACCAGAGACTGAAAAGTCATACTAATTCTGAAATGGAGTCCGTCTTGAATATAAGAAACCATGTTCGGAGATTAAGAAGAACCAAGCCTCATGAGCTAATGGTCTAAAAAAAAACATGGGAAAGTATTAAAAGTTTAAACTTCCCCCAAAGTGATTGTACAAAGCTAAGAAAGAAAAATTGGATGTCGATCCTTCAAAATTGATCCTGATGAAGATGTGGTTTTAGTGGTTAAGAGTCCCACACTACTTGGTGTGCCAAATGTCTTTTGAAGAGATCCTCGAAAAAAGGGAGGATAACTTTAGGCACTCGAAATTTAATCTATTCATCTTATTAATTTTAAACACAAAAAAAATGATTTTATTAACAAACAGGAAGAACAACCGTTCATGAATAAAACAGGCGCTTCTATAGCAACTTACATATGTATGTACACATATATGTACATAAATGCTTTAATAATTGAAAAACAGCCTTTCAAATGCACAAACCTCTTATTTTTACCCAAATTTGACTTGCAACAAAAATTACACCTGAGCTGCAGAAACAATGTCAAAGAACGTCACAGGTGTTAATGTGCATGATTTTAAAGATGTTTTAGCTTATACCCAGAGAAGTTAAGGAAATAGTACCCTTTATTGTAAATTGTATCACTTACCAGCTCCCGCTCCAGCTTCTAATCGCAATGAACCCCATTCCCAAGCGACTCGGTAAGGTCTTGGATCAGCACAAACTACCAAAGATAGGCTAGCAGATTCACCTTTTTTTACAGAAATCGAATGCATAGATGGATTCAGTCGCAGAACCTGTGGTGCTCCTGGAAAAGTAGTGGTTAGTTTTTATAAAAGTTTTATTTAGACTTAAACCGCGCAAAGGAGATTAAAATTGTAGATAATATTTATTAAAAAAAAAGGGGGAAACATTTATGTTTATGTGGGTGTTTTTTGTTTTAATTCGGAGTCCTACTCGAAAAATTGCAAATTCAGCAGCAAATGTCAACAAAATATTTTCCTTTCAAATATTTAAAAAAAGCGATGAGACCCACACTGATAACTTTAAATAGTTGTCTTTTAAAAGAGTATTTTTTGCAAGAAACCAAATTTTAATTTAATAAATTTCGATCCATTGCCATTTAAATCAATTCGATAATCAATTATTACCAATTTTTAACTTCCCATAGGAAGTTATTGTAATGGGTCCGATTTGTCAAATTGAAAATTTTGACATTTCTCGACGTTTCAAGGTCAATAGAGTCGAAATAAAAGATTTTTAGAAAGATGTCTGTGCGTGCGTGTGTACGTACGTTCGTACGTTCATACGTCCGTACGTCCGTACGTCCCAACGTCTGTACGTCCGTACGTTCGCGACGTTTTTTTCGTTGTCCATAGCTCAAGAACCAGAAGAGATATCGACTCCAAATAAATTTTGTTATACAGATAATAAGGCAGAAAGATGCAAAAAGGGCTCTTAAGAAATTTGCGGGGGTGGTTTTTTTACCATAGCAGTTTAGAAAAAGGTGAAAATTTTGGTTAACTCTAAATATCTTACGAACCAAAAACGCTAGGGACTTGAATTAAATTTTATATAATATATTGTAACGTGATACCAAAGAAGTATATTTTTTGAAAAAAAATCTATCTAACGGTTTTTTTATAAATCAAAAAAAATGAAAAAAAAATTTGTCACCTCAAAAATTTTACGACTAAAATATAATTTCATCTCCAAAACAATTTTGAGCAACGGAGAACAATGTTTTTGAAATCTGATAAAATTTTGAGAAAAATTGAATTGACAGTTTTTTGTATAAAAAATAAAAATCTAAAATAAACATTACTCAAAGTTGGTAAAAATTGAATATCGATTCAAATATCTTTTCAAAAACTTGAAATTAAAGCTTCAAACTTATTTTATCTTATAAAAAATATTGTTTTCAACATTCGATACAATTTTGGAAAAAATCGAACTGACAGTTTTTTTACAAAAAATAAAAACCTAAAAAAAAAAATAATAAAAGTTGGTAAAAATTCATTTTCGACTCAAATATCTTTTCAAAACTTTGACATATTGGCTTAAATTCACTTTTATCTTTCAAAAACTATTGTTTTCAACGTGCAGTAAGATTTAAAAAAAAAATCGAATTGATAGTTTTTTTACAAAAAATTAAAAACCGAAAAAAAAATAACAAAAGTTGGTAAAAATTGAATATCGACTCAAATATCTTTTCAAAACTTTGACATATTGGCTAAAATTCACTTTTATCTTTCAAAAACTATTGTTTTCAACTTGGAGTAAGATTTTTAAAAAAATCGAATTGATAGTTTTTTTACAAAAAATTAAAAACCGAAAAAAATAACAAAAGTTGGTAAAAATTGAATATCGACTCAAATATCTTTTCAAAACTTTGAGGTATTGGATTAATTTACTTTTACTTTTTAAAAAATATTGTTGTCAACATTCAGTAAAATTTTGAATAAAATCGAATTGACAGTTTTTTTACAAAAAATTCAAAACCGAAAAAAAAATTAATAAAAGTTGGTAAAAATTGATTTTCGACTCAAGTATCTTTTCAAAACTTTGAAATATTGGCTTCAAACTAATTTTATCTTATAAGAAATATTGTTTTCAACATTCGGTAAAATTTTGGAAAAAATCGAATTGACAGTTTTTGTACAAAAAATTAAAAACCTAAAAAAATTTAACAAAAGTTGGTAAAAATTGATTTTCGACTCAAATATCTTTTCAAAAATTTTAGATATTGGCTTCAAACTTATTTATTTTACAGAAAACATTGTTTTCAATATTCAATGATTTTTATATAAAAATCTAACAGTCCGTTTTTTCATAAAAAATAAAATCTAAAAAAAATAGTACGCAAATTTGGTAAAAATTGATACGAGTACATATAGACAAACTTTTAAGCAAGACAAATCGACAGACGGGATGGGAAGTTATCAGTGTGGTTCGCATCCCAGCCTCTTTTTAGTAGTAGTTTTTGTAGGTTTTTTTTGTACAAAATAACTGTCACCATCAATTTATATACATACATACTCGTATATACAAATCAATACCACTTTTCGTTGTAATGTTATAACTCAACAATGCCTTTACCGATTTGGCGAATTTTGGTCTTGAATTATTCGTGGAAGTCCAGAGAAGGTTTGTACGTAGAGAACATTTTAAAAAAATCTTTAAAAGGTGTAAAATCAGCATCTTTCTATACTAACATATACAAACAATTTGTACTATACCTAAAGAAATCCCGATTTGTTGATAACCTTGGAAATGTACAACGAAGCTGTAATAATAATTGAAGGTCTGTGTCTTACGATTGTAAATAAAGCATTAGTACAATTGGGTATGGCCGCACCAAATCGTGAGACACATTATTTTTTGATCTTGAATTGCAACGTGAGCAGGAGTTCAATTCTAATGGTTTACGTTTATTTGTACAATCGAATATTACCAAATTGAATATTCAACAAAAACATGTGTATGACACAATCATGCAAGCAGTTTCCAATAATACAGGTGGATTATATTGGTACATGCAAAACTTTGGTTGTATCATTGATTTTAGCGACTAATCGATCGGAACAGAAAATTGAATTGGCACTTGCATCTGCGGGAATTGCTGCTACATTATTAGAAGGTGAAACGCACACTCTGCATTAAAATTTCCATTGAATGTACAAGTGATTGAAACTCCAACTTGCAAAATTTCGAGAAATTCTGCTAGGGCAAAAGTTCTGCGATTCATGTCAATTCTTTAATTGGATGAGTGCACAATGGCGAATTAAAAATCAATATAAAAGCATTCAATCGAACAATGCAAGATCTACGCGGTAATCAATTTTTTGCTCTGATATTTCTGGCAGGGGACTTTCGTCAAACATTGCCTGTCATTCCTCGATCAACTCCTACTGATGAAATAAACGCTGTTTGAAGTTCAGTTCTTTGGAGATATGTACGAAAATTGACAATGGACATTAATATGCGTATTCACCTACATGCAACTGCCCATGAGTTATCAAAACAATTGTTAGAAATTGGTCAGGGCAAAATACCAACGGATTGATCACTTTACCGATTAATTTTTGTACAATTGTACAATCTATAGATGACTTTATTGCATGTGTTTTTCCGAATGTTTTTCAGAATTACAGAAATCATGATTGTTTGAGAGAACGCATCATTGCTGCGGTGGTATACACCAAAACTACTGTGTAATGGCACCAGATTGGCAGTGAGAAAGTTATTGCCAAATTTGATTGAAGCTATAATTTTAAATGGTAAATCAAAAAAAAAAGTGTGTTTGATACCTAGTATCACTATGGTTCCAACTGATATGCCATTTGAATTCAAAAGATTACAATATCCTGTGCGTTCATCATTTGCGTAGTTCATAAATAAGGCTGAAGGGCAATTTCACGCTTGTGGTGTTAATTTGGAGAAATCATGTTTTTCACTTTATGTTGCCTGTTCCAGAGTCGGTACACCCAACTGTTTATTTATTCATGCTAAAAATGGTAAAACTAAAAATATTGTTTATCCAACTGTTTTAGACTTACCCATATAGACCCACCATAGTAAAATAAAATAAAATATGTTTTTGTTTGAATAAATGAACTTAATATTCTATGCCTTATGCGTAGCGAAGCACGTACCGTGCCACTGGTAGTTTTATAAAATAAAATTAATTTAAAAAGACAATACAATTGTGTTTTTATTTTTACTAATTTTTAGTAATAGTTTTTTAGGCTTAAGTTTTTTGCAAAAACCATTCAATTCTTCTAAGAATTTTCTAAAAAAAAACAATTTCGTACATTTACTTTGGGGATAATATCTTTTTACATTCATAAGATATTCGAGGTGACAAATATTTTTTTATTTTTCAGTTTTGATTACAAAAATGAATTGATTTTTTTGAGTTTATACTAATTCGGAATAAAATAAAAATTAAGAATTAAGTTTAGTTGAAGTCATTGTTGATTCAATAGATATTTTTCATTTTTTTTAAATATCTATAGTAAAAAAACCAATTCGATTTCTTTGAAAATTCTTTCTTCATCTTCTGATGTTACTATATTTATATCTCAAGTTACTAAAATATAAGTGATGCCAGGTGACGAGTATCTGTGTTTTTATTGTTCGCAATATCGGTTGCAATGATTTTGCGTAGCGTATTTAGGACTGTGGGTATCGTGCAGCGCTGCGCTGCTTGCAGCCTTTATTCATTTGTGATCCCGGGTTATATGAATGAAAAAAGGTACATATGTATATGTGTTCTAGCCATTAAAACTATACAATAATATATAAATATAATAATTGTGTATAACAATGCAGACTTTTAGCTTTGTTTATTTACTCGAGACTTATTAACTTCCCATAGGAAGTTATTGTAATGGGTCCAATTTGTCAAATTGAAAATTTTGACATTTCTCGACGTTTCAAGGTCCCTAGAGTTGAAATAAACGTACGTTCTTACGTCCGTACGTTCGCGACGTTTTTTTCGTCCTCCAAAGCTCAAGAACCAGAAGAGATATCGATTTCAAATAAATTTTGTTATACAGATAATAAGGCAGAAAGATGCAGAAAGGGCTCTCAAGACAATTGCGTAGTTGGTTTTTTTACCATAGCAGTTGAAAATGTTGGTTAACCCTAAATATCTTACGAACCAAAACCGCTAGAGAGTTGATTAAATTGTATATAGTAAACTGTAATGTGATACAAAACAAGTATTTTTTTTTGGAAAAATTCCATTTAACGGTATTTTTATGGATCGAAAAAAACTGAAAAAAAAAATTGTCACCTCCAAAATTTTAAGACTAAAATATGATTTCATCTCCAAACAATTTTGTGCAACGTAGAATAATGTATTTGACATCTGATAAAATTTTGAAAAAAATCGAATTGACAGTTTTTTTACAAAAAATAAAAACCTAAAAAAAAAATGTATAAAACTTGGTAAACATGGATTTTCGACTCAAATATCTTTTCAAAAATTGTAGTTATTGGCTTCAAACTAATTTTATCGTATAAGAAATATTGTTTTCGGTAAGATTTTGAAAAAAATCGAATTGACAGTTTTTGTACAAAAATTTAAAAACATAAAAAAATTAACAAAAGATGGTAAAAATTTACTTTCGACTCAAATAGCTTTTCAACAATTAAAAATATTGGCTTCAAACTTATTTTATTTCACAGAAAATATTGTTTTAGATATTCGGCAATTTTTATATAAAAATCCAACAGTCCGTTTTTTCATAAAGAATACAATCTACAAAAAATAGTACGCAAATTTAATAAAAATTGATACGAGCAAGCAAGACAACTCGACAGACGGGATGGGAAGTTACCAATGGGTCGCATCCCAGCCTCTTGTTTTTATTGTAATAGTTGTCATTGGCATATTTTTGCAGCACAAAGAACTTATGCAGGGTTGGATTTCTTTGCAAATTAATTCCCATAGTTTTTAGGGTACACCTGAGCGATCAGTGAAAAAACCATTTCTAACAAACCTTTTCGTGAATTACTGGGAACCAAATAACACGACTGCAAATAGGCCAATAATATAAGTGTTTGTGTAAATAATACAGTTCCAATAAATTCACGACAAATCGAGATTGCATTCTCCAAATGGTATCTATCTATTAGCTTTTTAAATATGTTATTTTTTTATCCGGCATTTAATATTCTATGATGATCCCTCATCATCAATCTGCATTTTTATTTGATATTAGAAAATACCGAACTATACATAAAACTTTGTGTTTGAATTCTGAATATTCATTCAGTTATTAATTTTAATACTGCGTGCTTTTTTTGCGTGAATTAATACCATTATTTGCTTTACCCTTGCAGTTTTACAGAATTAAATTTTAATAAATATGGTTCTGAAGAGCTCAACACATTATTATGGTACTAGGTAAATTGAATTTTTGTGTCCCTAGCAAATAGTTTTTTGTTTAGAAATAAAAATCTTTATCTATAGTGGTCATTGTTCTTTAAAGACGTATTTATGTGCAGGCTACATATTAAAATTCTTCAAACTCCCTAGCAAACCGAGGTCATTGATGTTTTTATTCTATGTCGCTTTTAAAGTACTGTATTTAAATTTTCTTTGCAAATTTTCAATTTTAACTGAAATAATAATCTTTGCTAAAACCAACGACAAATTTGTTTACCAGCTAGGTATATCAAGTTCCAAATATCACAACAACTCCCACCTTTAAATTTAGCCTTCTGTAGCTTTTTCTTCTGCAAGAATGCATGTATTTATGTAGTTTCCGCTTTACATTTTGCTCTTTTTTCCCAATTACAATTTTATATCATTTACTTCTTTCATGAGTATTTCGGTTTATTTACCTACAACCTGTAAGGATACTGGCTCCGATATGGCTGTCCGTTCTTGGCCATTTATATAGCTTGTTGCTCGGCATTCGTATTCACCCTGATAGTCGTAAGTTACATTGTCAATAACTAGCCGTGCCTCACTGCCTCTTTGAAGATAGTTTGAAACATTGGTGATCCTGTAAAGACAGAAATTATTTTAAGGATGTTTATCACGTATTTACATTGAATAAATATAAATATATGCGACACTCAGTTTTCACACACCGTTCTATCGCATCAGTATATCGTTTAGGGTTGCCCATGCTTAGGGCCTCACTCTTTATGTATTTTGTTTGTGTTTAAAAATAAACACAACACTTCTCTCATGGTGCGAGACGAATGCGGCGGAATCTATTAAAACAGTAATCTAGGTGGGGCAACAGTCCGTTGAGAACTAGGGTCTAGTGACTTACAACTCTCAACCATTCCTGTGTGCGAGTAATGCTGTCAGAGGTAGAAGGGACCTACAGTTTTAGGCCGAATACGAACGGCTTATTTGAGAAAGCAATAATAGAGGCAATATCCGTGAAAAAAAAACTTTAAATGGCACAATCAGGGACTGAACCCAAAACCTCTGGCATGACGGTCTAACGAATTTTTTTCTTTCTATATCATTTTGTATTTTTACTTAAAAACTATTTAAAACTAGGCCCTTCAACAAAATTTAATTTGTTTTTCATTTTTTATTTTCCTTATTCCATATTTTTTTTTTAACCACATAAAGCCGCGGCTCTCACATAGCCATTGTGTCATATCATTTCAAAGGTAAAAGTGATTAAGTAGGGATCTGTTTTCCAGATCGTGGTTGGGGTGAATGTTAACATTCACCTTGTACACTTGCTGGCAAGCAGCTCCCACCACCTCCATCTTTGCTTCGGATATTTAATTATAAAAAAGTCATCGTCATGGCTTCTTTTGGATCTATTTGCGCTGTCCTGAGTATGTCTTTGTTTTCTTCAGTTCTTTGGATCTTCAGACATACTAGAAAATACTACTTCAATATGTTAATAAACTCCTGTTACTTAATAAAAACAGGTACATTTTTAGACTGATTTGTCTATAACATATGATATCTCATCATAAAATAAACTATGTGTCACCGGCGCAAAAATGGTCAATAGTATTCCAAATTCAATTGACACATCCGATTTCCGAAACATGATACTCATGTATTCCAGCATCCCAATTATAGCTGACATCATCATAACAATATAAACATCATCATCAATGGTAGGGTTATTTTAAGATAATTTTAAGAAAGAAAATGTATTTAGAAGTTCTTAATACAAAAAAACTCAATTTAATTGTTCGTTAAAACACAAGGTTGTGCAAACTAATCAAAAGAAGCAGTTAATGAGACACAGATCCACGACACAAAGTCTAGGTTAGGTTAGGTTAGGTTAGGTTATAGTGGCTGTCCAAGATGGAAACGGACACACTTAGGCCAGTTTAATGGCCCATTGTGATACCACATGAATCTAGAGGCTTCCTCCTAAGCTCAATGGAACCAGCTTGAGTCCCTTACGAAACGTGAGAGGCTGATTATACCGATATGATTTAGATCGTTTAGATCGTTTAAGAAGAATTCTCCTAGGTAATTCTTGCGTTTTCGAGCTAGAGCAGGGCATGTGCAGAGAAGATGAAGAACCGTTTCTTCCTTGTCCATACAGCTACATTGTGATACCACATGAATCTAGAGGCTTCCTCCTAAGCTCAATGGAACCAGCTTGAGTCCCTTACGAAACGTGAGAGGCTGATTATACCGATATGATTTAGATCGTTTAGATCGTTTAAGAAGAATTCTCCTAGGTAATTCTTGCGTTTTCGAGCTAGAGCAGGGCATGTGCAGAGAAGATGAAGAACCGTTTCTTCCTTGTCCATACAGCTTCTGCAAAAGTCATTTGAGAATACGCCTAGTCTCGTGGCGTGCTTTCCTATATGAATATTAAACTGTTGCGCTATCTCCATTAGAGATGCTCGACAGTTATGGACTGTTATAGAGTTTGTAGAGACAGAGTCCAGAGATTTGATAGCGGCCTGGCTGTCAGAGAAAATACGGATATCAGATGTTGATATCACGTTTTCTTTGAGCCAAGACAAGACTTCCTTAATCGCCAAAAGTTCCGCCTCGAACACGCTACAATGATTGGGAAGGCGGAATGAGAGACTTAATTTCAGTCGTTCAGAGTAAACACCTCCACCAACCCCTTCTTTGGTTTTTGAGCCATCTGTGTAAAAATGCATTGACTCATCCTCCAAGAATGTCCTATCCTCCCAAAAAGATCTGGTAGGTATAGAAATCTGGAAGTTCCTGTCGAATTGTAGTTGGGAGATGGTGTAGTCTGTGTGCTTTGGAATTGATTCTAAGTACCTTAGAATTACGAAGTGGCCAATGTTGTTGTTAGTCCACTGCGACGAAGCATTGAGGCGATTAGCAGAGCTTGCAGCTATTTGTTTGCTAAATATGTCAAGAGGAGCAAGGTGTCCAGTGCTACAGACGGGGTCGTGCGAAGCGATCCGCTTATACTTAGGCAGGCTGAACGTTGGAATTTATCTAACTTATCCCTGTTTATACCTTTCTCTAAAGCAGTCCACCATACTGCCACATCGTACGTTAAAATCGGCCTGATTACCGATGTGTATAGCCAATGCGTGGGTTGTAAACCCCATTTATTACCAATAGCTTTTTTGCAAGAAAAGAGAGCTATAGTAGCTTTTTTGACTCTTTCCTGTACGTTGCGTTTCCAATTTAGTTTTTTGTCTAAGACAAGACCTAGGTATTAAGCCTCGTCAGAGAATTTTAATTGGATTCCTTTAATATAAGGAGGGTTGACAAATGGAATTTTGTATCTCCTCGAAAATAAGACCAAATCGGTTTTGTGTGGGTTAATACCCAGTCCACACCGATCAACCCAAAGTATAAGTTTGTCCAAGGCATTTTGTAAGAGTTCTTTTAGGATATTAAGATGCTTTCCTGAAACTGCTATAGCAACGTCGTCCGCATAGGCTATCACTCTGAAACCCTCCGCATCCAGACTAGTTAGGATTTCATTCACCACTAGGTTCCAGAGGAGAGGGGATAGAACACCAACTTGCGGTGTCCCTCTACTAACGAATCGTCTGCTAGAAGAGTTGCCCAGTTTTGAGTTAATTATTCTGCTAGTAAGCATTAAATGAATTAACTCCCGAAGCGAACTCTCTACATTTAGAGATTTCAGTGCAGATGTGATTGCAGATGTGTCCACGTTGTTAAAGGCACATTCGATGTCAAGGAAAGCAACCATAGTTTAAACATCAGGCGTGTTTTTTGGCACAGCTATCCTTATCTGCAGTGGGAGTTTTCATGTATTACAAATACAACACCCAGCTGTAGATAAAACTTAAATTTAAATCTGGCTGCGGATAAAAAATTGACATTTGTTTCAGTGTCGATACTCGATCGGAGAAAAATTGAATTTCTTAGGTTGGTGACTCGTATAATCGAAAAACTCAAAGCTTTTTAAAAAAAAATCAAAATTAATTAGAAAACGACAGAAGTTAAATACATTGTTCGTTTTTCTGACCACAACATTAAAAACAATGAAGCGTTAAGCTTAATTTTTGTTTAAACAAAAAAACAATGTTTGTAGTTTTTTTTTAAGCAAATGGCGCTAGAAAGAACAAAAATGTTTTGTAATTTTGTTAATTTACCACTTTTTACCAAAAGTGGCCGTTCGATCTTTCGACCCTGCATATAAATGGGCCACCTATAAGAATTAAAATTTCATGAACGACGAGTGACATAATCTACGAACATACCTTAATACCAAGAACTTATCCGAAAGCAAAACCAAAATAGCAAACCAAACCTTGAACAAATTAATATTATGAAATTCTATTTTCTTTATTTCTCTTACCACATCTTCTCGTGAATCTTTCAGTTTTACGAGTAGCAATTTACTTTGGTTAATATATTAACCAAATTAATAATATGTAAAAACAACTAAAAAATAAAATAAAATAAAATAAAATAAAACACCTGCTGATGGGTAACTGCCAATACGTTTTTTTTGGGAAATCGAATTTGGCTGCAGAAGTGCAGATAGCAATGCCAAAAAAGCACGCCTATTATTTTCAATAGTAGGGATACTTTAAGATAGCTTTAAGAAAGAAAATGTATTTAGAAGTCAGTTCTTGATCAGAGGTCTATTTAAATAATCGGTTGAAAATAAACTTTTTAAAAACTCAATTTAACTGTTCGTTAAAATAATTTGCACATACCTCTGAAACCATTTATAAGTTGGCGGTGGATTACCCTCAGCGACACATTCAAAAGCAGCCGGACTGAAGAGTGGTGCTGTTGTTATACGATCTGGACCAGCGGATAAAACTTTTGGTGGAACTGCAATATCAAAAAAAGAAATCAGTTGATTTGTTAGAAAAATGTTTATTGTCTTCCATTTCTGTTGTATTTCAAAACTCCCTCCCTACATTTAACGTCAAGTTGCACAGATAATTGTTCTGATGTTCCAACAGAGTTCTGTGCTTGACACGTGTAAAGACCAGCATCACGTCTTCCCACAGGACGAAGCTGTAAGGATTCCTATGAAGAAAAAAGTGTATTTGTATTAAATAATAATTAATAATGCAAACAACACAATATAGGGTTACATTAATGAGACATGGATTAGAATTATGTTGCATTCAACAATTTACTAAAACTGATCTGATACAAATAAATGTATTGTAACACGTCAGGCAAAAACATTCACTGTAGGTATAAATGTTGCCAACATTTTGAATGCAAATTGATTACTTACTAGCAGACATAACCGTCGTTACCTTGGTTTGTTGCGTATGCATATTAAAATCAAAGAGGTATAGTAATAAATAAAGCAAATATTTTTCAAAAACAAACAAAAAATAAATAAATACGGTGGCGCAACAGTCCGTTGAGTAGTAGGGCCAAGCGACTTACAACTCTCAACCATTCCCGTGTGCAAGTAATGTTGTTACGGATGGAGGGGACCTACAGTTTTAAGCCGAATTCGAACGGGTAATTTAGGAAACTACTTTTCATCGCAAGAGTCACTCTCGTAGGATTTGTCAATTCCTCGCAAGAGGCAGTGAACGTGAAAAAAAACTTTAGATGGCACAGGTAGGGATTGCTTGTATGTCACCATACAAAGATTTATCTATTTTTGCATTACATTACGACTACGTACTACTCAGCAAATAAATGTACCGAGTAGAAACACATCACCTTGAGCGCATAAGACAGGCTATAAAACACAAGACATTAATACGAGACAGCATTGGTACGCTATATTGGAATAGAAAAATCAAGGACTAAATTTTGAGAAACGGTGTCTCTGCTCATACGTCTCCATACAGAACTCTTCTGGACACCTGGTATATAGATAGGGAAGGACCTAACTATATCCATACTGGTATGTGTGAACGGATGGAATGGCAAGTTGCATAGGGCGATAGATGCCTTGTTGATCGGTTCATTTTCGCTGACTGATATCGGTCTTGTACGAGTCTGAGCGTTGCTCTAACTTCAGTGTTATGTTTTGTCTAAGATACTTTTTATTATTTTTATAAAATATCATTTCTCTAAAACTTCTAACCTGCTTTAATACCGATTTTAAGATTCTCATCCTTGTCCTTTGGAGGTGGCTAACCAACGTCAGGGTATGATAAGATCATTGAGCTCTGATCCTGACAGCGAGCAGAATTTAATGCTCCTAAAACTCAATGCTGTATTACTGTCGCTGAAGCGCAACCCTCCCTCAATGGCAATATCCAAGGGTGCATTTGTATTGAGAAGAATTTGCACTAAAAAATGCTACACTTTAACAAACAACTTGTTCAAACAATGTAGGAATGTAAGAAAGCTTTGCAATGGCCTGAAGTTTGTTATATCCGCCTTGTTACCTTTCTTGAAAATTGGTGTAAGAAATGACTTCTTCCATATACTGGGAAATTTACCTGTTTTTAGAGAAAGTATATGAACGCAAGGGGTTCAACTAAAGCATTACTATACTTTGTTCATACTATCGGGGGAATAACATCGGGACCTGCAGAGCAGTAACATTCAACACGGATAATAGATCAAAGACTATACTGTTTAGCACAGGGATATGACTACAGCTACTTTACGAAGGGAGTGAAGATTATGAAATTATACTTCATCAACTATTTCAGTGCTGTTAACAAATGACCCACAGAAATTGGTTGCAAAAGCGTTATAGATATCAACAGTTTTATCTATTGAAAGGTATTTGTAAATGGAGTTAACTTTAAAGCCATCTGCTAATGTGTCAGCAATTCCAGAAATGGTTAAATCTTCGGAAAACAACTGAAAATTAGCTCTTCTGAAATCAAAATTGTATAGGTAAGCAAAATTAATTACTGTGTTCAAAGTCAAGAAAAGAGGGTGATATTTATCAATATTAGTAATTTCTGATTTAGATCTAGAACAAGCGTCAGAAGAAAGTACTAAATCAAGAAGTCGATTTTATTGAGTTTTTAATACATCTTGTTTGCTGTAAGTCGTCAAGAAGGATTTTATCGAGAAAAGATAGTTTCAGTTGGAAGAAGAGAGAGAGGCTTCAAGGCAGCAATTGTCGTCAAATGGTAAATTAAAATCATTTAAAAGCAAAATATTGGTGTCAGAGCAGGAAAAATTGCCAACAAAGTCTAATGCCAAAGAGAGTTCGCTATAAAACAGACTCTAAATTTGTTTGAGGAATGTAAACGTTTATAATGAAAAAGTATTATTGTGTACTATTATTTTCACACAGACCAAATGGAAAAGATACAGAAGAAGAGAAATGTGTATTTTTTACCGTTGTGAGAAACACCTCCAACTAAATCTTTTGCATTACCAACATGACGAATATTTCTTTAAACTTCGAAGTCTTTACTGAAAAGTCATGTGTCGGAAAAACTTTAATTTAGCCAAGTTTCTGTCAAAACAAATACGTCGTGTAGGAATCTTTACGTTTTTGTAGAAGAGGTTAAGTTAAGCCTTTTTTGACTTGGTTTTTCGAGTATAGGAAAACCATCGTATCCATTTATATATGCTTCAAAAAACGAAACTAAAAAAAAGTTTGCCAAAAAGCTTTTAATTAAATGTAAATAACCAAATGGTAGGCATGGGCTGTGCATAAGAACACAAACGTCGACAGTTTTTTTTTCTCAAAACCCTTCTCTGTCTACTAAATCATCTACTCACCTCCCCGGGTGTCTTGAGATTAGGTCTTAACCCCAGGACCTTTCCTGGGCGTCCACAGTTATATTAAACTACTTAGTGATCACATTGTAGGGCAACTGCGACTTATGCGGATACCTGAACTATAGGCTAGGTTAAGCCTCCCCGTCCTTGAAGTTACACTAAGAGAGCGCTTCAAGGTGAAGGTTGTGACACAGGGCTGACTTCCTGACCAAACATACGACCAATCCCATGGGCACGATATTAAAATTGTGTTAGAAGATTTTAACAGCAAGCTAGGAAAAAAGGCATTTTTGGTGACACAGTCGGGAGATACTGCCTTCGCTACAACACCTCTGACAACAGATTCAGGCTGATCGATATCCTTTAGGTGATAGAAACTCCTTTAGCTAATAAATAGCTCAACAAGAAATTAAATTATATCGGAATAGGGTGTTCTTTCATAAGAAAATTGGGGTGTTAGTTCATGCTTTTTTGGAACCTAATTTAATTTTTAATTTGGGAAGTTAGATGACCAAGAGATTGTCATGTCCTTTTCCTGTCAAGTCCGTAACAACATCTTATCTCCTATACTACCTGGATAGTGGCAACTTTCCTAACAGCTATCAGATATATCGCTTCTGAAATGCTAGATTTAACACGACCCATACTTCGAAATTCTGGTTTGACGACTAGTGTCGGCAAGCGCACGCAGTTAAGCAACAGGTATATAAAACAGCGGCATGATACAGAATGACCAGAGTAACTCGCAAGCTCTACCAGCAGAAGAGAAGAGATGAACACATGCTTCTCAGATGGCAAAAAGCATTAAAAGCTTGCGATGGAGATAGAGGGATGTCACAAAAGGAATGAGGTTCGAACCGTTTAAAGTAGCAGGCGATCACTTGGTAAGAAGTATGCGCTTAATCAAATCTGCAAACTAGTGGGAAATACTTCTGAGACTTTTTATAATTATTTAATTTTGTAAGTTTAACAATTTAATATGATACCTTTCCCCAAAAGTATGGATAGTTAATACATATGTATTTTTTTAATTGTGTATACTCTTCCCAATACGCTTTTAATTGCCATAGGACTTGCAAGCGAAGATCGTTTCCATTTTTTTTTTCATTACTGTATGTAGCAATTGGACCTTGTCAATGCAAGATGAGAAAGTCTAATGATGCTTCGATAGAATTTCTTCAGTTAATTTTTGGTCCCATCAGGCACACATATTACAGACACCCAACAAAAAAAAAAAAAGAAAACTGTATTTATTGAATGAAAGAAAAATGAACATTTTAAGTTCAGTGGTTCTTATGAACTATCTTTTTATATCATGCTCATGATGATCTTTGCTGTTATATTATGCTTACTCAGTAGACTATGTCTTTTATTACCATAGTTTATGGTTTAGTTTAGGATTCAAATAGGGATGATTGGTGTTATTAATTTATTATTTGTTTTCTTTTTTAAGGATGGAGAAACATTTAAATTATTTGTGTGAGGAAAAAGAAAGGGCAAAGGCGTTGGAATTTAGGCGTTTTAGTCAAATGTTTAATAGGAAGTAGTTTTTGTTTGTGAGACTCTTGTAGCCTAAAAGGAAAGTGACTTAAGAAAGTGCATTTTAATATCTATTGTTTTGTTAGTTAAATACTAAATGGGTTATGATCAATATGTTTTGTACGTACATATTTATATTTAGTTGTAATTACTATTAATACAATTCTATAATAATACAAACATGGTAGAGGAAGACTAGTCTTAAGAAATTATTTTATTTGATTTCCTTAGAGCAGTTCAAATTAAAACATGCATTGTACTTTTAACGGAAAGGAACTTTCCAAAAAAAAAAAATATTTAGTAAAAAAATCAGTTTGAACTGTGATTTTTCAAAAATATTATAAAGTCGATATATTATTGTCATTAAGAATTCGTATTTCTTATTTATTCTAAAAAAAATAAAAAATAAGAGAACATAACGACTTATGCACCTGCATTACATCAAATTCAAGTCTTTTGTAATTAAAATAAATTAAAAGTTTTATGAAGTTTAATTCTCAAATTGTATTCAATACAAAATTCCACTTGACTTTGAAGCCATGAAATTGCATAATTCTATGACCAGCTAGGAACTAGGTTTTAGGCTATGAGATAAGTCGTTGCAAACAGAGACTTCTCTGTTTTTTAAAAAAGCATGATTTCTCAGTCTAACGGTATAGGAACTTTTATTTTGGTAGGAATTAAAATAGAATCTCCAATACTTCCCAAGAAAAGACCATATAATATAAAACACATTATTAGAGAATCCTTTTTCAAGAAGATCGTTTTCGGAAAAGCTTTTAATAATTAATAATGGGCGTCGTATAGATTTAAAATCAACACGCAAGTACAGAAACAGAGAGTATACTCGAACCTTTAGCGAAACTCAATATTCAATATACTCGTATAATATTACCAATAGCTATTTGGTAGCGAGAATAACAAGAAATTGTTTTGTTGGTCTTGTTTTCTTTTTTAATTTATCTTTTTTGTATGGAGTTCCTCGGATGTGGACAATATGAACACTCTAACTTCACTTTAGAGAAAACACAAGCTAAGTGCCTCCCATTTGCAATATGTCATTAAATAAGATGTAGGTATGTATCAGCTGTAATACCAGTGGCATGATGGTTAGTGCGTTGGGCTGTCATGTCAGAAGTCTTGGGTTCGATACCTGCCTATGGCATCTTAGATTTTTTTCACAGGTATTGCCTCTTGCGAGGCATTGAAAAAATCTCCAAGAGTAATTCTTATCATGAAGAGCGCTTTCTCAAATTAGCTGTTCGGATTCGGCTTAAAACTGAAGGTCGCCTCCATCCCTGATAACAGTACTCGCACAAGGGAATGATTGAGAGTTGTAAGTCACTAGGCCCTAGTTCTCAACGGACTGTTGCACTAACTGAAATTCATATAAATTAATTAATTCATTAAATTAGCGGTGTTAAAACGTCCGTTAAATGTAACATGATTTCTTATAAAGCAGGAGTTATTGTTTCGAGACCAGAATGAATAAAGTTCACCTTTAAGCCGAAACAATTATCTATTTTTATTACTTTAGTAACAAAAAAAAATCATGAATCATTTGATGCATTTGCTGCTCCCTGCGGACTGCAGAAAATTAATTATTATTCTTGAAAACTCATCTTCAACGAGTAGGTAAGTAGCTTATGAGCAGAAATCACCACTGCCAAGAAGGTAATTCAGTAGGAGAAGATCGGGACTTGGTTGACGCACGCAGGTGGGATAGGACCTCAACTTGGTGTGCAAAATGGAGACAGGCTGGCTATAGACACATGTTGGTCGCAGACTATAGCGCCACCTTAAGTATGTTAGGTTAGGTTATAGTGGCTGTCCAAGATGGAAACATACACACTTAGATATAAGATTATGTTTAAGACGACAACGACAAAAACGGTATGTAGTCGCTCTACAAATTTCTGGGTTTGAAAGTTATATAGTTTTCATATACAAAGGTTCTGAGAATATGTTTATATAAACAAATTGTAAGTGCAGCTTAAGAACAAATATTTTCTATTGATCTACGGTGAGTATTAATTTGAACATTGATATATTATTAGTTGAAGGTCAACCAATTTCGTAAACAAAACAATTACATTCTTACCTGTAAACTTGAAATTTCCGAGCGGCCCGCTCTCCGCCAGACCACACTTGCTGGGGGATTTGCATCTGCCACACATCGCAATACCAAAGCATCTTTATCCTCTTCCAAATCAATTTCAGGGGACCCAATAAGTTGTATAGTTGGAGCATCTTTTTAGTAAAGTGAACAAACTTAAAAAAAATTTGAAAAACATGTTAACTACTAACATTTTATATCCATCCTCGCCTCAACTGTCACCGACTTTGCTGAGTAAGATTCATGAAATGCTACACATCTTAGCATTTCACCATATCGTTCACGAATCGCTGACACCTGTACAACCGACGAAGCAGCCCATGTCCTAAGGTTGTCTGGTTCAGTAGAATTAACTTGAGGACCTAGAGGCATTAGCTCTCGCTCACCTGAATAAAAAAAATGAAAGCAATTAAATCGTACTATTCTTTTCAATGAAGCAGGTGCTGAAATAAAAAGGATCAATGTTTGAAAAGTGCTAACCTAGGAACCATTTAAGTGTAGCTGGTGGATTACCATAATGCGATACACATTTCACGGTTGCCATAGCACCCGAGTCCACTGTGATATTATGCCCTGGCGGGACATGAGCACCCTCATGTTCTAGCCGTGGTCGTTGTGGTGCCACTGTAAAAATCAAAATTAAAATTAAATTTATAAGTTTCCTTCAAAGCTTAATATACATTAAAACATGTAGATGATACTATATTCGACTGCATTCCATTAGTATACCAATTACCTCGGACAACTAATCGCACTGGATGACTTGTGAGGGCATCTTGGGTTGTAAAGTCACTCGCTGTTACCTGACACTCCCAAAGGCCATCATCAAAATCCAACGTAGCCGAACGTATCCACAGTGAACAATCGCCCCCTTTATGAAGAGGAGGTTGCAAATCCATATGCAAACTTCCGGTGGAAGGTAGTGCTGCCCATTCGTACTTCTTTGGATAAATGCCTACGGGCTGCGTGGATTTATAAGGATAAGCAAAAAAAAGGTGATTGTTTTTGTTTGTACGAAGAATGTAGCTTTGAAATATGATCAGACAAATTTCATGTTTGTGGACTTATAATTATTAGAAAAATTATTATAGCAGCTCGACATTGTATCACGAGAGTTGATGCTGACATATTATAAAAAATATCCCAAAGAGAACCTTAATCTAGCGGAACGGGCCTAACGGGTTTGTTCTGTTCGCCGTTGAAATTGGTTTAAAATGGTTTTCTCCATTAAAAGAAGCATGTACATTTAGTTGCAGCTCAATTCAATTTTCATACGAACAATTATGAATCTGTCAATGGGGCTTTTGTGAGTATTGAGGCAGAGGCGGCAAAAATGGGTTTAACGGTTAATGAGGGCAAAACAAAGTACATGCTGTCGTCTAGAAAGGACATACAACACCGAAGTTTTGGTCAAAACGTCACCATCGACAGACGTAACTTTGGGGTAGTCAAGTTTAGGCTCCGCTGTAAACACAGAAAACAACACCAGCGCTGAGATCAAACGCAGAATAACTCTTGCTAACTGCTGTTTCTTTGGACTAAGAAAGCAATTAAGTGGTAAAGTAATCTCTCGAGGGACCAAAGTGTTGCTATATAAGACCCTAATCATCCCCGTCCTGCTATACGGTGCAGAAGCATGGACCATGACAAAAGCGGATGAAAGCACCTTGGGTCGCTTCGAGAGAAAAGTTCTTCGTGTGATCTACGGTCCCGTATGCATCGAAGGGGAGTGGAGGAGAAGATGGAACGACGAACTGTACGGGCTGTATAGCGACGTAGACTTAGCCAGAAGAGAAAAAGTCCAACGACTAAGATGGCTGGGTCACGTAGAGCGCATGGAAACCAATGCTCCGGCCCGGAAAGTCTTCGAATCCGCACCCACAGGACAGCGCAGTAGAGGAAGACCGCGGATCAGGTGGCACGCACAAGTGGAAGGTGACCTAACCCAACTTGGAGCGCGAAACTGGAGACATCTAGCTAGGGACCGAGCTAGATGGAGAAGTTTGTTGGGTGAGGCCTTAGTTCACACAGGACTGTAGCGCCACCTTAAGTAAGTAAGTATAAGTAATTATGAATCAGCAAATTTTCAATATTAACATTTAAAAACTCACAATACATTTATTTAAAATTTAAATGCGATTTATATTGCTGCTTATAATTATTTTCTAAAATATTGATTATTCATGCCAAAAACTTACAATAGCAAAATAAAAACTCACCCTTTAGCAAGAAAATGTGTTTTTGCCAAATTTGTACGAAGGGCACTGGCCTCACTTTTATTTAAGAGTTAGAAACACACTCCGGCCATGACCGAAAATCACCGCTCGAGGAGGTGAGAAACGGAGTCAATAAGAGCTAACCTTCTGATTGGATATGATGTGAACGCATGGCATTCTCTCTGGGGTAGATAAACGAACGAGGTGAGTCTCTTTGTGAAAAAAAATTGGTCAAATAGTTAAGTTCACAAAATTTCAAATCTTAGCATAGAATCTGTAGAAGATCTGAAATCCAGACATACACTTTTGTAATCATCAGTTAAAACGGCTTTTAAGATTTAATACCCAGTAAAATACAGCCGTAAAAATTCCTTCCCTAGTGGAACGAAGACCTTTTTGCTCTATAAGGAAAATGACCTGCAGGATCTTCAATATCTGTCACAAGCAGGATTATTACCTATTATAGAAACTGCTAAAAAATACAAAGATGGAGAGAGTGTTCTCGATCGATTGAAAATATAAAAGATTCTGCAAGACTTAGTAAAGTTTCATCAAAGGAACATTGCAATCCATATTTTCTGAAGAAACCGGATGGATTGTGGACGTCCCTGGAAGTAGTTACTGATAGGGACACATTTTCTCGGCTATGAGAATAGCAACACCAAAACGCTAAAAAAATTCAAACACTAATGTAGTTTATGCAAAACTTATTAATTCTGTTATTCCCATGCCGAAATAAAGTTGTATTTTCAAAACTATTTCCCACCCAAGCGAAATACACATCAAAGGAATGGTATTTAAATGCTGTACCCACAACAGCAAATCAAAATGTTTTGCGACGTCTCGTTTCCGAAAAATTCGTCAAAAAGTAAAATTACAGAATTTCTACCCAGCCCATCACAAATTATCTTTCGATTGCTCTATTTCCTCAAGCCTCCAAACATGATGCGGTTTTCACTATAATACAGAGCATCGACCCACCTTTCAATTGATGCATAAATCTAAAAATGATTTTTTTTTCGGAGAAAGCATTTTCTAGCCTTTTAATTCTTTCTCTCCTTTTATATGTAAAGGTTTGGATGGCAAACTACCACTAATACAACAAAAACTGCAAGGCATAGCAGTAACATGGCTGCAGACCATCTTTTATCTGTATCTCAATCATGTACAGATACGGAGACAGGTTAAAGTAGTTCTTATCCCAAAAGTGTGTAGAAGAGGCCATGAATACCCAAAATATTTAAATTTGGCTTGACCTCTTTTGCGCTTGTTGGAACGCATCCTTCATACCCATATCGGTATGTAGAATCTCAACACGCATACTCAAGGGCAAGTTATAAAGAAAAAAAACCCTTTTTCTAACACTTATTCTGTTTTTAATACCAAGCGAACTCACCCGCGCAGTTTACACTTCACTATCAATAATAGCAATGGAAGCTCCTACCACCGGCCAAGGTTTTTCCGCAATGGAGATCGAGATCGAGCGGTTACTCCAGATTAACCTCCAACACTCCATAAAGGCTTCGGCCTCCATTCTTCTTCGCTTATCCAGCAGCGATAAAGATATTGTCCTGATTCAAGAACCTTATATTGTTAAATCCATTGTTCGAGGAATGAGGATGAACCCAGAATGAGGTGAGGATGAACCCAGATCTTGCATGATAGTAAAACGTAGCCTAAGTCTGGAAACAGCCAGAGGAACATTCAAGCTGGCGTCGGTGTATCTCGGCCACGACCATCTTGGCCCTCTCACGGGTGAAACCTTGGAGAGATTAACAGCTGAAGCGCAAAGGCTCAACATCGGCCTAATCATCGCAAGTGATGCTAACGCCCAACATACAGTGTGGGGTAGCATGGATATAAACGACAGGGGTGAGTCTCTTTTCGAATATATTTTAAAAACAAACCTACTTATAAGTAACGTTGGTAAAGATCCAACCTTTATTACTAAAAATCGACAAAAACTTTAGATATAACTCTTGTCTCCGACTTCATTAATAATAATATTTTGAAGTGGAAGGTATCTAAAGATCACTCCTTTTCTGATCATAGATACATCCAATTTAACTTTATAAATGAACCAGCTTGGCAACCGATCTTTCGAAATCCAAAAAGAACAAATTGGCCAATATACAAGAGAACGTTAAATAGTTTAGTAAAACCTGAACTCTTTAATACCCCCTCCAACACTGAAGATCTTGACGACAAAGTCAATAATCTAACATTAGCCCTAAATATAGCTCTAGATATTGCATGTCCTCTTATACAAGTAAGAGGAAAAAGAAACCGCACTGGTGGAACTCAGGGCTAGATCCACTTCGAAAAGAATGTAGAAAACTCTTTAACAGAGCGAAAGCTTCTAGAGACATGTTTGACTGGGATTCATATAAAGAATCACAGAGGATATTTAAAAAAAAAACTGAGGAAAACCAAGCGATCGTCCTGGAGAAACTTCTGTACCAACGTGGAAGATTGCTCAGAAGCATCCAGGCTACGCAAAATCCTCTCCAAAAATCCAATCATGCCAAGCTGCTTGAAAAACGCCTCTGGCCACTGGACCAATTCAAGCGCAGAATCGCTCAACTTGCTACTAGATGTGCACTTTCATTGTAGTTCAAATATTATTAATAACATTGTACCAAATAGTTCTGAAAATACATTATATCCCCCACTAGGTCTAGTCACTAGCCAAAAACTCAAATGGGCTATTAACAGCTCTAAGTCACATAAATCTGCAGGTCCGGATGGTATAATTCCAGCTGAACTGCAAGAAAATGCAAGTTTTCTAATACCTATCCTAGAAAACGTCTTCAAGGGATGCCTTAAATTGGCATACATCCAGAGGTCTTGGAGACAAGTTAAAGTCGTTTTTATTCCAAAAGTTGGAAAATCCAGCCACGTTGACCCTAAAGACCTAAGACTTATCAGCTTATTATCATTTCTTCTCAAAACTTTTGAACGTTTGATCGATATCCACTTAAGGGCAAGTATTGATAAGTCCCTTCTTTCAAAGGCTCAACACGCCTACAACAAAGGGAAATCAGTTGAAACCGCTCTACACAGTATAGTACGTACAATCGAATATTCCCTCCATCCAGATATAGAAGGTGCATTTAACAATGTCGACACATCAATTGGCGTGTATTGACATCTCTGAAGGTAGATAAGTCGATCAGCGAATTGATTAATCAAATGCTGATAAGCAGGATTATCAATTCAAAACTGGACGATTTTACTGCACAAAGAGGTGTCAGCAGAGGTACGCCACAAGGTGGTGTCCTATCCCCTCTCCTTTGGAACTTAGTAATAAATGAATTACTAATTACTCTAGAAAGAGAGGTATACAGAGTTTTTGCTTATGCGGACGATGTTGCTATTGCAGTAACGGATAAACATCCCAATATACTAAAAGAACTCTTACAAAACACATTAAATAAGCTTATCAGATGGGCAAATCGGTGAGGACTAGGCGTTATCCCACAAAAACCGATTTGGCCTTTTTACAGGAGAACAGGGCTATTGTGGCCTTGTTTATTCTCTCTTGAATATTAGGTTTCCAACTAAATTTCTTATCCAAAATAAGACCCAAGTATTTTGCTTGTTCAGAGAATTTAAGTGGCACGCCGTTTATGGGGGGAGGGTCAATGAGTGGGACTTTGTATTTTCACTTAAATTCTCTGAACAAGCAAAATACTTGGGTCTCATTTTGGATAAGAAATTTAGTTGGAAACCTAATATTCAAGAGAGAATAAACAAGGCCACAGTAGCCCTGTTCTCCTGTAAAAAGGCCATTGGTAATAAATGGGGCCTACAGCCCCATATAGCCTACAGGCTATCTATCTCGGTCATAAGACCGATTCTTACCTATGGAGTAGCGGTAAGGTGGACGGCGCTAAATATAGCGACAAATCGCGATAAACTCAGCACAGTCCAACGAACAGCCTGCCTGTGTATGGGAGGAGCACTTCGCTCTACCCCTTCCGCTTCACTTGATGTTCTGTTTTATCTAATACCGCTGGACAATTTCAGCAAGCAAACGGCTTCTAATATGTTTCTCTTCACTGCCGCTAGAATTATGTTATAAACTATACAAGATACGACAAAGAGTTTTCGAGATAAACGTAAAAAACTAAAACAAACTCCGTGCTTCTCTTAACTGCCGCTAGAGCTCACGTCGGATTCTTGGGGACTTTTTTTTGCGTCATCACCAGATATCCCTTAGTAAGTGTGCCAAGTTTCAAAACTGTTTGATTTTTTTGAGGTGAAGGCAATTTTGTTCGTTCATTGACTGGACTAATTGGACTGGACTAAATTTAATAAATATTCAACTATTATGCTTACTCACCTTGTTCTGATATTTTCCTGCAAGGCGGCAACTGAAATAAAATGACTGCATGTTTGATCGCATTTCAGCTGTCAGAATATTTTTTTGAACAGAGTTACCGACTGTTGTAATGCAGTGTATTTACATTTATGAACTCGAATCTTGCATTACTGCTGTATTACTCATGCATAATGCATACACCTAATAATAATTCCATTTACAATTTTTTTATCAAGATACTTCAAAAGTAGCCATATTTTGAATACAATAGATTTTTTTTTGAAAGCTTAATTTAACTCAAAAATTACCCCAAATACAAATGGTCAACAAAATATGCTGTTGATTTTGACGATGATATTTAGCAAAGTAAATAAGTGAAGTAATTTCCTTACACAAAAAATATTTCAAGTAAACTAATGAAAACTGAATTTTTTTGAATACAATCATGTTCAGCTAATTTTTTGAGCAACTGATTCTGAAGACCGTTACATCTACAAACACAACTTTAGGCTCAAATTGAAGTTAATTTGTTTTCCTTAAAACCGTTGCACATTATTGTACTAAAAAATTACCTTCAGAGTAAAAAATAGCTAATAAGCTAAAAAGCTTTAAATTTTCGCGGATTTGAAGTGAATGTCTTCTCTCGTTCTCCTAATACTATAAACACGAAGAGACTGTTAATACCGGAATGAGGCTCTGCAAATATACCTACAAAACATATTATCTTTTCTCGGATGCCTTTTTAAATGCCGGGACTTTTCACGTCTAATGACTAGTGCTTATGCATTTCTTACTAAAATGGTGAAAACCTTTCTTTCGCAAATTAAAAATTACCTTGTTATCTTTTTGCCAGGAGCATGTCCCTCTTTTATCAATAACTTTGCATGTTAATAGTGCGTCCTGGCTTGGATTTACTTCTGTATACTTTGGTTGCTCAGAAAATCTCTGGAAACAATTTATTCCTGGAAGAGAAGAGTAAAAGAATAAAAGTTAGTTAACCTAAATTTAATACAAAAGGAATAATAATGTTAAGCCTTCTTATTATAGTATAAAAGAGGATAGGATGCGACCCACACTGATCGTCACATGAGCTGCAATAAAAATAGCACTCCGTTTCTTTATGCATTTTTCGTGAGACCATATATATTACAATGGAGACATTGAGTCCATTTTTTCCTAGAAAAGTTATCACCCCATAACACGTCACAGAAATTACATTTTGTATCTTTTGAGGTCGTAAATTCTCTCCTATCATCTTTAGAATCAGCAAATAACATCTTAAACGGGGCATCTGATGATGAAGATTGCCGACGTTTTGAAGTAATGCTTTTCTAAGCTTACTCCTTGTTAAAGACGCTTTCCCTTTTCTATTTTTGCTGCATCCATAAATTTGGCTGGTTTCTGGTTTTTATTTTAACAGGCTTGAGAGTTTTGTTAAGACTTTCTTCTAGCTGACTCTTGAAGGTGATATTGTCAAAACTGCGGATCAGTTTTTCTGAGCCTGTTTCTGGACGCAACCCATTTTTATTTCGGTGGTGGAGCAATATTCCACGAAGTAAAATTTACTTTAGTATGGTTCAAAATCGAAGTTGACTCGGTTTGACTATCAATTTCTGCCACAATATTCTGTATTTCATTAGCTTCAAGAGCCAAGTTCGATTTGTTAAAATTCAGCCTTGGAAAAAAATGTGCCTATTGAATGGAAAAGTTCCGCTGCATCTAAATCCACTGACTGAGTTGTTCATGAAAATCGGTTTGCTTCTGTTATGCGGAAATATGAAATAAGGTGGAATAAAACTACCACCAGCGCTCATGCAATTTACCACTGTTACTAATGAACCACGTTCCGCCGAGGTCAAAGTTTCAATTTGACGTTTTCCTTTTTTGGCTAAAACCTGTGGCTGCCTGTTTTGCAGAATAGTTGGGCCAGTCCCATCCACATTCCAGATTCTGGACGGCGAAGTTATATTTTTCGTATAACTCTTCCAAAATGTCACAAAATGTATTTACATTTTGCTGATTGAAGCCCTTAGCTCTAATGACAGAAGTTCCCGTTGGTAGCCGAAAGCTTAATTCACTTTTATGTCTTTTTAAAAAGCCACTCAACCAGCTGCCTTATGGAGTAACGAAAACTTGTTCAAAATGTTATTTTTTTGGGCCATTTGGAAAGCTAAACTTTGTTCAGTTTCAGTTTCAGTTTCGTTTTATTTATATATTGACAAACAATTTAACAGATTTAGAAAAAAAATTCTTTACAATTTTAACATAAATAACAAATTTACAACGAGATTTTATGAAAAGAAAAATGATAAATAAACTTATTTAAGGGAAAACACTACAAGAAAAAATACTCTCATATCGCACGTAACCCAAAATTGTTATAAAATGAGTTTTTATTGTAAGTTTTAAATGAGATCAATTTCTAAAAAAGAACATCTCTCGAAAAAGTTGTCTTGACATTAGCTCTATTGTGGAATCTTGTAGTAGAATAACAACAAGGCAAATTAAGTATTAGTTTAAGGACTTTATTTTGACATGTCTGCATTTTTTTAATGTGAGTCTCAGCACAATCGAACCACCCTTTTATAAATTAATATTGTATTATGTATGCTTAGACGAGACTTCAAATTTATAAACGGATACAGAATTTTAATTAGTAAATTCGTTTTATAGATTGAGTTTGATATGTGAATTTGTAGTGTTTTTTTATATCAAATATAATGTCAAGATATTTACAATTTTCGGACAATACGATATTAGATGCATTAATATTAAGTGTGGTTTGTGGGGGAACACATTATTTTCTGCGTCGTGTGAACCAAATAGCCTGACATTTTTCGTCATTAACTTTAATTTTCCACTTATTGAAGTAACTAAGAAGTTTATCAAGGGTAAGTATTAAGTGCATCTTGAGTAAAAAAAACTTGATCCAAAGAGGGCAGTGTCGTCCGCGAACATGGAAATTTCAATATTTTCAAGCCTAGGAAGATCGGAAAAGAAAACGTTAAAAAAAAAACACAAAACAGATCCTTGAGGAACCAAATGAAATATCAAACAAAGAAGATTTCGCAAGTCCAGTTCTAACAAAACATTTTCGGGATATTCAAAAAATTCCTAATTATTTGGATAAGATATCGTGGAAAATTTAACAAAATTAGCTTAAAGATGAGTTCATCGTGCCAGACAGTGTAAAAGGCTTTTTCTATGTCTAACAAAACTAGACTTGTCGCATTTTTTAAAACAAGATTGTTCTTGACATATTTTTTAATTCTAATCAAAATTTTCGAACTCTAAAGCAGTATTAATATGAGCGCGACCAACGAACGACGAATCAATTACAAAATGTGAGTTTATATACGTTTGAAGACATATTTCCACACCAATTCTTAACAAAACGATAGCAATATAGTTTATTTTTGATTTATGATGCAAAATCTTACTATTCAATGACATATATTAATAAATTTAAGAAAACAAATTTATTCGTCGCGAATAAAATTGTAATTAATTCGAACTGTCAAACTTTATTCGCGTTCCACATTATCCACACTCACAAAGAATAAAATAATCGCGTGTACTTAACCTAAAAAATCATTCTTGTTTTGGTTTCGGCGGTGAATGGTGTTCGGCTGTGGCTCCTTGAAAAAATATTCGCGTCGAATTAAAAACTCTCATGTGAAAGAAATGTCAAAATCGACGAATATTTGTTCATTCGTTGGTCGTTGGTCGTGCTCATGTCAATAGTGCTTAAGAGTTTTTCCGTAACAATATTCGGTTACGTTATCACTTAAATGAGCGGACACTGTATGATTGCGGTTGAAAGTTTGAGCGAAGATATTTGCCGTAATATATATGAACATTATTTTGTTCCCTAAGAGGAGGAATAGCTGAACCTTTCATCTTAGATATTTTTGTTGCATTGTTGAACCCTTATCAAAACTCGATAGTAAATTATTCCACTTTTGATTAGGAAACACTAAAATTTCATTTAAAAAAAAAGTCCCCAAGAATCCGACGTGAGCTCTAGCGGCAGTTAAGAGAAACATGGAGATAGATTTAGTTTTTCACGTTTATCTCGAAAACTATTTGTCGTATCAAAAAATTTTGTTCCACAAAACTAAAGCTTATTAAATTGTTTTAAAAAACTGTGATGATTTTTTTTGTATCTATTATAGTTATTAAATAACTCTAGCGGCAATGAAGAGAAACATAAGTTTTTTTTTCGGTTTTTCGGTTTTATCTTAAAAACTATTTGTCGTATCAAAAAATGTTGTTCCACAAAACTAAAGCTCATTAAATTGTATTAAAAAACTGTGATGATTTTGTTCGTATATATTATAGTTAATAAAATAACTCTAGCGGCAATGAAGAGAAACATAAGGTTTTTTTTCGGTTTTTCGGGTTTATCTTAAAAACTATTTGTCGTATCAAAAAAATAATCTACAAAGCTTATTAAATTTCTTAAAGAAATATGATATTAATTTCTTTGTACTTGTTTTAGGTTGTAAGATTACTCTATAGACATTTAAGGAAAACATGTGTTTTTTAACACGAAAAGAAAGCTTATTAAATTTCCTAAAAAAATATGGTATGTATTTGTTCGTGTCTGTAATTGTCCACAAAAAAACTCTAGTATTCAATTCGTATGACCCTTCTTAATTCTGAAGCTCGTTGGCCCACTATTTGGCTCATTGTCTGCATGCCTAGAGAATAAGCATTGTAGTAAGTTACTTTATCATCTTCAACGATGCCACTCGCTGTTGTCATGATTTCATTTGTAACTGGAAATGGAGGATGACTTTGGAACCAATTTGATAGCTTTGCAATGACTGTATTATATCTTATTTTACGTGCCTCCCCAAAATCGTCATGTTGCTCACTAGTAGAAAAAAGAACGCCATTGAATTCTTCGAGGCGGCAACGATTTCTTTACTGATTGGTTAAATGATAATATGAAGAACAAAACCCTAAGCTTGAATAAAGGATTTACCAACTTATTACAACCAAGCTTTCTGTATATAAATAAGGCAAGGCTGTTTAGTATTGGAGACATGATGTTGGACGCACAACTAGATATAATGCTATGCCCTATTGCGATCCACTTCCTTTTTGTATTTTCAATGTTCGTTTTCTTTAGTGGTTTCCAGAAACGTGTTTAAAAAAATCATTAAATGTTTTCCTTACATGCCTATAGAGTTATTTTACAAACTAAAACAAGTACGAATAAATTAATATCATATTTCTTTGTAAAATTTAATGAACTTTAATTTTGTAGAACAACATTTTTTGATACTACAAATAGCTTTCGAGATAAACGTGAAAAACTGAAACAAACTCCGTGTTTCTCTGCCGCTGGAGCTCACGTCGGATTCTTAAGGACTTTTTTTTGGGGTCACCACTAGACATCAATTAGTAAGTGTGCCAAGTTTCAAAACTGTTGGAGTTTTTTGGGGTGAAAGTAAATTTTTTTGTACATTGACTTTACTATTTTCCGTTGAAATTATTTATCTACGGTAAATGTAATCGACATATTATATTTCTTTTCCGTTTATAACAATTTGTGTTCGTTCTCCTTTGTTACTCATCACTTTTGTTTTGTCCGCATTCATCTCGAGGCCAACCGTTTAGCAATTGCTATCTAATACCATTTGTTAGGTCCTGACATGATAGTGATAGTAAGACCATATCGTTTGAGAATTTTAGATTGTTGAGAAACCCTCCAATAATTTTCATTCCTAAAGATTCCCAATTTATTTTTCGAAATATACCCTAAAGGACCTCACAAAAAACTCTGGCGAGAATGGATTTCCTTGTCTTACAAACCCTATCAATATGAAACTGCCTTTCAAATAGCCATATTTTTGACCGTATAATATGCTTGAATGAAGTCGATGACTTTTCAATCACTTGATTTATTGTTTGGAGGTGGTCCTTTGTGCCAAAGCCTTTTCGGAAGTCGGCTTAGTGTCTGGTTTATTGCTCGTCTAGCTTATTTTGACAATTTATAAGGCTAAATAAACGTTTCGCAAAGACTTTATACGTCTCAGATATAAGACTAATGGGTCTGCAAGTATTTACATTCGCCGTGTCTTATTTTGTATCTATAAATTATATTTGATTTCTTCCATTGGTTAGGGGTCTCTAGTTAAACAGGTTTGTAAGGCTGAAAATGAGTCAACTCAAGATTTTAAGTACTATTGTAAGTTTAAGTACCCATTCTTTTCCGAAAAATAGTTCCTTTCCTACTTTGTTCATTGATTTCTTTTCTTCTATGATCATGTCGTTACACAATTTACTTTTACACTTCAAATGCACATAGTTCACTATTGTTCATCATAGATATTTTTTTTGTTTTTCAAATAATTAACCCTTAAAGAAAGGGAACGTGGTTTGTCAAGTAATGTGAAGAGCAAGTACCTGGTACATGTTTGGGTAAATAGCTTTATGGGATGGACCAGGTCATGAACATTCAACACCGAACACCTACTTCTGAGCACAATTTTCCTCACGATGGATGTATTAAAAGGTTTCTGAGACCTAAGATTGCACTATTAAGGTAATTTAAAATAAATTTAATTAAAGAGAAAAAATTTAATATTGAAAAATATTTTAATTTTGTTTTTTTTTTGAAAAAAAAAAAATTGGAGATGCACAAAACTAGTAAAAATAAGTTTTCAAAGTTTTAAATTAAAAATTTAAAACAAAAAATATAAAAATATAGACCAAAAGAGAAAAAAAGTTAGAAATTAAATTTAAAATAATGTTTATGAGATATATGTTGGATCGATACAAAAAGACGTTCTTTCCGCTATAGGGAAAGCTTAAATGCTTATAATAATCCGCTCTCCAATCGTTATGACCAAACCCACATTAAAATATTTTCTTGGAATGTCCTTGGAGTCTCATACTTAAAGTTATCATCGTTCAATAATTAAACTTATGTTAGTGCAATCAATTTGATATCAAATATTTGAAACTCACCGTTTCCTGTGAAGTGCATACAGGCGAATAAATAACCGAGTGTGTTTATTGTTAGCAGGTTCCTTGCCATCTTATATGTACGTTCGATAGTTTCCTTTTGTTTTTGACAATTTAATATTCTCATAAGAAGTACAAATTAATAAATTCACTCTAGAGCGCGTTTTAAAAACATTGTTTTCTCCATATTTGTATTAGAGCAAAATCATTGAACAGAAGAAAACTCGTACCATTATATACAACTCTTTTGAAAAAATGATAATATGTTGTTGATTGTCTTGAAGATCAAAGTTCAAGTTCTTCTATTTCCCTGCAAATTCAACTGAAACGAGAAAACAAAAATATTATATTAATTCTTTTTTAAATGTTTTCATAAAATGTAGCAATGTAAAATGCTTAAGGTATTGTAATAAGTGAAATAAGTTTGTTTAATATATTAGAATCTCCTGTGTATGCTTTTTTCACGAAATTTTTTCAGTATAATTCTGATTTTCCACAAGTCAGGTTAAAGAGTTAAATATGAAAAAAAAAAAATAACAAAATTCTCAAAACATCGAACTTGCAAGTTCCAAAGTCAAATTAAGACACTCACCTTGTAATTTTTAAATCCATTCGAATATAATAAGCTTATCAACTTCCCATAGAAAGTTATTGTAATCGGTCCGATTTATCGAAATGAAAATTTTTGCGTTTCTCGACGTTTCAAGGTCCCTAGAGTCGAAATAAAAGATTTTTACGTACGAAAACATTTTCAGTAATTAAAACCCAAGAAGTATATACATAAAACAAACAAGAACAAACAAAACTTGAAGCTAGAACTTTAGACTTTTTTAAGTTCTTCGTTTTGTATTATACCCCGGATCTTAGTTTATTTACCTTTCTGAATGGTTTTAAAAAACCTGCACTGATTCATTGGACAAAATTCAATAAATACGTTAGTTATATGATGTTTTTTGTTTTGGGTAAGTTTACACTGAAGGCAAAATGTATAGACTCAGAGGGAGGCTTTTATGTAAACTGCTTGTAGTGAATGTTGCATGGTAATCCCATGAAACCTCTTCGATGGTTAAAGTTAATGTGCAACGGTTCTAAATATATTTCAATATCTGGTAAATCCCCATCCATCAAAGCAGAAATCCTACGAAATATTTTGGGATTTTGTCCACGAACACGTGTTCATCGAAGTGGAACGATCTTTTTTTGTGGTATGGTTCCACACATTTTTTTATTAGCTTCATCAATGGATGGAGTCAGTAAACATTACTCCATTTCATTATTTAATGAAACACCTTTTTTCTGAGTGCATACATTTTTCACAAAATTTAGTTGAATTTGATCATAAATGTAGTTTTTGTCAAACTATTTTTTAATTCCTTAATTATTTACGAAAAATTGATAGCTCGATGAATTGAAGTTGTTCCAACATTTGTTGGATTGGCAATGAGAGTACCTATGTATGTATGTATCAACGTTAAATAATTATATTAATTTTTGTTACAACGGTACAATAAACATTGTCTAATAACCTACCAATCAACAAGCAAGTTCCATTTCCTGTTGCAGACTTACTTGCTACCCAAAACCACTGAACCCATTCGCCCCTTCTACATAACAGTGGAATAGCTAAATGGAACATAGTATTTTTTTAATGCTGAAAAGAAGTAAGATTCATATTGTGCAGTTCAAATACCTGTTCGTTTCTATCAGACCATGAAGCTCATTATAAGATCCGAAAAGGTACGTGTCGTGGCGGCAAAAAGTTATAGTTATACGAGTAGATATATTTTTTAGAGTTGCCTTTAGTCGTATTTAAATTCGGTATATATTTTTAAGTATCTGTATGATTTGCATCCATATCCAATTCATTATTTTATTTCCAAATAAAATGATGTTTGTTATGAAGTAATTATTTATGTTTTATTCCGAATATGTACATTTGTAATACCAAGACATATTACTGTGTACTGACACATTAAAAAATTTAAAAGCACTTAACTAAATCTACGTTTTAGTTGTATTTGTATTTTTTTGTATTTGTTGTTAGAAGCTAGAGGATTATTTTATTTTAAAAAGCTAACATTGATTTTTATGCAATCTATTTTTTCTGAGCTAAGCAAATTAAATATATGTATTTATGTACATATTACTCTTGAATTCCACTTATCATGTGTATGATTTTATTTTCACTTCAGACTTGAATACAAAAAACTGTTAACACGACGACGCACGGAGGCTCATTTGCAATTTCGCAACCGTACACATTAACTGAAAGGTAGCTACTCTTGAATTACCAATTTTGTAACAAGTTTTAATTATTTTCTCTCTCTCAGCCATTTCTGTGTGCGAGTCGTTTTAGAGATACAGGAACTACAGTTTTTATGCCGAATGCGAAAGACTGCTTAGAGAAACTATACTTTGACAATAAATAATAATAATTATTCTTGGAGGATTTTTTAAATCTCTGCTGGAGGCAATACCCGTGAAAAGAGCTTTAGGTTGCACAGGCAGGGATTTAACCGAAGACCTCTAAACAAATTCAATATTAATGAAAAGAACGTAAGAAGATTCGACTGTTCGATTCAAACCGGTACAGTAAACACTGCCGCTTGAACACCCGAAATTTCTCCATCTGGGAAGGGGCAACGTTGAACCACGCAGGATAACCATAAACGATCATCGGCCGTATGAGGGCCATTGCCTTCACTCTGGGGTCCAGCCGACTGCTGTAAAACGATCGTTTCTTCAGATCGAAGGCTCCTTTGGCCATGATGCATCATTTATATGTCTGTCGAAATATAAATACTGAGATACCGAGGTACTTCACTACACTTTTGCTCGTTAAGGTCAACCATGACCATCTTGCGCAAATTCTTGCACTTATTCCTCGCGGCCCTAGCCAACAAAGTCCGAAACAGAATTGTCTCCGACTTACATAAATTTATTTTCAGTTTCCAGTAGTCACAATATCGTCGGCGTACGTAATTGCCTTAGTTAGACTAGATATCAGATCGCTGGAGTAAATGCTGAAGATAATCAGTCAATGCACCGCTCCCTGTTGAAGATAATATTTAACTAACAATGTTGTGGTCACTTTTGACAGCATATCATAAAATATAACAGCAATGGTTGCCTATGGAAAGCCAGCTCAGTTTTATATAAAGTCTTTCTTACCATACATTGTCAAAAGTCTTTTTAAAATCAACCAAAATAGCACCAGTGCATTGTTGTTTTGATTTATTCCACTGGATATCAGAAACGAGTTTAGACACAGCATGAACTGTGTCATGACCTGCCTTGAGCCCTAACTGTTTATCCGGAATTATTTTTTTGTCCGCACTCCACTTAGTCAGAGTCCTATTGACGATCTTCTCGAAAACTTTGCTGATGCTCGCAAGATGACTTATCGACCGAAGATTTAACGGGTTGGAGTTGTCTTTTCCCTTTTTCAGGAGAGGTTGAACCACAGCGGATTTCCAATGCACTTGATAACTATGAAGATATTGAAGAGTGTGGTATAAATGTATGTAATTGGGCGTCCATCGGTAAATGTCTTAGTACAACGTTTGATATACCATCGACACTTGCTGAGTCTGACTTTTTGAGTTAAATATGAGCTGAAGCTTAGTCTTCGTCACTCACAAAGGAGTTGGTTCCGTTTGCTCGGCGTTTATGGCATTTGACAAGGAATCGTCATTGAACCGTATGAAACCGCGATTCTCAGATCGCCATTATTTTTTCCAGGTCGTGGTTGGGGCTAATGTTTGTATTCAGCTTGTACACTTGCTGGAAAGCAGATCCCGCTGCCCCCACTTTTCATTATTAGTATAGATATATAGTTGTTTTTGCTGAATCTGTGGTCCCAATACTTGTTAATTGATAACCTGTAGTTATCCTTAATCAATAGATTGACGACTTCAGTGTCCTAACTTCCAAGTCGTGTGGGTCTGTAAATCGTCTGTACAAGTTCTTGGGTCTTGTCAGTAAGCCACTGTAGGTGTCTATTTAGTCCCGTTCTTTGTATTTCAGTATTGTCCTTTCCATCGTTTGTTACTTATTTATGCTGGCGCTGAGTATTTGATGGATAAAAATATTAATCTGGTATAATTGATTCTTTATCACAAAATTTAGTTTGTTTTATTGTCAACGAACAGTAATTATAGTTAATTAAATAATATCCTGTTAATGTAATATTTCTTTGATCACAATTTTACCAAATTACTTCTTTCTTGAATCGTTGTTAAATTATTGTATGTTGAGTAACATGAATTAATAATAATACAATTTTTACATTTCTTGAGATTTTTCGTATTTACATATTCGTCTATTTCTACAATTATTTCTTCTTTTTTGTTAATTTCCAAATGATTGGTGTTTGGTATTGATTTTATAATTTGTAGTTCTGTGGTATTTTTATAGCGAATATTAGTATTATATAAGTAATTTTAATATTCCATAGTTAGTTTACAATAGTGAAAAATATGAATATGAACGATATCGCTTTTAGCTTTTTGGTGTTTCTGTTATATTCATAATTGGTTTGATAGTATTTCTATCGTATTTAATTTCTTTGCATTTTTCACAATTATTTATTATAAGCTGGATATATTGCTGTGACTTTTGGACATAAATTCTATCTTTAAGTGCTTGATAAGTTCAGTTTATTCCACTATATCAAATATTTTCTAGCCTGCTTAGGAAATCAGCTCCAGTATTCTCTTTCCTTCTTAAATATTCAATATCAAAGCTGTGTTCTTGTAATTAGAGAATCCATCTTTGATTTCTTTGCGAAAATTATTTCCTTTGTATAAAGAATTTAAGAACTTTATTGGGGAATGATCAGTCAAGATTTCGAACTTACTGTTTTTCAGTTTTTGGTAACACAATTTTTTGAATGTCTTAAATTTGACTGGGATTAGGCATAATACCATCTTTGGTCAGAATATGTCCTACAAATTTAGTATCCTTCTACATAAAGCTACATTTATCGGCTTGCATTTTTAAGTTATCTGTAGATAGAATTTTGAAATTTTTTTCTAAAGATTTAAAGTGTTCACTTAGAGTTGTTGAATACACAAGATTATCCTCAATATAAACAACATAGATTACATTTATGCAATCCCTTAATATTTCATTAATTAAGCCCTGAAATGTTGCGGGAGCATTTTTTAAGCTAAATGGCATCCTTAAAAAACTCGTATAGACCATCTGGTGTGATAAAAGATGTTTTCTCCATATCTTCTTCTGCTACTAAAATTTAATGTTAACCATTTGCCAAATCAATTGAAGTGAAATACTGAGCTTTTCCTAACTTGTCCAATATGCTGTCATTATTGGGAAGGTGCTGTTTGTTATCAATTGTAATTTTGTTGAGTCTCCTGTAATTCAAAACGATCCTGAATTTGTCTACCCCAAAATTATATCTTTTTGTAGGTATGACAATAATAATGCTAGAATAAGTGATGACCAAGTTACAATCCAAATGTCTATTTCTAGCTCAGCACTATCAAATTATTATAATAGAACATCTAAAGATAATACCTACAATCAAAACGGAATGTGATTATTAGAAATGCTACAAATGTATGATAGTATTATTTTGAATGGATGCACGGAAGGTGTCACCAAAGGGCATTTTACTTTTGTTGGTGGCCAAGGCAAATCGGTGATTGATTACTGCATGGTAAATAACGGTTCCCTCTTATCAAATTGGAAGTTTTGAGTAAAACATTTTCTGATCATATGCCTTTAGTAATTGAATGGAAATCTTACATTGAACCAGAACAGAGATCACTTAACTTAATGCCCCAATTAAAATGGAAAACCTCAAATTTAGCAATATATCGACACTATCTAGATGATTACCTTTCACACACCCCTCCAACTAATTTGTCAACTTCCGCACTCACAACTCAATTAACAGAATCCATAAGATGTTCTGCAATTAACCCCACTCCAACAACAACGAAGTCTTTTGGATCAAAAATGGTTGAATACAGAATGTCTTAAAGCCATAAAAAAATTATTCGCACTATTGAAAGCTTTCCGCAGATGTTCTTGTGATCAAATTCGAAAATGGTACATAAAAGCGAATGAGAAATATAAGAAAATCTACTTCATTAAGAAAACCAATTTTAAATCCATGCAAGCCCAATGACTCAGTCAAATCAAAAACACAAAACAGTTCTGGAAAATAGCAAAAGAAATTAACGGTTCACACAACTCTATAGGCTTAAGTGTTTCTGCCGATGATCTATCTGAATATTTCAAAAATCTTCTTCAAATCAAACAAAAACTACTTTCTCATACGCACAGCCGCTTGTTTGTGATGATATATTGGACGCAGTTATATCAGTCAATGAAATACAAATTGTTCTTCAAAGAGCCAAGGACGGAAACGCCCCAGGTGAAGATGGGATACCCTACGAATATTCTAAAAATGCAACCCCTTCCTTTTATAACCATCTACATACATACACTTTTTAAAAAATCGATAATTTTTCTAATACATAAGAAAAGTGATCTTTATGCAGTTGAAAACTACCGAGGCATATCCTTCATGAATGTCATTGTGAAGATATTTTGTGGTGTTCTCATTAACAGGCTTGTAAATTGGGTGGATGTAAGCAACATTCTTACGGAGGTTCAAGCAGGCTTTAAAAAGAACTATTTGACTGTTGACCACATATTTACTTTAACATCAATAGTAAAAGCATTTCAAGCTAGAAACAAAAAAGTATACACATTTGTGTTGATTTTAAAGCTGCATTTGATTTAGTGAATCGAAATGATTTATTTTTTTAACTTTCAAAACTTGCAGTGTCGACACAATTCATCCAAATAATCTGGAATGGCAAAACTTATTCAAAACCATTTAAATTACTTACTGGGATATAAAGCAGGGATGTCTACTCAGTGCTGTTCTATTTGCTCTTTTTATTAATGATATACGAGTAGCTACGTATATTCCAGGAGGTATCCGAATTGCGAGTATTGTAATAAATGTTTTACTCTACGGTGATGACCTTCTTTTGTTATCCGAATCTGCAGAAAACCTACAATTGATGGTAAATTGTCTTACGGACTATTGTGTCAAGTGGGGTCTAGTCATTAACACAGACAAAACGAAAGTAATGGTGTTTTCGCGTTTTTAGAGTGAAGTTAGGAGCACCTGGATACTCAATGGAAGTGGTTTAGAAATATCGAAAGAATACAAGTATTTGGTAGTTTTACTAAACCCAACCTTGGGTTATAGCAATTAACTTGTAGAAAAAGCAAAAACCTTCACAAAGCTTAATTAATGTTACTTCGAAGAATATTTTCTCTAACGATCACATAAAACTTTCAACAAAATATAATATTTTCAATGCAGTCGTGAAATCTTCGCTTTGTTATGCGGCACAAATATGGAGTTTGCAAAAAATTGAAAAGTTTCAAAGAAATTTCTTAAAGAAAATATTCAATATTCCCTTTAAGAAAGGGAAACTATTCAATTTATTTGGAAACATTCCTGCCAAAACCTTTTACTTTAAGTCTAAAGCTACAGGCTGATTATTTCATTAAAGTGCTTGGTCTACGGGAAACTCTGTTATGTAATATAATGATGCTCTACGAAATTCGGAATAAGGACTGGTGATTGAGGACATTGTTGCTTCCTGTGGAGAAGTTGTGCAGCTCAACCTCAACTATATTGTTTAGATGAAAACGAAGTTCTACAAAATCATCTAAAAATTTGAAGAATATAATCGAAATCAGATGATTGAAAATGCCCGGCAATTGGAGAGCAGACAACTGCTTTATAAAAATTTATAATTATTACTTGCAATAAATGAATATTTGAATTGAAATTGAAAAAAAAATTAATAATAATTACACCCTGAGCTTCCATATCCCTTAGTTGTTTTCTTACTTCTGTCTCATGCTGAGGTGCAAACCTATACAGTTTAGAATTAATCCACTCATTTGTTGTGGTTAACTTATCACCATCTTTATAAAACAATTGTATATATTTATATATAAACTTAGTTGAACCTTGTTTTATATCGCCGTTTAAATGATCTAATTTAATATTTTCAAAATGATTATGCTCTAACATATTAACTTCATTGGCAATAATTTTCTTATTTAAAATGGAATGCGTTCGTTATTATTCAAAACTATTTCTTCATTAATGATATCTATTAGTCTCACATTTGTATCTATCGAATCCATTCCTAATAAGAATCCATATGGCCTTTCTAACTTCATTTCATCCCATCTTATCCCACCATTAATTTCCTGTTTAAATTCATCAGGACATTTTGTTTTAACATATTGATTTTTATTTAAACTTTACCTTCTATTGTATTTATATCGGCTTCACCTCCCATGTTTTCATATAAATGGTTCGGATTTTTGAATTTAGGAGACTAACTGTAGAGCCAGTATCTAATAGAGTTGTAAAATGTGTTTGATTAAATGTCAGTTTTACATATATTTTATTTTTCTCCGAGGCTAATTGATAAAAATGTGTCATCAGTGCTTGAAGCATCTACTGACATGTACATATGTTTAGTTTGCTGTGAATTATTTTGTCTTGTATCTGTGTTATTATCATTTCTATACTGTCGACTTTGATAATTATTGTACTGTCTACTTTGATTATTTTGTTGTCTATTTTGGTTATTATTATTACTAATGTAATTATTATTGTAATGACTATATGAATTAGTTTGCCTGTTATTGTTGTTGTACTTCCTGGTCTGGTTATTGTTTTGGATCGATTTAGTGTTAACATTGTTGTTATTATTACTTTGACCTAAAATAATTCAAATTAAATTGATCTTTGATTTTTGTTATGTCTCCTAAAATATATAGTTATTTAAAATTTTTGAAAGCAATGTTTCTGCCGTTAATTCTTTAATTTTTATAATCACCACACTGCTTAAATTATTCACTACATTACAAGAACTAGAACAATATATTGAACATTCTGTAATATCATCTTCAATCTTTCTTATTTTATCACTTAAGTCTTAAACTGAATTTTTTTTTAACATATTGATCTCTTGGACAATTTGCATCTCGGTGTTTTAGTCCTGGTAGTGCAGCGTGAGCCGAGTCTTTATTTCATCCCAAGATGTAGGTGGTGATATCCTTAGGAAGTTCTTTGCCGCCCCAGTTATCTTCTCATCTGAGATGACAGCAAAAACCTTCCCGGACTGGGCTGCTGGGTATTCTCCAAAAATCCGGTTCATTGCCGCGATGAACGATGGAAATGTTCCTTTAGTGCCATGAAGGGTTTGTGTAAATTTCAAATCTCTCTGAATCTTCCTTCTTATGGACTCTGATGGTGCGTTCTATCTACTAACCAACTCGGTCTACAGCGCCAAACATCTCTCTCCGTATCTGTTGGAGTTGCCATTATTCTCCACTTATCAACAAGTTCTTGTCTTTTCGATAATTTCTTGTACAGAATGTACATATGTATGTAGGTTTCTTTTTTTTAGAGTAGTGGGGTTGCGGATGGTTAAAAAGCAACACTTTATTATTTTGTTTTTAATAGGGTGAAGTTATGGACGTCGCGTTGTTTGGAAATAGAATTAATTCGCTTTCTTTTGACTACCAGTAGGGGTGAGGACAAAGATAAAACACTTTACTTTAGTACGTTTTTTCGCGATCACTAAATTTTACTTTGAAAACTTCGTATCAACTTTCGATTCAATTTATATTATGAATTATAAACTTATTTATGTTGAGTAATATTGATTTGACATTGGAGTAAAGCAACGGAAGGGAGGTGTTTATTTACCTGGCCATGAAAGTGGTTGCAATTTATTAATATTGTCTTGATTAATAGACTCAACACTTTTCTTGGTAGGGTCAATATACGTTACTCGCGTTCGTGAAGTCTGCAAACATTTGAAACATGTTTGCTCTTCATTCAATCCTTATCAATGAGCTCATATTCATAGGCAGCGCACCCATTATGATCTAAATTGCGCCAGGTCAGGCAACAAAGAATAAAGATGATCTACCCTTTTGCTTTTGTCCTTTATCTGGCTTTGTAGTCCTGTTAGTTGACCTTGAATACTCAACAACAAGGCTACAACCGTTCCACTTACTTCAGCGTTTTAACTGGCCTGTTTTTGTTCTATTTGTTGGATCTTAGGACAACCCCTATGACTAGCTGTGTGCCCTTGGTTTCCACACAGAACACACTGGAGCTGGGCTAAATTCTCATTCCCCAGCTTACATTATCCCTTTATGTAGGTTTCAGAGCACTTGACGCAGCGCAACGGCATATTGCAGATGGCTCTGGCATGGCTGAACCTCTGGCACTTCGTACATTATAGAATGTCGTCGTTTCTTTTTAATACTTCCAACGCATAGATTTATAGTCGAGGCGTGTAATTACCTCAGATTCTCAATTATAGTTTGGAGTGCTAATGTTAAAAGGAACAGTGGTAGCCTATAACCCCCTCCTCTGGACTCAGCGGCGTCTTTAGGCATGGGCCCGGTGGGCCAGGGCCAGGATAGAACAATTTTGTTTCCTTTCTTTTTCTTTCTCTCTGTTCAATGGAAGAAATGACTATGTTCTTTGTCTGTCGCTCTACTAATCGTCACAGTGCCAGCTGGATTGAGAGATCGAGTTTGAATTTGAAGTGAAAGATAGCAAGATTTCGACTAAACTGAAGGAGTTCGGTCGAGTCGAATGAAGTTTATTTAGGACGTACTTCACACTTATTAAAAAAATAATAAAGTACATTTTGAAAGAAAAGAAAAGTTTGGAGAAAAAAGTGTAACAAAAAGAAAAAACTTAGTAACAAATACAAACAAATTAAGAAAAGTGTAACACTTTTGTTACACTTGTAACATTGTGGCGACGCTGCACAGTGCTCATCTGCTTATGTCAGTGTTGGCTTGGGTAAGGTTTCATAAAAGAAAAAAATATACAAAATATGTAACTCGAATATATCCTAACGAAACCATTGGGTCACCTAACAATGGAAATTATTTGGGATGCCTGGAACTTTTAGGTGAATTTGATTCATTCATCGCAGATCATTTAAATAATGTGGGAACTCCTATTTATCAGCAAATATTTGCAACAAATTCATTGACATAATAGGAAAACAAGTCATATCGAAAATTTCACGTGAAATGAGATCGGCAAAATATTTTTCCCTAAGTGTTGACAGTACACCCGACCTTTCTCATATCGATGTGTTGACTTTTGTAATGCGGTAGGTTAAAAATTGTGTTCCCATCAAAAGGTTCTTAAAATGTATACCTATTTAAGAGCATAAATCTGAATATTTTGCTGAATATTTTGCTTGACATTTCTGGAAAATCATGATATTTCAAAAGAGGATTGTAAAGGTCAAAGCTATGAAAATGCGTCTAATATGTCAGGAAAATATTCTGGTTTGCAAGCAAGATTAAAGGAGAAGTGCGAACTTGTTACCTTTGTACCTTGTGCAGCACATTCTCTTAACTAAGTAATCCTTCATGTGGCTGATTGTGTGCAGGAGGCAACAAGAGTCTTTCAAGTGGTTAACCAAATATACAACTTTTTTCTGCTTCTACCCATCGCTGGAATAAATTTAATGAATGTTTTGGTTCAAATAGAGTTCTTAGAAGCGTTTCTGAAACAAGATAGTGTGCACAATTTGATGCAGTTAACGCGCTCCATCATGGATATAAGCAAATTACTGAAGAAGAAGCCTTGCCATCTAGCTCTAGACACGAACAGCGAAGCGCTAAGTCTGTCTAAGAAAATGTCAAAACTGAAGTTCCTCATTTAAACAGAAATTTGGAGCACAATATTAGAAAGAATTCATGAAACCAGAAAGAGCCTTCGAAAAGGAATGGTTGACGTTGCTGCAAATCTCCTTTGTTCACTATGTTCTTTCATAAATGATATAGGGGAGAAATTTCATAAATTTGAAGCGGGTGCAAACATTCAGAATCCGGATGCTAATTATAAAGACTTAAGAGGGTATTCTGGTCTAGAGACATGAATTTTAGGTAATTTTTGAAGTGCTGCAGAAAAAAGCAAGCAACAATTTTACCATCAATTTGTTTATACATTATTTATTCTCATTAGAAGCATACAAAAAAAAAATAAAAAAGTAAAAAAAATAAAAATTCCGTTAGTTATCAGCTGATGGAGTGATGCGTCTCAAAAATTTGGTGCGTGACCATACCCACGATTTTAACTCTCCTAGAAATCTGAAATCAAAAACTAAAAAAGATTATTAATCTACAATAATTTCGCAATGTCTGGAACTACGGAAAAGTAACAAACATTTTTTTTTTATAAAATGGCGACTGTCTAAAGAAAAATACAAAAAATTTACCATTTTTTGAACATTCTTCGATTTGTTAAAAATAGGAAAAATGAAAATTTGGAGATGGCCGTAGTTCCGGACATAGACAAGTCCCTAAAGAAGACTCTATTAAAATTTCAAGTAAATCGGTTCGGCAGAACCTGAGAAATCGTGGGTATCAGATTCAAAAAGACAGTTCTGAGAAAAACGCGTTTAAAGTACCCCATTATGTCTTTTGTTCTATTAGTTGCAGCCCAACCGATTTGGATGGCTGCTCAGCAAAATACTTATTTCTCCGAAAATAATTTGAATTTGTGAAAATCCTCTCGTAGACATATTCTTAAATAGTTAAACTATGAAAATATGAAAAGAAAAAAAAATCGATTTTTTTAATTTCTAGACCAGAATACCCCCTTAATGCAACGAAAAATAGTGCGAAGTTCGCGTGCCAATTATTTTGATGGTCCTGCACCATCTGTCAGAAAAGTGTGCCTTTAATGATATTTTATTGTATACTTAAACGTACATATACAGTCCCTGGCCATATTATTAGACTTACTGCAGATTTTTTATAATTATAAGATTATAATATTTTTAACATTCGAGAATGGATGGATGGTTACATTTGTATGAAAGATGGGGCTCCATGCCACACAGATCGATCCATTAAAACTTATTTGATTATCCCTCTGTTGGACTGGCCGCAAAAAAAAATCTAAAGTGCGTCTAATAATATAGCCAGGGACTGTATATCTTAAATAAAACCAAATCAAAACATATATAAAAAATAAACTTACATAAAATTTAAATTGAAAAATATAAGAACATTAGAAATCAATAAAAAAAAAACAATATAAATTATCAAAATTTCCATAAATATCTGTTTTATATCTTTTTCAGTTCTTTCTAAGTAGTAAAAATATAAAAAAAAATACAAATTCCCTTTAAAATGATTTTTTCAACCTAAATAATTAAAAAAAAAGAGTATATTATGCTTATTTTTTTTTTGGCCCCAAATCCTATCGGGTCCAGGGCCTCCAAAAGTCTAAAGACGCCCCTGTCTGGATTTCACCGCAGTGAAAGGCTTGACTCCGATAAACTCAAGATCGTCACTGGCACTAACCATCGCGCCACGAGTACTAATTTAAATGTATAAAGATACATTTTTAGGATAGTTCTTTTAATGTGGTGTTCCAAACCCATCACTTCTTAGTAGTTTGTGATACACATAGATTGTATATAGGGAATAAACATCCCACCAACAGAGACATTTTTTGTTATTTTACTCTTTAGGCTACATTTACTTTTTGAATAACTTTATTTTAGCACGATTTACGGTACGTACCCCTGCAATTATTGCTTACCATACCTTTTTGTGTTCATCTGATTCGGTTGGTTTCACAATTGAAACTCTAACTTCATAACTACATAATGTAGTGCAAAGTTTCAAACGTAAAAGAAAGCCTAGCTTTTAACCTACTTATGTGCTACAAATAATTGGTTTACTAACAAAACAAAAATATTGTTTAAAATACCCTGAAGTTCACTTAGGTAAAACGCTGACATTAAGATTTTACATCTAGGAGACAATTAATAAAGTAAACTTAAATGCTAAAATTCTGTATCCCTTTATAGAAAGCTTTCTATTGACAACAAACCCATTAATTGTAAAGTAATATTCCAGAACATTACAAATAAAATTAAAGAAAACATGTTTTAATGACTTTCTTTTACCCTGTTTATTAATTCATAAGCTAATTATCTAACTATTTAAATTGCTTAGTTATTATTATTTATTGTTTTTAATTTTTATTATAAAATTCATTATTTACTGGTATTTAAATATTTAGCACTTTTATTGTTAAGTAAAAGCTAATAATAATTGAGATTTAGAATTTTTTTACCCCGTAATAAAAATAATAATAATAAGAATGATATATTTTTCAATTTTCAAATTGTCTTGCAATAGAGAACTCTTAGTACGGAAGGTATTAAGAAAACTTGGTAGTAAGTTGTTTTTGCATTCATGTCAGATACCTGTTTCGAAATCAGTCTTTATGAACAAAAATTGTATTTATGAACATAATAGATATTATAATAAACACACAAGCTCAAAATAAAAGAAACAATCTCCGGTTCATTCTTTTTAACACATAAAAAGGAATTTGTGAAGAGTAGGGAAATAGAAAATAGATTCTTAAACATTTAATGCTTAAATACAAACAATTTTTTAAAAATATAATGTTGGGAAATAATGATAAAAAATAAACTTGCAACTAATTATGTTGCTTCCTCGTGGAAAAAATAATAGAAACAAAATAAGAGTGGTACTCTTTTTGTAGCTAGAAAGTATCTTAAAGGTAACAGTATTTCAAATTCATTTTGTAGGGGTACTCTTATTATTCATAACTGCCTCCACTGTTCGCCCCATAGAATTCACCAATTCGGCACATATCTCTACAGGTATCAGTCCCTTTGAATTTTCGACCACAACTCGTCTTTCACTTTTGTTTTACAATCTCCGATCCTTCGCTTTAGGATGCCCCATAAGTGTTCAATTGGGTTTAGGCCGGGGTATTGTGATGGCCATTCTATAACATTGTTTTTGTTTTGTTGTAAGTATTTGTTAGCCAATTTTGAGGGTGCTTCGGGTCATTATCCTGCATGAACTCCCATTTGATTGGCACCTTCTCTTCATTTAATGTTAGCATAACTGAATTTAAGATGTGGACATAATCCACATCGTACATCTTATCCTTGATCCTAAATATTGGACCTACAGCATATGCTTAAAAGTATCCTCAAATCATTATATTTCCACCACCGTGCTTCACTGTCTTCTTTGTGTATTTTGAGTTAAACTTCTTGTCTTTCTACCTTCTGACATACATTTTTCCATGGGAAGTAAGCAAATTGATCTTTGTTTCATCCGACTACAAAACCTTATTCCAATAAGAACGGTTATTTGCAATGGAAGGTCTTTCTATAATGTTTTGCTTGGTTATAAAATGTCACTTTTCGTGGACTTCTGCTAGGAAGACTCGCTTCTATAAGTTGGTTCCTTATTCTTCTTGCCTTCACTGAAGCGTTTAATTAGGTTTTGAGTTCTCTAAAAGAAAGGAATGGATTCTTCTTATATATTGTTACCAATATTGTATCAAAACGCAAAGAAGTTTATATTTTTCTTATTCTTGTTTCTTCTTTAGGAGTGAATGTAAACTTTAACAAGTAAAGGTGTTTGCTTCGAGTTCAATCAAAGGGATTATAATGTAATCCACTACCCATATTTATTAAAATTATTGATGTCTTTTAAAAATTTTGTTTAGTATCGCATATACTAAAACATCCGACAAACTCAAGACGCCTATTTGCCTACAAAAAATGGAAGACGAAATTATCATTGGGCTCGAACTTTTTACCGTGAAGTGAAAAAAAAGTTGTGTCCACAAAACAATATTTCCAATTTGAGATCATTATAAGGTACGATTCAAATATAGAATGACTTAGGACAGAACACTTAATTAAAAATAAAATGATGATTGATGACACTTTGTTTCTATTATTTTTTCCAAAACTGTAACTATTATTCCGACATACATAAGTATTCTGTATAGTATTATTTAAACTACGAATAAATCAAATATAATATTTATATTTTTTTAAATTGTGGGTATATTATGTAGGTATCCTGAAGAATATGTACCTTTCTAGATATTTTGGTAGGTCAAATCCATCAACAACTTGAATATTTGTTGAAGAAGATAAAAATTATCCAATAAATTGCTTAAAAATATCGTTCATATTGAGCAGAACCGCTAAATCACAAAAAATCGCAGACACTTTGAATACATTCAATTTATCTGATTATAATAACAGATTTAAATATATTCTGATATTTTTTTAGTAAGAGATATTAGAAAGGGAAAATTGAAAATTAATCACACACGGTTCACGTTGTCACAACTTTTGAACAAACTTCTCAATTGATTTTATTCCCACATATATTTTTTTAAATATTTATTTTTCAAAATAACATGTTTGGGGTTAAACTTATAATTCTTTAAGTGGGTTAATACTCTTTATCTTTTAAACACCAGTCACCACGTTTGTACGGACATACAACCAACTCTTATGACTACCGAACGCGAACTGGAGACCCTGTCCGAGAACCCTCTATCAGCAGTGATGTTCTATTGTAGCCTATAGGTAGCGTTTCGGTAAAATTGGGTAGACAAGTAGGAATAGGAAACCATGTTTCCTTGCTCTTTGCAGTTAATTAAGCAATGACGATGACGGAGATTCAGAGCCAAAGGCAGAAGAGAAGATACTCATACATTTCACCACCGAGATACTTATACGAACATAGAGTTGAAGAGAATATCGTTGGTGAAATTTCTGTGAGCTAAAATAAATACCTTTGTTGGAATATTATATTGTGTTTTGCTTAAAGCTATGAAGTATGCACACATATACACAAATATTGAATTTTTCATTCATTCTGTTCAGGCACAACGAAAAAGAAACAGTTTTGTATTTCTTCTCTTTTTCGATTGAGTTTCTCTTAGCAGATCTCTGATGCCCATTGAGCCTGCCCTAACAATTTTGTCCTGTTAATTCTTCATGATCCTACCGCAATTTTATTGGATTGCATTGTCGCAAATCGCAATATATCTTTTGGATGTGTTGTGTGTGTAGTGTATGCTTGTGTTGATTTATTGTTCTCTAACTCTTAATCTCACGCTCACGCAGTTAAGTGCGCACGCAATATTATGTGGAAAGAACATAGTGCGGCTTTTTCTCTTTAAAACCTTTTTAAACGGAAATAATCACATTATCTTACACCTACATTGCAATAAATAACGCAATGTTGTCGTTGTATAGGAAAATCATAGTGAGAATTTTTCTCTTTAAATCCTTTTAAACGGAAATTATCTCTGCAACTTACATTACAATACAACTCAACAATGGGCAGATTTGTTATTTAAATATTTTGAGTTTTTAGTCGATGTAAATTTTTTTAACTCCTTAAATTTTTACTCTGCAAAGATGAGTGTGAGTTTATTAAAAACGCTCCGATTTGTGAGTTAAAGAACGTTTGAGTTTTTACGATATTAAATAATTGTGAGTCGAGTACAAAAATGTACATTCATGGAAATACTCTTTTGAGATAAAGGTATTTTTTTAAGCCAAGGGCATTTTTAAAATGGGCCCATATTGACCCTGCAGTCGTCGCGCACTAAAATATTACACAAGTCTTCATGCGGATTACATTTTTGTTGGCTTTTAAATGTAAATTATGTTATATTAAGTTACCTAAGTTAACAAACTGTTTTAACTATTTAACTGTAAGTACTAAAAGAGACAAACAATCCCCACCACTAGTTTTTGGGAATACTCAATTTTGTATGAGTGGAATACAATAGTAATCCGCGCTACGACTGCATGGTTAAAAAGTTGTTTAAGTGGAAAATTAAATTGAACAGGGTTTCGATTAGATAGCAAGTTTTCAAAAAAAATAAAATTAATGATAATAAAATAATTTAATAATGCTAGTACAATCAAAAAAGTGTCTGAATATAAATTTTTTTTGTTTTTGTTTTGTTTATAGGGTAGAGTTGCCAGTAGCCGGCCCCTTAACCGAATTTTCCTACAAAACTTATCATTAAGCCTTAAATTGTTAACATTTTTTTTTTTTTTTTATTAAATAGTTTGTTAGGTATTTCTCCAGAGATGTAAAAATATAAAACAATAATGTTTTACCGCAAAATAATATTATTTATTGTTTTTATGAAAAAACTCATATTTTCCAATATTCGGCCTCTTGGATCCTGATTTCGGCCACCTTGATTCCTATACTCGGCCCTTCAATAAAAAGGGATATTACTTACAAATTCAACAGTTTTATGTTCATCTCTTGCAACAAAAACAATATTTTTCATTATTATTTATATTATAAATGAAATTTAAAAAATCACAAAAAATTCATTTTTGGAAACAAAACCTTAGTTTTCAAAAACAGAACAATAGTAAATTCCTAATTTGCTAAACATAAAAAAAAACAAAACTACTTTTAAACATAAAATAATAAATATTTTTACTTTTTAAAACATTAACACAGCTTAAAGTTAAATAAAAAAAGTTGTACCTAATAAATTAATAAAAATAATAAATATAATTAGAATAGGAACTTCATTCATTAAAAAACACAGCTCAAAGTTGAATAAAAATAAAGTTATACCTAATAAATTAATAAAAATATAAATAGAATAGGAACTTCATTTATTTTTCAGCATCTACAAAAGGCATTGCTGATAAAGGGTTATGAAACCACGAATCGCAGTTGTTACAGCCGAGGTTTTTCATCCCCTCTTCCTCAACGTCTGTTAGGACATCTTCATCGCAGACTGGGCATTGCGGGACATTTTTTTCGAGTGTTTTTTGTTTTTTTTTTCTGCCCTTTTCGTTTGGCGATCAAGCTTCCGCTTCTCAATTTCTGCGGATTTTTGCAGCTTCAAGTGTTGCTTATTTTTTTGGAAAATTTTCCAAGCCACAGATGATATCGACATCGGTGGTTTGTCGCTGTTTTGAATCTTTCTTTCTGCTTTAGGGATAGGCTTTCTTTCTGAAGTTGATTCTTTTAGGAAGCAAAAACAATAAAACTCATATCTAAACTTAAAAATATTTAAGAATCTTACCAACTTCTCCCATAATTTCATTACTATCCTCTTCAATTAATGGGTTTAAATTCGGTTGTTCTAGAATTATACAAGTAGTTTATTATGTTACAAGATCAAAGATACATTCAAATGAAAAATATAAGCTACCTGTGAAACTAAGCCGACTTGGCGAGCTACTGTCAACACTTCTAGACACCTGATGCTCAATTTCACAAGATGGTAATGTAATTTCAAGCTTATCTGGGTCCGAAGGAACTTTTAATAATTCGCCGCTAACATTAACTTCGTAAGTGCCTTCAATATCAATAACATTATCTAGGCTGACCGTATTCACAGAACATAATATCATATTCTCCCTCCTTTGGCTTTGTTGAGCTTGTTTTATTATATTTAAAATAATGTCGTGGTCACTATTATTCACTTTCAATTCATCTTTTACCGAGGTTACTACTCTGATTGCTTGCAAATAACTTTCATCGTAAATGGTTTCTAAAATATCGACGCCATTGTCAGCCTGGCTAATCATCTTCAAAGTGTTTTGGACGCATTTGGAGTAGTCCACAGCGTCAGGATTAAATGGGTAGAGCCCGCATTTTTTGAACGCGTTTTGTATTATTGTAGTCCTGTCCTTGCACTGCAGGAACCTGCCCAAAACTTCACAAAAGTTTTCCTTTTTAATACAATGCCCATGATAGTTCCTGCTGAATTCGTACCAAAATGTTTCGATAATCCGATTTTAGGCCTTTAAACGCACCCACATCGGCTGGTTGCATTATGTGTGCAGTATTTGGAGGGAGAGCATATAAAATAATTTTGTTTGAACTGCAAAAATCGCTGAATTCCATGGACATATGTGATTTATGCCCATCGACAAGAAATAAAACTGTTAGTTTAATTTTTTGTTCTATCAACCAAGGGTATAGCCCCTCCTTAACATATTGGAGGAATGTTTCGTTTCGCATCCAACCACTTTCAGTTTTCACAAAAACCCAATCTGTTTGGGCGGCTTCGATTGTTTTCAACCATGCAGGTGACCTTTTACAGGGAAATATTACCATGGGAGGAAGCGTCTTTCCACATGCAGAAAAAGTAAAGTTTTTCATTTGCTGTTTTGACTTGGTAGACGTTTCCCGTTTTCCCGTTTTTGGAGCCAGACTAAAACCAGTCTCATCGCTATTCAAAATTCGTTTTGGGTCTTGAAGTATATCTTCCGCGTTTTCACTTTTTAAATAAACTTCAAGCTCTCGAAACCACTTTTGGATACCCTGCTCAGTTATTGCAGCCCGAGATTTTGATATTGATTCAGGGCTACGAATACTCAAAGAAGGATGGCGCTTTATGAATGTGTAGTACCATTTCTTTCCTGGCTTGTTTTCTTTAAACGGAGTTTTCCGACCATCATCGTTTAAAATTGTTTATACTCTGCTAAGAAGATCTTCCGATCTTTGCGGAAAACCACACTTAGCCAGAGTGATAAGCCAGTTCACAAGTTTGGTCTCTTCTTCGAATGACAGAACAGTAGTTGGACCTTTCTTGCCGGGCTTATCTAATGGTTATGTTAGGTTGGAGTGGCTGTCCAGATGTAATTGACACACGCAGACCTCAAGGGTCCATTGTGATACCACTAATGACCACTTGTGACTTCTACAGAAGTCATTTGTGTAGACCCCTAGCCTCAGAGCATGTCTTCCTATGAGGCAGTGTCCCGTTATTACTCCAATTGTAGAGCTTATACTTAGTCTGCTCAGTGATATCAAGCTCTTTGACCGTTTTAAGTCAATACTTGGCCATATTTGCTTGGTTGCTAGGCAGGTGGTACTTTGTGACCATCTAGCATTTGTTGTTTCTAAAACATATTGCTTGATAAGATATTTGCATGTAGCAAGTGGTGTTCCTATGTTATGTTTTTGTCTAACATAAGGCAGAAGTGTTCCGTTTTTGGCGAGCTCATCGGCTTTGCAATTTCCCGGAATGTCTCTGTGGCCCGGCACCCAAATGAGGTGAATGTTAAACTGTTCCGTCATCTCATTCAGAGATGATCGACAATCGTGGACTGTTTGAGAGTTTGTGGAGACAGACACGAGAGATTTAAGAGTGGCTCCGCTGTCTGAGAAGATTCGTATATCCTTACAAGATATAACGTTTTCTTTGAGCCAGGATAGTGCTTCTTTAATCGCCATTACTTCTGCCTGGAATACACTACATTGATTGGGAAGTCTAAAGGATAGACTGAGATTCAGCTGTTCTGAAAAGATACCACTTCTAACTCCGTGATCGGTCTTTGAACCCAGGAGGATCTTGAAGGGATGGACACATGGAATCTTTTACCAAATACCATTTTTGGGGTGGTATAGTCTAATCGATCTGCGATAGATCTGAAATTGTCTAGAATAGTAGTGAGAGGTTGCTCTAAGCCTTACACATGAGTTGGCAGCCACCTTTTTAGAGAAGATGTCAAGTGGTGTCAGGTTTAAAAGCACATCCAGTGCTGCGGTTGGTGTTGTGCGAAGTGCTACTGTGATGCACATACCTGCTGACCGCTGGACTTTGATGAGCTTATTTAGATTTACCATCTTGTCCAGTGCGGTCCACCATACGACAGCTCCAAAAATGAGTATCGGGCTGATTACCGAAGTGTATAGCCAGTAGGTTATTTTTGCGGAGAAGCCCCATTTTGATCCTATGGCCTTTTTACAAGTAAAAAGCGCTACAGTAGCCTTTTTGACTCTTTCATCAATATTTGCCTTCCAATTTAGTTTTTTGTCTAAAATGAGGCCCAAATATTTAGCTTGATCGGAAAATCTTGGGTGGGCTAATCTGAGGAATTTTATATCTTTTCGAAAAGAGTATTAATTCTGTTTTGTGTGGGTTGACGTCCAATCCACATTGCTTAGCCTTTTTAGTAAGCATGTTTAGGGCATTTTTTAGGAGTTACGAGAGAACTTGGGGGTGCTTCCCAGATACGGATATCGCAACGTCGTCAGCATAGGCAATCACCTTAAAACCCTCTGCTTCCAATGCTGTAAGTAGGTCGTTTACTACCATGTTCCATAAAAGAGGCGAAAGGACTCCACCTTGGGGAGTGCCTCGATTCACCGATCTGGTGGTAGTAAAACTTCTCATGTTAGAAATTATTGTCCTGCTTTTAAGCATGAGACTTATAAGATCTATGAGTGACTTCTCTTAGGGGAATTTTATTTACTCTAATCTCGAATAAAGCTTCGGTTAAATCTCTTTCCGTGTAAGAGGCTGTATGATTTTCTTTTCTTGAAGATTTCATTTTTCTTTATTTCTTTCTTGAGTACCGAAATATGTTTAAAATATTTTAATACTTTAGTTGCAGAACTCGAAAACAATCAATGAGATTGGAAAATTTCAAATACCAAAATGTTGGACACACATTTTCCAAGTGCAGATATCCATTTTTTACTTGCGACATATTATAGGAACTATGGCAAGTTTTGCATTCGTGCAAAATTTTGAACTCGAGATTTTAATCAAACATGATATTAGGATGGGAGAGAAGTCGAAAGAAGTGGGTGCCGCGATTCCGTCCGGTCGGTTTTGTCTGTCTGTCCACGTTCCTACAGCCTAAACCATTGCGTCGATTGAGTTCAAACTTGGAAGTTAAGGTTTTGAGCAGATTCGCGTTAGGCGTTTTTTAAATTTTGTTTAAGATCAAAACTAACAGCGGCCTCCATACAATTTTTTTGGTCAAAAAACGGAAATTTAAATTTTCTCAAAAACAAACCGATAGATTTTTAATTTCCTTTAAAATTTTATTTTTAACGTAGCTTCTTTTAATAAGAAAAACATATTTTTGTATTGCTCAGGAATGGTACCGCTCATAGAACCGTTATTTTGTTTTTTAATTTTCTCAGCAACTTATGAACTGATTTAAATAATTTTTTTTCTGAATGAGCTCTTATATTGTTTTAACAATATTTGATTATCAAAAGTGCAATTTTTTATTGTTTGGATTTTTAAACTGCATACCAAAAATATTTTTAGAACAAAATTGAAAATTTTTATATATACAAAATTAATTTAAAAAAAAAATTGAAAAATCAAGGGTTTTTTAGTTTTTATAATTTTATAAATGGCATTTAAATTTTTGAAGACAAACTTATTTTTCAGGTGAAATTTGAATTTCAATATATATATATATATGTATATATGTATATATATATATATATATATTTTTCAGTTTATTGTTTATTTATAAAAAAAACGTAAATTATTTTTTTTTTAAATATAATTGTTTTGTATCTTACTTACTTAAGGATTGCGCTACAGTCCTGTGTGAACTAGGGCCTCACCCAACAATCTTCTCCATCTGGCTCGGTCCCTAGCTAGATGTCTCCAGTTTCGCGCTCCAAGTTGGGTGAGGTCACCTTCCACTTGTGCGCGCCACCTGATCCGCGGTCTTCCTCTGCTACGCTGTCCTGTGGGTGTGGATTCGAAGACTTTCCGGACCGGAGCATTGGTTTCTATACGCTCTACATGACCCAGCTATCTTAGTCGTTGGACTTTTACCCTTCTGGCTAAGTCTACGCCGCTGTACAGCCCGTACAGCTCATCGTTCCATCTTCCCTTCCACTCCCCTTCCATGCATACGGGACCGTAGATCACACGAAAAACTTTTCTCTCGAACCGACCCAAGGTGCTTTAATCCGCTTCTGCACCGCAGGACGGGGATGGTAAAGGTCTTATATAGCAACACTTTGGTCCCTCGAGAGAAGACTTTACCTCTCAATTGCTTTCTTAGTCCAAAGAAACTGTGAATTCCCCATGGTCATCCTGCACAAACGGACGAGTTTGGCAGGGATACCAATACTAGACATGGCTCTATACAGCTCGTCCGTTTAGATGCTGTTATATGCGGCCTTGAAATCGATTAAAAGATGGTGGGTGTCAATTTGGAGTTCTTGGGTTTTTTTCCAGGATCTGCCATAATGTGAATATTTCATCGACTCTGGACTTTCCTGGTCTAAAACCACACTGATAAGGACCTATCAGATTGTTGACGATGGGCCTTAGACATTCACATATTACGGCAGAGAAAATTTTATAGGCGATGTTAAGTAGACTGATTGCTCTAAAGTTGGTTCAGTTTAGAGGGCCTCCTTTTTTGAGGATCGGGCAAACAATACTGAGGTTCCATTCATCGGGTATGCTTTCTTCCGATCATATCTTACAGATAAGTTAGTGCATGCTCCTAACCAACTTATCTCCAGCTGCTTTAAAGAGCTCGGCTCTCAAGCCATCCGCTCCTTTATTAGACAATCTTTACTTCGTCGTCCCCGTTATACAGTCTGCAGAAGTGGTCCTTCCATTTCTTCAGCATTGACTGCGGTTCCACTATGATTTTTCCACTTTCGTCTTTACACCCTTCGGTTCTAGGTTTATGTACCTGTGAATTTCGTTTCACCTGATGATAAAACCTTCGAACTTCATTCCTGCTTTTGTTTTTGTATCACGTTACAATATATTATACAAAATTTAATTCAAGTCTCTAGCGTTTTTGGTTCATGAGATATTTAGGGTTAACCAAAATGTTCACCTTTTTTTTAACTGCTATGGTATGCTTTCTTGAGAGCCCTTTCTGCATCTTTCAGCCTTATTGTCGTACGGACGTACGAACGTACATACGTACACACGCACACTCAGACATCTTTTTAAAAATCTTTTGTTTCAACTCTAGGGAGCTTGAAACGTCGAGAAATGTCAAACTTTTCAATTTGATAAATCGGACCCATTAAAATAACTTCCTATGGGAAGTTAAAAAGGGAACTGTATCGAGCACATCTTATTCTAGTGCCGATGTTCTCAAAAAAAGAAAAATTTTATTAGATATTTTAAAAACTAAATTCTACTTACACGAAATTAACTTTACTATATGGTTTATTCTTGTATGAAAACAGCTTTCGATATTTGAATTATTTACCATATTTTAAACTTTTGAATAAAGGGAAAGTGTCAAAAAATATGTTGAGGTTTTTTTTGGTAGGAGATTTCATTGAAAGTGTTGAAGTAACTTTAGATCAAAAATTGTGAAGTAAGAAATTAATAAATGAGTTTCTCGTATAAAAAACGATATTACAAAAAAAAAAAACAATTATTAATTATTGTCACATAATAGGAAAGCGGTATTAACATTTACTGTTTTGTACGTTTTTTTTGTTATTTTAACGTAAAAGACAAAATTGAGATCATGCAAGTATTTAACATTTTATTAACGACATCGCATTAAGTTTTTTGAATTCAGGAGGGCGCTTTGTTTAACTGATAACGGTGTTACAAATTGACTTAATAAACATTGCTCTACACATTTGAAACTACATATGGGTGATTATACAAAAGTTGGATACCTTGATATCATCAACCAATATATACCTCCAAATATTAAAATGAAGCCATAGGTAGATCTTCTTTTGAGAGCATCGCCAGCATACATATTCAAGACAAATTGTTAGTTTTTTTAAAAACTATACCTATTTGCTTCGTGCCGCTTATACACTTCAGGATCCTTTTGACTGCATTCACATGCATTTCAGTAAGTGCATCTAAATAGCGCGATACAACTCCCCCTGCAAACGCAATATCCGGCCGGTTGGCCACCGCTAAATACATGAGACAACCGACTACTTCTCTATATGGAAACGTTATATCATTTTGAGATGGATTGCTTTCACATCCAAGACTTTCAGCTGGTGTTCTTCCAGTACCTGAGTGATATTTTCATTTCCACACCTGAAAGCCGTAAAGGCTTTTCATTGCCATTTAAAAATGTTGTCTTAACGTCGAATTAAATAAGAGATAACTCTTAGCGAGCTGCAATCGCTAAAACTGTTCGAATTGAAACAAATTTTGGACTGAAAGTTACGCGTCCAGATTTTTGATCTTAAATACCCGCTTGTTATCGATGTCCCAAGTGCTGTTTTTAAGAAGACTTTTCATTTTGTCTGCATTGGTGCGGTGACGCGCATCCTCACAATACACTGTTTTTTTGTAACTTTCTGTTTCACCTTGCACAAGAAAAGTATGTTTTTCTGCAAAATTAAGCATACCTGAACTCTTCCAGACCTTTGTGTTACGAAGTTTATTTATATTATGAAACGTCATCCAAAGCAGCATCCAAATCAAATGATTCAAAAACCTCATCTTCTTAGCTTACTTCTTGAGAATCCAGTTCAAATGAACTATCCGAATCTTCTCGCAAATCGGATCTATACGAACTGTTAGTTCACCACCGCTATTACTAGCCTCATCGTGCAAACGATTAACGTTATCATCATGAATGTAATCGTCATGCGTTTCATCTTGTCTCGTATCATGCATATTATGTATTATGCTTATAATAATGCATATCATCATATAAAGCTTTTTCTGAGTCTTCATTTAACCCTTTGTATTTGAGGTTAGTTTCTACAGACGTTGGAGACTCCTTAAATGTTACGTTTCTAACAATTTGAATCGATTTAGCTGACTTATTATTGTAAGATCATTTACATACATATCTCATCTCTCTTACTTTTCTCTTTTGTAAGCTATATACAAAATGTTATTGTAAACCTAATCAATTCTATTTAATGCAATAAAATCTCACTTTAATTTTGTACTCCAAAGTGAACGGTCGTTCTTATTTTAACAGTTATCTATTTTGCAGTTTCAAAAGTATACGACTGGAAGTCGAAATCTGTCAAACTAAGTTGTTAAACCAATTTTTGTTCAGTTGAAAGTCTGATATTTATAAAAACGGTGTTTCTGCCACATATAAATAGATCTTCAAGAAGACATTATGGTTTACATAATCGTTAAAGTACGCAAACAATTGGCAACATTTTTAAGAAATTTGAAGGGACTTGATGGGTTACAAATGTTGTAAGACCTGTGTATCATCGGTTCGCTCCTACCACTGAAAATATCGCCGATTTGCAAAAGTAGTCTTCATTCCTAAAGCAGGGAAATCCTCACACGTTAACACTAAAGATCTACGACCAATCAGCCTATCATCCTTCCTTCTTAAAACCTTGGAAAGATTGATTGATATTTCCATCAGACATAATTTAAAACCATTTCTCATTTGAACAGCTCAACATGCTTACTCTAAGGGAAAATCAGTAGAATCAGCACTTCACTCGCTGGTACGTACTATTGAGCATTCCCTCGAATACAAAGAATATAACTTAGTAGAGTTCCTAGATATTGAAGGACCATTCAACAACGTCAGTTACCAGGCGATCACAATAGCAATGGAAAAGCTGAAATTAGAGAAGTCACTCATAGATCTTATAAGTCTCATGCTCAAAAGCAGGACAATAATTTCTAACATGAGAAGTTTTACTACCACCAGATCGGTGAATCGAGGCACTCCCCAAGGTGGAGTCCTTTCGCCTCTTTTATGGAACATGGTAGTAAACGACCTACTTACAGCATTGGAAGCAGAGGATTTCAAGGAAATTGCCTATGCTGACGACGTTGCGATATCCGTATCTGGGAAGCACCCCCAAGTTCTCTCGGAACTCCTACGAAATGCCCTAAACAGGCTAACTAAATGGGCTAAGCAATGTGGATTGGACGTCAACCCACACAAAACAGAATTAATACACTTTTCGAGAAGATATAAAATTCCTCAGATTAGCCCACCCAAGATAAGAGGAATACCATTAAGCTTTTCCGATCAAGCTAAATATTTGGGCCTCATTTTAGACAAAAAACTAAATTGGAAGGCAAATATTGATGAAAGAGTCAAAAAGTCTACTGTAGCGACAATATGATTAATCTAAATAAGCTCATCAAAGTTCAGCGGTCACCAGGTATGTGCATCACAGAATTTTTATAGAAACTCCTGTAATAGAATTGAAAAAGTTCAAAGAAACTTTACTCGATATTTAATCTTTAAACTACATTGGCGAATTGATATGCCAACCTACAAAACAAGGTGCTCACTATTCGATATTAAAACTCTGGAAAGTCGGCGTACTTGCTTCTCTGTTATATTCATCAGAGATATTTTAACGTATCACATAAAATGTCCTAATTTATTAAATCTTATAAAACTTCGTGTTCCTCAGAGGAATGTTCGTGAATCTAACTTTTTATATGAATATTTTCATCGCACAAATTATGGACTTAATGAGCCAATTTCTCGTTGCATCAGGGAAACTAATGATGTATGTAATAAAATAGATATTTTTAAAAGTTGTTCAAGAGATACCTTCAAAACATATGTTTTAAATGAATTAACTATTCAATCAGCTGAACTTTAATATTTTTGTTAATTGTTATTATATTATTGTTGAGTTTTTGTTTTTCTCATTCATATAAATATTATCTATATTATTAATAAATTAAAAAAATTATGTAAATCCTAGTCTGTAAGAGTTAGCTCTCTGCTTGATGATAAATAAATAAATTAAACTCTGAAAATCACAGGAGCACTTCGCTCAACACTAACCGCAGCACTAGAAGTGCTTTTAAACCTAACACCACTTGACATCTTCTCCAAAAAGGTGGCCGCCAACTCATGTGTAAGGCTTAGAGCCACCTCTCAATGGACCAGTAACAATACTGGACATACAATATCCCAGATCGCTTAGACTATACCACCCCAAAAATGGTATTTGGTAAAAGATTCCATGTGTCCATCCCTTCAAGATCCTCCTGGGAAGAAGAGAGACCCCTGGAAGACGATGCGGTACACTTCTATACTGACGGTTCAAAGACCGATCACGGAGTTAGAAGTGGTATCTATTCTGAACAACTGAATCTCAGTCTATCCTATAGACTCCCAATCAATGTAGTGTATTCCAGGCCAAAGTAATGGCGATTAAGTAAGCACTTTCCTGGCTCAAAGAAAAAGTTATATCTTGTAAGGGTATACGAATCTTCTCAGACAGCCAGGCCGCTCTTAAATCTCTCGCGTCTGTCTCTACAAACTCTCAAACAGTCCACGATTGTCGATCATCTCTGAATGAGATGACGGAACAGTTTAACATTCACCTCATTTGGGTGTCGGGCCACAGAGACATTGCGGGAGATTGTAAAGCTGATGAGCTCGCCAAAAACGGAACACTTCTGCCTCATGTTAGACAAAAACATGAGATAGGAACACCACTTGCTACATGCAAATATCTTCTCAAGCAATATAAAAACAACAAATGCTAGATGGTCACAAAGTACCACCTGCCTAGCAACCAAGCAAATATGGCCAAGTACTGACTTAAAACGGTCAAAAGGCTTAATATCACTGAGCAGACAAAGTATAAGCTCTACAATTGGAGTAATAACGGGACACTGCCTCATAGGAAGACATGCTCTGAGGCTAGGGGTATACACAAATGACTTCTGTAGAAGCTGCATGGACGAGGAGGAAGAGGAAACAGTCCAACACCTTCTATGTACATGTCCAACACTCTCCATTAGAAGGAATTACTTTTTCGGTAATCCCTTCTTCGATAACACCAGTGAACTGGCAACGATTGACAAAAAACGTCTCTCTAACTTTATTAAAAGTACAAAATGGTTTGTTTAAATTCATTACTCTCCCATGAGTAACCTCATTAGTGGTATCACAATGGACCCTTGAGGTCTACGTGCGTCAATGACATCTGGACAGCCACTCCAACCTAACCTATGTGTTTTATTTATGTTTACTTTTGAAACCACAAAATGAATAACCCCGTTTAATAATGGCATTTATCTAAAGCGTTTTTCAATAAGGGTGAGTAGATGTTGTCAATGACAATCGTGGCGTTTGTTGTGTGGCACGTAGCGCCGGCCGTCCTGCTGGAACCACATGTCGTCTAGGTCCATATATGGTTCAAGAAAAGAAATAAGTTATCATCGTTATATAGCGTTCGCTGTTGGCGGTGACGCCCGCACTTAATTCGTTTTCAAAAAAGTAAGGACCAATTACATCTCCGGCTCAAAATTCACACCAAACACTAACTTTCTGAGGATATATTGTCTCCTATTTAACCTTGCGTGTTTTAGTGTTCTGATGTACACTTCCACGGACTGCGACGATGTTCTCGGCCGATCTTGCGTTCCTTGAATACGCCTGTTGGCTGATTGTTTACTGAACCGGCCACCAAACATTGAAGAGTCGACTGTGAAGGGCCACCACGTCTACCGTAAAATAGGCGCAATGCGCGCAAAGTTGTTTTTAAACAATTTTCTTCTAATGCAGCTTTCCAGGTAAAACAGTGTACGTAACGCTTATTTAGAACATCCCTTGCAGTACAATAGTCTATTGAAACATCATGTTTAAATTCTAATCATAAGATTCAAAATTTAAAATGTTTCCTCACCTCCTTTCGTTTCTATAGTCGCTTATAGTGGGATATAACTTTATGGCGCTTGCATTTAAATTAAAATTTCAAAATTTCAGAAATGTTTAACTCTTGAGATAACAACTGCTTCACTTGCAATGCATGATGGCAGTGCGAGAGCAATCAGCAGCTGCCATCATGGGGAAACTTATATTCCAATTTCTTCATCGTTGTGAGCTTCTGCGGTTGAAGTCCTATCTCGTCTGGTGACTTTTTTGTTTACATGGTAACGGGCGTAAATGGATGATGCGGTTGTCAATGCGGAGGTGGTTACCATACAGCAGTCAGGTGAGTAGATGAATGTGGATGTTTCTGCAGTTCTCTGAAACTTAATTTTTGGAAAAGTTATTAAAAAGGTTTTTTGCTGATACAATCTGAGTAAAACTTTCTTTTGCCATCCAATTTAAGACCTTATAGGTACTACGGAGTGCCTATCTTTTTTTTTGCAATTTTGACTCATATGTATATTCTTTTTGCATGAAAAATTGAATCACTTTTGTTTGGTAGAGTTGCTTTTGGTGCTGTATGTTGATTGCGCTGTTATTGAAGTTTTGGCATAGATATGTATCTTTTCAGCGATGATGGATGAATTAAAATGAATAAATTTCAAAGGGAAAACTTTTAACAAAGTGAAATCGCTAGCGAATGGTTACGGTTTTTCATGTAATGCATTGAAAAGCGCAGGATACAAATGTAAGCATACAACATACTAATGCTATAATGTAATGAGTTGTTGAAAGTGAAAAAAAAATCGGGTCCTCATTTTTGATTTATATCCTTCTTTATGTATATTCACACACAGCATGATATTATTGATTTTTGAAATATTAGAAGGATGATGGAATTGAAATACATGAGCATCTGTGAACCGAATACGCAGGAAGCTAACTTTTCTATTTTGAGATATTACTTTATTTTGTGGTCAATCTTATCTTGTCTTTAAGTGACATGATGCTTCTTCATACAGATGGCATCTTCATACATGGTGGTCAAATCAATTTCAGACAGAATATGGCCAAATACAAATATTTCAACACTTGCGGGACGTGTTCCGCTTCGCTTTATGCTATTGGCTTGTAGCTTTCGATTTTATATTCTCTTTAAAAATTAATATCACAGAACGTTTTTATGGAACGATGTAATGGAGAGTTTAACAATATGTAGATACATAATATAAAGCATATTTTATCTTAATGCCAGGGTTATAACACATATACCTCAATCCATAGACTTACTTACGACATGATGCTTTTAGAGAAAGAAGTTTGAAGTGAAACGTTAACTTGAAGTCATAAACAGTTTAGGTACTTTTAATTAATTGTTTTGTATTTGATGTTTCGCGGGTACTGCCTCTTTCGAGGCATTGACAAATCCTTCAAGAGTAATTCTTGTCATGAAAAAGTGTTTTCTCAAACTAGCCATTCGGATTCGGCCTTAAATTGTAGGTCCCTTCCTGACAACAGTACTCGCACACAGGATTGGTTGAGAGTTGTAAGTCACTAGGCCCTGGTTCACAACGGACTGTTGCGCCACCCCATTTGATTTGATTTTGATTTGATGTACAATGTCAGCTAAAACTAAAGCTACTTAATGCGTTTTTTTTGTGGTGTATACATTATTTTATAACCTTAGTATATTCAAAGTAACAGCAATGTCAATACTATTTATTAATAGCTATACAATAAAATAAAAACATATTTTGGTACTATGATGTTTTTGTCCCACCAAAACTTACACAAGCCTCAATAATTAAAAGCGAAATCTATTCAATAACCCTTATTTTTTTAGTATTTGCTTAAACTACTAAAAACACAATTATAAGTAGAAGATATATTTCATTGTTTGTGCACTTCGGTCCAATTGTAAAATATATTTAAGGTCCCAGAATTGTTATTAGCTATATTTGATGCGTCTGTTAATTTGTTTCTCCTTAAATGATTTTAGCTGTTCCAAATATATGTAATCTTCTACATGCTCATTTTTTTCTTCGGCCGACGTAATATCGTCTATTGTGAGATCTATCATGACTTTAGTTTTCGATTTGAAAGTCCATATGTCAACATGTCTTAAATGTGTGTAGTTTTTGTAGAAACAAGAACTATATCGTCTGCAAATCCTAAATTGTTAAGAACTTGTCCACACATTCTTATTACAATTTTCCATGTAGATGCTCAATGAACTGATGACATTAAGAAACCATACCAATATTTAAAATGTAATTGCGACACATAGTAACTATATGGCAAGTATTGCATTCATAAAAAAATTAGAACTCCAGATTTTAATCAAACATGACATTACGATGGTAGAGAAATGAAAAAGTGGGTCCCCCGCTTCAGTCCGTCTGTATGTCTGCAATCGTCAATGCAGCCCAAAACCATTGGGCTATATTTTTGTATTGCTCCAGAAGTTACCAACGAACCGTTATTTGTTTTAAGTTTTCTCAAGAGCTTATTTCAATAATTTTTTTCTGCACAAGCTCTTATATATAAGAAAACTCAAGTTAGTTCCTTTGTCGACCGATGCTGGTTTATTGCAATTGAACTTACAGCTAGACAGTTAGTTTCTTAGAAGGTAAAAACATAAGATTAAGAAACATGTTATACATATAATGTCGCATTGTAAGATCGATAACGTGCGTTTTTAATTTCTTGTCGATTTCTTTAATATTTTACGTAAACGAGATTGCATTAGTATAGACATAAGAGATGACTAATGGGAGTACTTTTTAAATGAATGATGAATGTCTTAAGATCCTTACATTATATTGTCTCAATAATATTTGATGATCAGAAATGTTATTTTTGTTTTGGATTTTTTTAAAATTATTAATTAATATCCAAAAATACCGGAAAGATTTTAAAACAGACTCTTTGGATACATGAGCAAGTTCGTGCTACCGAGTAGTGTATTTTATTTTATTTGGATACATTCTCCTTTTGTATTATATTTATCAATGTAATTTATTACAAAAGTGTGTTGGTAAGTTTAATTAAAAGTTTAAATTCAAGGTATTTCACAATGCCTGCCTTTCTTTTTGTTTCAGATCGTGTGTGTTTTTTATGTTCTATATTTTGTGTACAATGACTTTGAATCTTTGGTCTTATAAAACTTTGAGTTCGTACTGAATAGGTCAAACAGGGGGAATACTCAAAAACGCAAAGTATGCTGATTCAATGAAACACAAATGATGTGTTTCTAAAGGAAAATAGCTTTAACTAATATATACATTTTTTTAATAAAAAAATTATGTATTTTATATTATAAAAATTAAAATGTCTTTGTTTGCGGGATTGGGAAAAGTTGCGCTAAGCATAAACATTTTTCGATTCAGTTCCACTAAATATAAACAAAGAACCTAGATTTGTAGAAATAAATGTGGTCTAAAATAACGTCCAAATGTTTGTAGACATTAACATAGTTAATAGAATAAACCAGAAATATTCAGCTTTGAAAAAAGAAACGGATTTTTAACTTCTTCATTGGGCTTGGTTTTGGTTCGAAGATAAAAGATATATGTACCTACATAGATACATATATATTCTATTTTAATATTACTTTTATTTCAAATATTTATGGAAACAACAATTAAATTAAACTTAGGGAAGAGCTCTACAGAGCAATGTCTAGTTTTGGCATCCCTGTCAAACTTATCCGTTTGTGCAGAATGGCGATGGCAATGCACACTGCTCTATCAAGGTCGGAAAAGTCCTTCGATGCTTTTTATGTATTGTCATGCGACTTCTTCAATATCGTTCTGGAAAGAATTGTGCAAAACTCAACCGTCAACACTAGAGGCACAATCTCGAAAACGCAGATGATATTGACATAATTGGAAGATCAAAGCATGATGTCAGTGGAGCGTTTTTGAGCATTGCCACGGAAGCGAAAAAGATGGATTTAGTGGTCAATTTATTCATTGGCAGACAAATTTGGCAAAAACTACAAGGTACAAGGCGAACTGAACTTAGAGAATGTTGTGAGCATGGCTTAAATATAGCACAAAAAGGACAGTTACTTTACAATTATACTTTATGTACAAAAACGTTAACATTTATTTTCAGATATGGATGCTTTTATTGAAAATGAAAGTGCTGAACACTACAGCCCATTACGGTTGAGGCATTTACACGGTCACCATCGTTTAACGTTGTGTTATACAGAACTAAAAGAACTTTTTCCTGAGATAAGAGAATGCAAACAAACAAACTACTCAGCTTTAAAATATTAGACTTGACTTGAACAAAAAAATACAAGGAGCTACGAGCCTGCTTGGGATACAAAGCTATGTATGTATATTAGCAAACAAGTTGAAATGGAACATTTGTGTAATTATTAAAGGACTTTGTGTATTCTTGTTTGTTTTATGAGCCTTGTTTTGTTTTCCCATTTCTCATTTTGTATTACATGTTATAAGTCTTCACATGACTTATTTCGTTTAAGAACTCTCAATGTATGCATCACAATTCAGTTGTAATAAATACAATTTAATAGTCTACTCGAAAGACGAAGCTTTTTGAAATAAGATAATATGAAGGAATTAAAACCAATCTTTCTCCTAGCTTCAGCTGTACATACATAAATTGTATTTTCTTTGAAGTAAAGACTTTTCATGAAAAATATTTTCTCACAAATCTTGCCGTTCGGATTCAGCAATAAACCTCCATCCCTGAAATGACTAGCGCATAGAAATTGGTGGGATTTCTAGGCCCTACTTCTTTATGAACTGTTGCGCCACCTAATTTATTTTATTTTTTTAATACAAACAATAAATTTCTTAATAAGATGAAATAAAGTTAATATCTCTTTTTGATAAAGAGTTTTTCAATAAGGGCGGGAAGATGTTGAAATGGAATAAAACAAACTTTGTTGAAAGTATTAACAAAACTATTTTTTATTTGAAAGGTGCAGGCGAGGAATAGACTGGTTCTTCTGTACACTTTCACGGACCGCGGCAATGTTCTTGGCCAATCTTGCGTTCCTTGAACGTACGGGTGTTAGCTTATTGTTTACTAAACCGGCCGTCTCAAATTTGGCCACCAAAAGTTGAAGAGTCCGCTGTGAAAGGCCACCAAGCCTGCCGTAAAATCGCAATGGGCGCAACGTTTGCGTAAATGAACACTTATTTTGATAATAAAGTTTTATAATTTGAACGTTCTGTTCAATTGTGCTACTTCCCAAATCTACCTGTGCCAATTGAAAAACCCTTTATTTGAGTGAGAAAATTGTCCAATTTGTACCACTATTGTATCTGTTTTTTTTTTTTTTTTTTTTTTTTTAAGAAAACCTGTCCATTGGGTTCTTCCAAAAATTGTCTGGATATCAAAAACGTCGTTTCTTCCAAGTAAAAAATTATTCTGAAGTTAATATTACTTTTTTTTTAAACATTTCAGCTAACAACATTTATTTCAATTTTTTTTGTATCTTTAAGAAAGATGGTTGATTTTTTGAAATTCATACTAACGTTATAAATGAAATTTAATTAAAAAAAAATTGTTTTTGGAGGGTATAAGCGATTATCAACAAATAATTTTGTTCAATCGTTTTTATGAAAAATCAAGTAACGGTTCTTTTAAAGTCGTTTCTGTACATTTTTATTTGTCAACTTAAACACTCAATTTTAATACTATATGGATTATGTATTTACACCGAAAATTATTTGCAATGAAATACAATTTTTGGGAAAGTGTTTCTTGAAGTGTTAAGGTGCTTCAATGTTAAAAGTGCATAGAGCAACCCTTAGAACGAATAAGGGAAATGGTAAATATAAAAATGTATTTTTTAATTTACGTTTATGTCGCTCACGTCAAAAATATAATTACGTCTCGTATTTCAAAGGTTTTTCTTAAATTGTTTCCAACCCTCAATGGAAAGCAACAAAACAAAAATGCATGGCTGTGGTTGACATGACATATTGCTGGATGATTATGGTAACAATTAATGAGAAAGAACTTTTACTTTTTCTGAGCTCCGACAGACATTTCAGGAATAAGGATAATGATTATTATGACTTTTTAATACCGCACGATGATTAAGACGATAATGAAGTAAGATAATGAGTGCGCGATGATTAAGCCAAGCCATCCAACCCTATATTAAAGATTTTACCCAAATGAACAGCTGAATGACGCAACGGAAGGATTTAAAAGTAGGTATGCACTTTATTTATTTCAGAAAGATTATTATAATAACCATGAGGAAGCAGCACATACAATTTTTGTTTGCATTGTGCATTAAGTGCAATTTGTTAAATAAATTTATGAGAAGATCATACACCAAAAGAAATGTACATTGGTGAGATAAATAAATGAGGGTGGAGCGAATTTAGCAAACAATCTCAAACCCATGCATTTATCTAGCAGTCTGGCATGGAATTACATTTTTAAAAACTAACTACCAATTTCTTAAAAAAGTTCTTAGATTTCAACTCGGCTTATTTAAAATATCAAATTTGTTCATTTTCCTTACTTCTGGTCGGGGGAAATTTAAGAATCGCGAGTTAAAAATATTTTTTTTTTTTTTGACAGGAGGAAATCTTCAAAAGACACTTGGCAGTATTCGACACCAAGTAGTGTGGGACTTTTAACCACTAAAACCACCTCTTCATCAGGACCAATCTTGAAGGATCGACTTCCGATTTTTCTTTCTTAATTTTGTACAATCACTTTGGGGGAGGTTTAAACTTTTAATACTTTCCCATGTTTTTTTAGACCATAAGCTCATATGAGGCTTGGTTCTTCTTAATCTCCGAACATGGTTTCTTATATTCAAGACGGATTCCATTTTAGAATTAGTATGACTTTGCAGTCTCTGGTTGTGCGATACAGCGTATTTTTTAACAACTTCTGTAACCATTTCTATTTGTAAGTGACGATGTAGATCGGTATTTCTTATGTACCAAGGTGCATTAACTATTCCACGAAGGACTTTGTTTTGGAATTTTTGGATGATTTCGGTATTTGTTTTCTTTGTACAGACATATAATTGAATTCCATAGGTCCAAACAGGCTTTAGTAATGGATTATACAGCATTATTTTGTTTTGGATTGATAAATCAGAGTTGTTAAAAAGCAACCAGTACAGATTCTATATTTCAAGTTTAGTTCTTCTCTTTTCTTTTTGATGTGCTCTTTCCACTTAAGTTTTGCATCCAAAGTCATTCCAAGGTATTTGGCCGTATTGGCGTAAGGTACAGCTTGATTATTAATGATTATTGGAATATTGTTTATCTTTTTATTTGTAAAGTTTATATTTGAAGATTTTGTTTCATTGAGCTTGATACGCCATTTTTCGGTCCAAGCTCTCACTGTGTCGACGGCATTTTGTAGTTTTACTGCTGCCTTAGAAACACATTTGTCGGGTACCAAAATTGCAGTATCATCTGCAAAAGTAGACATTATGGTGTGATTACCAACTGGAATATCCCTTGTGTATATAGTAAATACAGGGTTGGACCTAGGACACTTCTTTGTGGTTCACCGGCTTCTATTTTCTTCAATTCCAAGTATTCTTGATAGTACCTTACTCTAAACAATCGGTCTAAGATGTCCGATTTTAATATTTCAAAGTACTGCCTGGGAAGATCCCTTTGCAGTTTGTTCTCAAGTCCCTCATGCCAAACCTTGTCAAAAGCTTGAGCAAAATCTAAGAAAATAGCTGAACATAATTGTTTTTCTTCTAATGATTTTTCTATTCCGATATTCTATGAACTTGGTCTATCGTGGAATGTTTATTTCTAAAGCCAAACTGACTGTTTGGGATTAACCTTCTTTCTTCTATGATTTTGCTAAGTCTCTTCAAAAGCAGTTTTTCAAAAACTTTTGCCATAATTGGTATGAACGATATTGGTCTGTAAGCCGTCACTTCTGTAGGTGGTTTACCTTGCTTTGGTATGACAATTACTTCAGCAATTTTCCAATGGTGCGGGACATAGCGGTGCTTAAGGCATGCATTTATTATATATTGGAGTTTTATGAAGGCTTTCAATGGCATTTCTTTCATAACCTGAGCAGTAATTAGATTGTAACCTGGTGATTTTTTATTTGGTAGTTGATGTAAACACATACTTTTTATTTCTTTAAGTCTTACAATTAGTATTTCACTTTCATCTATCTTATCAACAAACTGTAAGTTATTTTCAGTCGCGTTTGATGAGTATGGCTTAAAAACATTCGCAAAATGTTCAGCGAAAAGGTTAGCTTTTTCTTTCCGGTTACCGATCCATTTTCCATCTTGGGATTTCAAGGGCGAGTTTTGTAACTGCAGTCTTTTCAGGCGCTTGGCTGCTTTCCATAGCGAAAAATCGGTTGAAGCATCAGTTGTTAAATTCCTTAGGAATGTACTGAGTGCATCATTTTTCAATTTGTAAATTTGTTTTTTAAGATTGATGCTTATACGGTTAAACGTTGTTTTATCATCTGGAAATCTAATATTTTGCCATTTTCTTCGAGCTCTTCTTTTCTCTATTATCAACTCTCTTATCTCTAAAGGATATTTTATTTCATTTTGTCTTCTATTAGAAAATGTTTTAGTACTTTTTTCAGCGGCCTGTTGCACTATTTGATGGAACGGGCCGAGTTAAAAATATGACACTGAGTTGTAAGCTGTTTTATTGCAACTGACTATAAATCTTAACCTATGCTTATATATACTATTTTGTTCGTTATATCGATTAGCGATATAACACGCATACAAATTCTAAACCTAAGCGTAAGGAATCAGTTGCTCGTTATCTCAACTTGTATTTTTGTTCTCATGTTTGCTTGATAGATATCCTAAGCAAACATAATGCCTATCACTTATATTATCACTTCTTTTTATCCTAGTGTTCAATGTTTGAATATTCTGCCCCGCCTCATAGAACAGGCAAGTAGAAGTCAAACTCAGATTTTGTATTCTTTCTTTTCAAAAACAAAATAATTAGAAAAATAATTATTACAATAGAAATCAATAAGATACATGGCCGCTTATTTGATGAAACTTAACTAATTTAATGTTTGACTAGAACTACTTATGTCAGTATGTTTTGACTCTGTCGACTCTTGAGGATATAAAAACATTTTGTGTATAGGCCGCTTCAACGTGCTTTTTTTAACTTTTAAAGTCACTAATCGTAATTTTCCAGCATTTGCAGTGTGCACTTTCTTTATTTTGCCTAAAGGTCATCTGGATAGCGGTGTATTCTCACATTATTTCGTTTTCCACTTCCTTCTCTGTTGAAGCGTATGTTAATATTCGTTTTTGCAGAGGTTCCAAAAATCTCTCTTAATTTTTTGAATAAGCTTCCTTTTTTCGGTGGAATTAATTGTAAGACAGGGCCAGGGCTACCAATATACTCCATATGTAGTGGATCTACTTCATTTAATTTTGTTTCTTCATCTACATTTTTGCGTTAGTCTAATTTTTCATAATACAATCAAACATTCAAATACAATGTTTTGATTGATTTTTGCCATTTTGACTGATATTTATTTTTTTACGAAATGAAAATAATTTTTTTTGTTTTTTGAATATACATATTTTGTTTTCATTATCTACTACATTTTTTTAGGCAATATACTGCACTTTATGAGCTCAGCATTGGCAGCCCTGTTCAGAACAATCGATCATGGGCCTCTAATTAGAAAATGGACTAGAGTCAGTACATCTAAATCCTCAAAATTGTTGCTATTGAATACACAGAGTGGCCGGGAATTCAAAAGTCCTTCAATTTGGGCTAAGATAGTTGACATGTCTGCGAAGGTAAATTTGGAATCTCCTCACCTTAGATGATGCTTAACCGACTTTACTCCAGCTTCACAAAATCCTCCAAAGTGAGGGGTTGCCGGCCATTGAATCCTTTCTGATTCTAAGATCTGACTAACGTCTGAATTCTCTTTGATTGCTTGTAAGAATTCCTTATCCCTTTGTCTGCTTACACCAACAAAATTGTAGTTGGCTGCAGCCATCATTAATACTGTTGGTTGATAAGTTTCTTTACCCTGTTTGGGCAATTTTTCATTAGGTTCCTTAAGCTCTTGTGGCCCGTTTCAATAAATAGTGTGTTCGCTTAGCTAGTTCGCATATATTCCTCTTGATGCTACACCTGCTGGGCTATGCTTAGAAACCACTGCGTATGCTTTTTCGGACGGGTCAGCAAAGCCGTGTAGCTCAATTTACATCCCAATAGATGATTGCAGCCATTGAGGAATTTTTATTTCATCAAAACTAGATAATGTGTTCTATGAAACTATTCCATTCATTCCTCAAGTTTTCTTCAAGCTCACTATCCCATGAACTTTCTTGAATCCATAATTTCTGCATAAAAAGCTGTGCAACTACTGTGTCTGGTGAAAGCCAACCCAATGGATCGAATATTCGGACAAGATTTGGTAATGCAATTTGTTTCGTAATTTTATCTTCAGTCGATAAATTTAAATTCGTCTTGTAATAAATGTAAATTCGTCTTTTTAATGCCGGATTTCCGCAACCGTTAGCTTATAGACTTTCGAAAATTGATTCAAATTTCTTTATGAAATCAGAGCCAAGCCAAGCCAAGACTCAAAACAATCTATTTCTCTCTTTGCGATTTCAACATCCGTTTGTTTATTTGGAATCAAATTGAAAAGAACACCAGACATATTTGCTTTCTTATTTAATAGATAAGCTCAAAGGAGGGGTAGAGTGTCCTATTTTTACCACTTTTTTTTTTAAGAAATTAAGTTTCTCAAAGTCGTTATTTTCATCTAACAGAAAATCTCTCAAACAGCCATTGTGACTTTTAAGTTTCTAAAATTTAAACAAAATGCAACCACATTTCACAAATCACTTCCAATTCAAATTTTGTTCACACTTTTATTTATACTACTTGCACTGCAATCTGCTTGTAAACTGTATTCTAGAACAAAATCTCATTTGCCTGGTTAATTTTTGCTTCTTGTGCCACTTAATTAAAATTACAGTAACTTTCTGCCAAAAATAATTCCACTACGCAATTTTGCTTAAGTGGTAACCCCTACTTCTTAAACTTCATCCGTCGAGAATGAAGCAAAATATCGAATAAGTCCATAGAAGACGGGTTACGTTTGGCTCTTTTTCTATACAGAATGGATGAATTTTTGTTTGCTCTATTGATAACAACTGTAGTGCGTCAACGTGCCTTGCTTAGGCTCAACCTGACATGCGCAATACGTATTTCTCCATTTCCAACAATCTTGTTTGTTTTTTGCATAAGCGAGTGAATTTTCAGATACATAGAAATTCATCGGTTGAAAGGCGGTGAACATCGGGTTATTTCTATGATTAAGAAAGCGTGTTGCATGAGGTTTTTTCTGTTGATATTGAGATTTACAAAAGGTTAGTCTATAGGAATCGACTTATATGGTGCCTTCGCCACTGAGTCCTAGAGTCTAGACTGATTCGTTATATTTAATTTCAATCAGTTGATCGTTGCCACAATTAGGAATGCTGTTAGTTATTTTTAAATCATTTCCCGTTTATTTTAATGCAATTGTTGGCTATGTCAATAAAGGTCTGTAGAGCCAAAATTAGTTCAGCTGCCGGTACAGTAGTAAGTTGATACTCTCCACAGAATATGTTGATGTATGATGTATGATGTATGATGTATGATGTATGATGTATGATGTATGATGTATGATGTATGATGTATGATGTATGATGTATGATGTATGATGTATGATGTATGATGTATGATGTATGATGTATGATGTATGATGTATGATGTATGATGTATGATGTATGATGTATGATGTATGATGTATGATGTATGATGTATGATGTATGATGTATGATGTATGATGTATGATGTATGATGTATGATGTATGATGTATGATGTATGATGTATGATGTATGATGTATGATGTATGATGTATGATGTATGATGTATGATGTATGATGTATGATGTATGATGTATGATGTATGATGTATGATGTATGATGTATGATGTATGATGTATGATGTATGATGTATGATGTATGATGTATGATGTATGATGTATGATGTATGATGTATGATGTATGATGTATGATGTATGATGTATGATGTATGATGTATGATGTATGATGTATGATGTATGATGTATGATGTATGATGTATGATGTATGATGTATGATGTATGATGTATGATGTATGATGTATGATGTATGATGTATGATGTATGATGTATGATGTATGATGTATGATGTATGATGTATGATGTATGATGTATGATGTATGATGTATGATGTATGATGTATGATGTATGATGTATGATGTATGATGTATGATGTATGATGTATGATGTATGATGTATGATGTATGATGTATGATGTATGATGTATGATGTATGATGTATGATGTATGATGTATGATGTATGATGTATGATGTATGATGTATGATGTATGATGTATGATGTATGATGTATGATGTATGATGTATGATGTATGATGTATGATGTATGATGTATGATGTATGATGTATGATGTATGATGTATGATGTATGATGTATGATGTATGATGTATGATGTATGATGTATGATGTATGATGTATGATGTATGATGTATGATGTATGATGTATGATGTATGATGTATGATGTATGATGTATGATGTATGATGTATGATGTATGATGTATGATGTATGATGTATGATGTATGATGTATGATGTATGATGTATGATGTATGATGTATGATGTATGATGTATGATGTATGATGTATGATGTATGATGTATGATGTATGATGTATGATGTATGATGTATGATGTATGATGTATGATGTATGATGTATGATGTATGATGTATGATGTATGATGTATGATGTATGATGTATGATGTATGATGTATGATGTATGATGTATGATGTATGATGTATGATGTATGATGTATGATGTATGATGTATGATGTATGATGTATGATGTATGATGTATGATGTATGATGTATGATGTATGATGTATGATGTATGATGTATGATGTATGATGTATGATGTATGATGTATGATGTATGATGTATGATGTATGATGTATGATGTATGATGTATGATGTATGATGTATGATGTATGATGTATGATGTATGATGTATGATGTATGATGTATGATGTATGATGTATGATGTATGATGTATGATGTATGATGTATGATGTATGATGTATGATGTATGATGTATGATGTATGATGTATGATGTATGATGTATGATGTATGATGTATGATGTATGATGTATGATGTATGATGTATGATGTATGATGTATGATGTATGATGTATGATGTATGATGTATGATGTATGATGTATGATGTATGATGTATGATGTATGATGTATGATGTATGATGTATGATGTATGATGTATGATGTATGATGTATGATGTATGATGTATGATGTATGATGTATGATGTATGATGTATGATGTATGATGTATGATGTATGATGTATGATGTATGATGTATGATGTATGATGTATGATGTATGATGTATGATGTATGATGTATATGATGTATGATGTATGATGTATGATGTATGATGTATGATGTATGATGTATGATGTATGATGTATGATGTATGATGTATGATGTATGATGTATGATGTATGATGTATGATGTATGATGTATGATGTATGATGTATGATGTATGATGTATGATGTATGATGTATGATGTATGATGTATGATGTATGATGTATGATGTATGATGTATGATGTATGATGTATGATGTATGATGTATGATGTATGATGTATGATGTATGATGTATGATGTATGATGTATGATGTATGATGTATGATGTATGATGTATGATGTATGATGTATGATGTATGATGTATGATGTATGATGTATGATGTATGATGTATGATGTATGATGTATGATGTATGATGTATGATGTATGATGTATGATGTATGATGTATGATGTATGATGTATGATGTATGATGTATGATGTATGATGTATGATGTATGATGTATGATGTATGATGTATGATGTATGATGTATGATGTATGATGTATGATGTATGATGTATGATGTATGATGTATGATGTATGATGTATGATGTATGATGTATGATGTATGATGTATGATGTATGATGTATGATGTATGATGTATGATGTATGATGTATGATGTATGATGTATGATGTATGATGTATGATGTATGATGTATGATGTATGATGTATGATGTATGATGTATGATGTATGATGTATGATGTATGATGTATGATGTATGATGTATGATGTATGATGTATGATGTATGATGTATGATGTATGATGTATGATGTATGATGTATGATGTATGATGTATGATGTATGATGTATGATGTATGATGTATGATGTATGATGTATGATGTATGATGTATGATGTATGATGTATGATGTATGATGTATGATGTATGATGTATGATGTATGATGTATGATGTATGATGTATGATGTATGATGTATGATGTATGATGTATGATGTATGATGTATGATGTATGATGTATGATGTATGATGTATGATGTATGATGTATGATGTATGATGTATGATGTATGATGTATGATGTATGATGTATGATGTATGATGTATGATGTATGATGTATGATGTATGATGTATGATGTATGATGTATGATGTATGATGTATGATGTATGATGTATGATGTATGATGTATGATGTATGATGTATGATGTATGATGTATGATGTATGATGTATGATGTATGATGTATGATGTATGATGTATGATGTATGATGTATGATGTATGATGTATGATGTATGATGTATGATGTATGATGTATGATGTATGATGTATGATGTATGATG